>NC_139827.1:33928006-34263006 GCF_963691815.1 Echiichthys vipera | reverse complement strand
TACACATCAGAGGGGGGATAGCCACATTATCACAATGTCATACACATGCCATACACCTTTCTCTCCACCGGTTTCCACTGTGCTTCTACTCTGTCTTAAAGAACCAAACACATCTTTAGAAAGATTAATACACATCCACACTCGTTAAAGTCAACTTTATTTCAAAGTAATGATACGTTTCCATCAAGGGAAGGTCAGCTTTTAGGAGTTGGACAAAATTCAATATTTGTTATTTAGAATTGAATTAGAACTCTGTTTACTGTTCTTCTGCGTGTAGTACTGTATCTCATTATCTTTACAATAATGGAACCACTTTGGCATTTCATTGAGCTCTTTAAATCTACCATATTTTAAGGGATACAGATTTACTCTTAAGTCCTTAAATTGAAACGTGGAGTCAGCAATACTCCTTTAGTATATTAGCAGTGAAAAGTATGGCATACAGAGATAGGAAATGATGGAGACAGGAGAGAGAGGATGATGGCAAAATGAAAAGCCTCGTAATACCAAAATCCAGAACAAATATCTTATGTCATTTCATTATTTCTAAACCCTTAAATAAAATTAACATTACAGACATCATCAAAACATAATCCATAATTCTCTTGGGCGGTAAAATGTAATGGCAGGCGAGCCTGTTCTTTCATAGGCCTCCATCTTGTCACATTTGTGGTCACCTCCCTTCTTCCAGTCCATCCCCTATATGTTAACCTCTTAAATACACACACACACACACACACACACACACACACACACACGTTCCTATTATACTTCTACCCTTATTACAAGCCTGACTCAGAAGTTGGAAGTTTCCTATTTTCCAATTACAAGTGAATGCAACATGACCGTGACGAGTTCGGTGGAAAGACCAACCACTGCCAGCAGTGTCACTAACATGGAGGCCTGTTTACATCAGTTGCGGCTGCTGGTCCTTCAAGGAGGGGAAGCAAATTGTTCCAACCTACCTCATAAATGTGTATGTTTATTTATAAATTCTACCCTCCGTTCCTTTCAAGAAATTTATCTGTGACCTTGTCGTACCAACTAGGCGTCTTTTCCAGGGACTTGACCAGTGTCCTCTCAATGGCAGCAGAGCTAGGCTGTTTTAACGGGCTTGGCCCAGCTGGAGCTGCTGCGCCAGGCTAATGTAAAGTGCGTCCGCCTGTGATTGTGAGTGATCATGACGGGGGAGCAGCTGTCGCTGCTGGTTGGGGAAAGAAACCGCAGAGTGACAAAACAGAGTCACCAAAAACAATGCTAGTAATTTTTAACAAAGACAAAATCACTGGGGATCGGTAAAGTCTCCAGATCAGTGGATTTCAACAGAATGAAAAACTTGTAAGATCACTGTATTCTATCATGTGCTAAGAGCTCTGAAGACTTTGAGTACTGAGTTCAACCTGGATACTATGTCCTTATGTATTTTTGCCTAGGTGACTGATGGGAACAACATTTTTGGAAAAACCCAAAATCAGTATGACAAAATATAATTTATACAGCCAGCAAACCCCTAAAAAGGAACAGGTACTGGTTATCAATCTCTTCTACCAATACTAACAAACCAGTACCCGTAAAAACAGATAAGCAAGAAACACACAAAATACAACAAAAGTGGGGATTGACGGCAGATCCAGACTTTAAAGACGGGATCAGTCGAAGGAACTATGGACTAAGGCCCAATTCCATTTCTCATTTGTACTCCTTCCCCTTCCCCTTTCCCCTTGAAACAGAGTTACAAGGGGTAAGGGATGAAAATCTACCCAGTGAGATGGAACACCTCTTTAAAATGAAAACGTCTTCAAAGCTTGGTAGTGCTGGTGGACCAGTTTATGGTCTGTAGTATAGAGTGAAAAAAGGTTTGAAGTTTGCCTAGCTACACAACATGCTAACTGTGTGTCATTAGATTATTTGGATTCTATATATTAATGAATACTAACTCATACCCCTCTGTGTGACACCCCTACCCCTACACGTGAACAATAGATACACACATTGGCCATTTTGCTAAGTACATACAACTGTAAAATTGCTCACAGAAGCAGTTATTTGCTCCTCTATCTTGACATATTTGCAGACTTCATACATTGTTTCTGTACATGCTACATGGTATTCTACCAGCAATGTGCCAAACACATGTAGATTTGACTGATGGCAATGCTGGACTGTGCTGCAGCAAAAGCTGCTTTGATGGAATTCTAAACGTTGACATTGTTGCATACTACTTGATATACTTGAAGAACAGTTGTAAACATTTGAAATTTGACTGAATCAAGTCGATCTGTCAGACTAGCCTACTGCAGCTTTAATGATAATCTTTACGTTAATGGTCTGTTTGTTATGTAAACTGTACATTTAGATCTTGAATCTCATACCTTTACAACAGAGCAGCTCTGTTAAACCTTTTCCAACATTTCAGCTATTCAGGATGATATTCACCACTAAATATTTGGTCCCTCTTATTATTGGCTGTCTCACACTGTGGCCTTTACTTAGCTCATCACAGTGTGTGTCGACATATCTTTAGACAAACACACTCCTAATAGGTCTCCCTCTCTTATTCTCGCTCTGTTTAAGCCTCCTTTCCCTTCTGGCTCAGAGCCGGCCACAGTGGATTTCTACACCACACTGTTCAAACACTGAAGGATGCCTGAGCACTACAGGGAAGACTTATATTAAAAGCAGTTTCAAAGGAACACAGGTGCTTGAATTCAACACTAACAAGATTTTTTTTTGTAGTAAAACTCAAAATCTGAAATCAGACAGTCCTCCATTGTAAGATCACTGTATTCTGCCATTGATCATGTGCTAAGAGCTCTAAAGACTTTGAAATGCATGAACTATCAACAGGTCTTTAAAGAAAGATCTTTTCCTTCTCAACTGATTGCTCTTTAAATGTATACAGACTTGTACAATTTGCCTCGCATCTTGGCAGGTATGAGCAGGATCGCCATTGATGGGGCATGGCACAAATACCAGGGCATGTACTCTTGCAAGATGTTCTCATTTTTACAGATATAACAATGAAAAGCAATGCACAGCAATTGGTGCATTTCCATGCATTTATTTTGTGGGTATTCAATTTATTACAAGCAGTAGACACAGTATAAGTGTCTGCTCACAATTACCAATCATACCGTGCCATAAAGTCTGGTTTGTTTGACCAGTGTGAGTACAACTGTTCCATGCACAGTACACTTCCCAGACGTGGCCCGGTTGAGAGAGGTGGCATGAGCATTGACGGCGGTCCTGTTCGCTGCAACGGACATTTAAAAAGTTGCTGCCGAAGGGTTCACGGTGTTCTGATGCGGAGGGGGAGTGTTCAAAAGCAGTTGGAAAAAACAATAACTCTCAGGGGTGATGACGTACGTATAAGCAAGAAGCAATCATGCTGTGGCCCAGATCTTTTGAAGTAATTTGAGAGCAGGCCAGGTCACAAGGGAGGAGGGAGGGGGGACAATCACAATAGAGCACGGCACAGATAATCTGGCCCAAATGTGAGTGCGCTCTAAGAAAGCGAACCTCCCCTTGAGGAGGGAGGTGGTTGATGGGTCACAAAAAACAGGACTCGGTAGATTTGGTGCTTAAACCTTACCAACACCAAAAGCAGACAACTTCCATTGGCCGTTTCGTAAAATATCATGCGATATATGTGCCACTCGGTAGGTCAACCAAACCAAAACCTTCAAATCTACATTCTACACTATTAAAGGCTGATGATCAATCAGTTTGCTCCAGTTGTTTCTCGCCACTGAAGGAGCTGTAATGTTATCTTTTGAGTCAATGACCCACATATTTTTAGTTTTCAATTGACATTTGTGTAACCATAGACCCAGGATGTGCAGCAATGCCAATGACCCTGTATTTAACTGCAGCTTTTGACACTGTTGATCATAGGACCCTGCTTTCACGTTTGGAGCAATATGTGGCCATTAGGGTCAGCCCTTATGCTGGTTAGGTCGTATTTGACTGATAGGAGCTTTTCGGTGCAGTTGGGCAGTTTCTCCTCCATTGTGGCGTGCCACAGGGTTCAATTCTAGGCCTCTTGTTATTTTCATTGTACATGCTGCCTCTGGGATCTATCTTCCGTAAGCATGACATATCCTTTCATTATTTTGCGGATGATCTGCATATCTACCTCCCTCTTCAGTTGTCCCCTAAGGATCCTCTAAAATCTTAATTAGCTTGTCTTGCCAACGTCAATATTTCACTGAGCCTGAGTACAACTTGATCTAAATGAAAAAAAAACACAGGTCACTATGTTTGGCCTTCCAGAAGGCTGCCTTTACTAACTTGATGGTCAGGATCTCCTTGCTCTTATAGCCACTCCCTTTATCAAGAGCCTTGGTGTAACTTTTGATTGCAACCTTGATTTTAGGAAAGAAATCAATACAGTGGTTAAAGGGTCTTTTCACCAAATTGGCATTTAATCTAAAGTCAAGCCTGATTTATGTTTTAATGACTTGGAAAGAATCATCCATGCCTTTATATCATGCAGGCTCGATTATTGTAATTCTTTATATGTTGGTCTTGACCAGAGCTCGCTCCGCCCCCTGCAGCTGGTGAAGTAAGCGACTGCTCCCCTTTCGACTGGCTCTGAAAAATGTCAACACATCACTCCTGTTCTGGACTCCCTCCACTGGCCTCCCATCCGCTTTAGGATTAATTTTAAAGTGTTATTAATTATTTTTAAGATTTTAACTGGTCTGGCTCCTCTATATCTGACTGAATTCATATGTAAGTCCGTAATCCAGTCAGAGATCTATGGTCATCCAGTGAGTTGTTGCTGGATGTACCTAGATCAAAATTGAAGACCAAAAATCTCAACATTGACTCCCACCCCTGTTTATCTAGTAATGTATTCTGTTATCCCAGCCCCCGGTGCTAATGTGTCTGATTCAGTATACGTCAAGTGTACGTCAGCCAGATGGATGTATCTCCCTCTCCCCAACGTCACATCGATGCCCTTTTTTGGTAAAAGGAAATGAGGCGAATGATTTGAGAAGAAAAGAAGGATTGATTGTTTTTTTCTTCAGAAAAAAACAATCAATGTGCCTGCACCTGTCCCCGGCCCTAAAAGGCCCAGTCCGGGCCTGTCATCAGTGAAGGTAACCAAATCTCCACCTTTCTCCCCTGTACCTGGTCTGAGCCAGGGCCTATGTTCAAAAGGGACAAATTTTAGGCTGTGCTCTTCGCTAAGAATTACTGTGGTTAAGACCTGATAAAAATAGCCAGCATTATACATTGCATATATAAGGATGTGGTGAGGAGTTAGCCAGATAGAAAGAGCCAAGTAACTATGGACAATAGACAACTACTAACTGCTACACTATGGACATTGGATGTTGTCTTGATTCAATGGGGCTTTTGGAAGTGAATGAGACAGCAAACAAAAAGAGTGAAAAAAGAGGACAGATGAAAGAATGGGGAGAGGACAAAGAGGATGACAGCATGACAAATTGTTTTCCTCTTGGCTGCCCTCTTAGGCTATACATGAGCCCTTTCCTCTAACTTCCGTTTCATTGTTTTCCTCTCTTTTCCCGTGTCATCTGTGACTCCTGACTATACAACCAAATTGGTTTATAACACATAGTAGTTACGGATTTAGTGTGCGATAAAGTCTTAAGGGTTTTTTGATTAAAAACAAGGTGTTTATTTTATTTATTGATTGCTGTATAATAAGCTTTCGGCCAAATCAGTCACAATATAGCCAAAGTGTGCCATTAGCCACAGCTCTCTGCCCCCCCACCCCCACCCCCCCCACACACACACGCACAGACACCATGCAAAACATCACCATTTTATGGAATGTCGAGTAACCAAGTAAGTAACGTTATAACCAATTATACCAATGTTATAATGCCGCAAGAAAGAAAACTTCCTTTTGTTAAGTCTTTTGCCACTAATTTAGGGTTTAACCATTAGCATCAAATGGTATCTGTTCACTGCTAAAAGCGTTAGCAGACAGTTTAGTAACGTAACTTACTGACAATATGACGGCAGTGCAGAGCTTTCCTGCAAATACAACCTACTAGTAAGTTAGCCGCTAATAGCTAATAGCCACTGCCGCTGCCACTACTCACTGGCTGTCCAGCTTTATAGGGGGGGAGGGGGCCATGGGCTCCGAGAGGAGGGAGGAGGAGGGGCTTCACATGAACGCACATGAACGTGCGGCTGGCCTGTAAACATATGGCTGGGTGTGTGATGTCATCCTATACTCCAGTTGAAATTACATCACTTCACGTAGCGATTTTTAAAATTCCATCAGTCTAGAAATAATGCATTTCTGCTTATTGCTCAATTAAAGAAAAGAAAAAATTCTCATAACTTAAGTACAAATTAATTCCAAATAGGGTGGGGGAGAAAATGTATCCATTCAATTGATGCATTAAGTTTAGTGGACCAAATAAAAGGGGGACTTGAACCACTGACCTTGAAATTAGACCGCAAACTGCCCATGAGGTAAGTGATCACTGACTTAGACTTAGACTTAGACTTAGACAAACTTTATTGTCATTCACACACATTTTCATGTATACAAACGAAATTCCGTTGCAAGGCTCCAGAAACCACCAAAAAAATATACAATATAAAAGGTAAATATAAAATATAAAAGGAGGCAAGATATATACATATCTACAACAAATAAAATATAAAATAAAATAAAATATAATATAACATCTAAGTTGACAGCTGTTTGAGTGAGTATTAGCAGCAGAATATTAAGTATAAATAATAAATAAACAGTGAACGGTGAATATAAACAGAGAGTAACAGAATGGAATGAGGTAGTGCATAGTGTCCAGTAAAGTGACGCAGTGTCCAGTAAAGTGACAAGTGAGTGTGTGTGTGAGGGGGGGGGGGGGTTATTTGGAGTTTAAAAGCCTTATTGCGTGGGGGATGAAGCTGTTGTGGAGTCTGGATGTTCTGCTCTTGAAGCTGCTGAACCTCTTACCAGAGGGCAGCAGGGAGAACAGAACATGATGGGGGTGAGAGGGGTCCTCGATGATGGACTCTGCCCTGGTCAGGCAGCGTCTGCGTGCAGTCTCCTGGATGGCAGGAAGAGCTGTACAGATGATACCCTCCGCTGTTCTCACCACTCTATCTACACGTTTCCAGTCTGACAGCGTGCTCACACTATCCTTTTGGCCGCGGCCAAAACCGGTTTTTCAGCTAAAGTCTAGTACCTTTAAGTAGTGTGAGCACACCCGCTCCGCGCTCAACTGGGGCCAGCTGGCCCTCCACGGCCCGCTTGAAAGAGGTGGGCTTTAGCGGAGCCGTTTGCACATGTACGAGCACGAGCGTGCGCACGTGTACGAGCACGAGCACGAGCCCTACGGCAGTAGCGTTATGTCCGCCTGTTCGGACATGTAAATAGAAGGACGGACCATGCGCGGACATTTAACAACAACAACAATGGTGGTGAAAGGTTCACGTTGGTGTGATGGGGAGGTGGAGTGTTTACTGCAGATTTGGTCGGATGAAAAGATTCAAAAACAGTCGACAAGACGCACAAAAACTCCGAGGTCTATGGAAAGATTTGTAAACAAAGCCACACACACGCGATCAATGCGTGTGACGTGTTACGGCTTGATGGCGTATGGACAGCAAGAAGCATTGGCCGTGGCCCTGGCAGTGTGAGTACAAACGGGGCTGGGGCGCGGGAGGGAGAGGGAGGGGGGACAAGTACCCTAAAGTCCGGGTCGTGGTCCGGGAGGACAGTGTGATCACACTCTGAGGCGTTGCAGGCCCCAGACCAGAGAGAGATGCAGCTGGTTAAGATGCTCTCTATTGTCCCTTTGTAGAAGGTGGTGAGAATGGGAGGGGGAAGGAATGCTCTTCTCATCCGACGCAGAAAGTGCAGACGCTGCTGTGCTCTCTTCACGAGAGCAGAGGTGTGAAGGGACCAGGTCAAAGTGTCGGTAATCTGCACCCCCAGGAATCTGGTGCTACTGACCCGCTCCACTGCGGCGTTATTGATGAGGAGGGGGGTGTGACTGGGCTGTTTTTTCCTGAAGTCAACGACAATCTCTTTTGTTTTGTTGACATTCAGGATCAAATTGTTCATGTCACACCAGTCCACCAGATGTTTCACCTCCTCTCTGTAGGCCAGTTTGTCGTTGTCCCTGATGAGGCCCACCACTGTCGTGTCGTCCGCATACTTAATGATGTGGTTCGTGCTGAACCTGGCACGGCAGTCATGGGTCATCAGGGTGAAGAGCAGTGGGCTCAGGACACAGCCCTGGGGGGAGCCTGTGCTGAGGGAGATGATGCTGGAGGTGTTTCTGCCGACCCGCACAGACTGGGGCCTGTCTGTGAGGAAATCTAGCAGCCAGTTGCAAAGGGGGGTGTTGAGTCCAAGGGGGGCCAGTTTGCTCACCAGATGCTGGGGGATGATCGTGTTAAATGCTGAGCTGAAGTCCAGAAACAGCATACGCACGTGGGTGTTATTCCTCTCCAGATGATCCAGGCTCAGGTGGAGTGTAGAGGAGATGGCGTCCTCTGTGGAGCGATTGGAGCGGTAAGCAAACTGGAGCGGGTCAAAAGAGGAGGGGAGTTTGGAGATGATGTGGTCCTTCACCAGCCTCTCGAAGCACTTCATCATGATTGGAGTCAGTGCAACAGGGCGGTAATCATTGAGGGATGAGATTGTGGGTTTTTTGGGCACAGGTATGATGGTGGCAGTCTTAAAACAGGAAGGGACGACAGCAAGTGACAGCGAGGTGTTGAATAGATCCGTAAGGACGTGAGCCAGCTGGTCAGCACAGTCTTTGAACACCCGACCCGGTATGTTATCAGGGCCCGCTGCCTTCCGCGCGTTGACTCTACTCAGTGTCCTCCGGACCTCAGCTGTCTCAAGTCTGAGTGCCTGTTCATCGGGGTGAGGTGGGGATTTCCTCGCAGGAGTGTGGTTACGAGCTTCAAACCGACCAAAGTAGAAGTTGAGCTCGTTGAGGAAGTCTGTGTTGTCGTCGCAGGGTAGAGGAGCAGCTTTGTAGTCGGTAATGGTCTGGATGCCTTTCCACATGCGCCTGGTGTTTGTCGGGTCGTGGAAGAATCCCTGGATTCTCTGACCATAGGCACGTTTAGCTATTCTGATGGCACGGTTCAGGTTGGCTCTGGCTGATCTGAGCGCCTCACCGTCCCCGGTCTTGAACGCTACATTCCGTGCCCTCAGCTTAGCACGTACCTCATTGGTCATCCAGGGTTTCTGATTAGCCCGTGTGGTGACAGACTTAGTGGCAGAGACATCCTCCATGCATTTCTGGATGTAAGCCGACACAGATTCAGCATACTCCTCCACATCGATGGTGTTGTCTACAGTTGCAGCTGTCTAAAAGATGTCCCAGTCTGTGCACTCAAAACAGTCCTGTAGTGCTGACACAGATCCCTCAGGCCAGACCCTCACCTGCTTCACAGTGGGTTGTCCTCTGGTGAGCAGGGGCCTGTATGCAGGAATTAGCATAACAGAGAGATGGTCTGATGAGCCAAGGTGGGGGCGGGGGGCTGCCTTGTATGCTGCCTTGATGTTGGTGTAGGCTTTGTCTAGTGTGTTTGAGCCTCTGGTTGCAAAGTCCACATGCTGATGGAAATGGGGGAGAACTGTCTTCATGTTGGCCTGATTAAAGTCCCCGGCAACAATAAAGACACCCTCTGGATGTGTAGTTTGCAAGTCACTGATGGAGCGGTAGAGCACACTCAGAGCCTCCTTGGTGTTAGCACTTGGGGGGATGTAAACAGCAGTGATGATGATGGTGGTGAACTCCCTGGGCATATAAAACGGTCTACATTTTATAGCCAGAAGTTCAATGTCCGGAGAGCAATGACTTGAGACCACATTAGGGTTATTACACCAACTGTTGTTGCTGTAGATGCAAACGCCACCACCCCGGGTTTTACCGCTGAGAGCGCAGCTTCTGTCCAACCGGAAAGTTGTCAGTCCCTCCATGCTAACAGCGCTGTCGGGGATGGAGGAGTTTAGCCACGTCTCCGTGAGAATTATGGCACAACAGTCTCTTATCTCCCGTTTCGATGTTAAATCCAGCTTCAGGTAATCCACTTTGTTCTCCAGGGAGCGGACGTTGGCAAGCAGGATGGATGGAAGCGGCGTTCTGCAGGGGTTCGCCTTTAGCTTAGCCGTTAGCCCTCCCCGGCTACCGCGCTTCCGCTTCCTATCGCACCGTCTCCGTCTCCTCCGGGAGCGGCCAGCGCTGGTGGGAGCTCCCGCTGCTTCACAGGCCGCCGGGTCTTTTTGACGAAGCAGTCCGAGGCTGTCCAGAGTCTGCAGGATCGATGTGTCCAAAGTCGTAATTATGCAGGATGCATGTACTATTAGCATGAACTGTCGATCGTATGTTAGTTTACCGATGTTACGATGAACGTTAGCTGTTAAACTGACTAGTTTAGATGCCTTATTTGTTGTAGAAGGTCTAATCTTCTCAGGAGCCGTTGCAGCCGCAGCCGAGCAGGGCGCCGCCATCTTTTTATCTTATCACTGAACAGGTATAGTGGCAATAAGAGGCTTGACAAAAGAAAGAGGTGTTGACAATATAAGCGGTTGTACAATACAGGATTTTTAAAGACGTATAATGAAAGTCATTATCAGGTTTGTTTTAATAGTTTTACATACTGTACATGTGTGATTTGGAATATTCTTGAATATTCTCTATACAGTGAACATTTGATATTGTGAAGTAATCAAAGTGAATACGGTATAACATGTTTGTATTAACAAGTTCCTGTTAAATGTCATGCTTTCTGACATAATACAGCTCAATTCCAATTCATGAAATGTGTAGCTCCCTGAGCAAAATGGTTTCGATTCTTTTTTATTTTTAATATATATATATATTTTTTTTAATTTTGCCTTTGCTTTGAAAGGTGAGGACTTAAACCAAATTTCAATTTGTTCAAGAAGAATTGCAACTTTAAAAGAAATAAATGCTAATATAACTCAAAAAAATACAAACAAACTGAAGATTTCAGTGTTGAGAGAAAGGTTACCAAAATGATCAATCGCAGTTCTGTTCAAATCAGTCGGCTTTATCTGACAATATTTTTGTCCGTCTGGAAGTTTTCCTGTTCATAAAGAGAAACAGACAGGGAGGAAATGGAATGGGGGAGTGCTTTCTATTTTTCATTTCATTACCACATTTGACCTTGAAATTGCACAAGGACATGGAAAATATTATATGTCATATCTCAGTGAAGACAAAGAGGCTGTGGCAAAGGTTGGATGCATTTTTCAAAATGGACTCCCTTTAAAATTTATTTTGATAGTGACACACGCACACACACACACAAACACACAGCCATGACACAACACCTTCACTGGAGGTTTCAGCAATACAATTCAGATCTCCAGAACATGGTCTGAATCACTGAGTAAAGCTTAATCCTGTAAGGCCCTTGGTTGCAAAACCACTGTATAGCCTTGTTTGTCTGTCTGTCCATCCATCTGTCTGTCTGTCTGTCTGCAGCCGAAGGATTCTGACGACCCTTCCCCAGATTTTCTGCAGATTTTCAACAAATACAAAAAACAAAATGGGCTAACCAGACAGTATTGTGTGAATTTAGTTGGAATGTGTACTGTATATGGGATTAGGAAATGCTCTGGGCTTTAGGGTTAATGAAAATTTCGTAATGAAGGTGGATTGATGGCAAGCTATTGAAAGGCCTCAACCATTGCCTGAGCACGGCCTTCAGTGGCCTGGTTTAGTGCAGCATCATGCTAAAAATCCCCCCTCCAGGTACCCCAAAGGAGTACCTTGAATTCCCACAAACAATGCATTAGCAGTATTTGCATATGTTTAAACATAATGTATCAGTGTATAAAATGATGGTGTTATGGTGCCTCAAAATCTATGCATTACAACATGTCATAAAAACCTTAATAAAAAAGAGGAAGATTACCACAAGATTATGTAGTAAATTCACTTTAGCAGAGACAGACAGTGGTGAAGCCATTTTACAGAATGGCCTTATTTGATTAATAATTATGTTGAAACACCATGTATTTTCTTTTGTGAATAATAGTGAACATGTCTTGGTTCACGTCCTGTGTTGAGGTTTTATCCATTTGTTCAGTGTTGCTGCTATTGTGATTATTATTATGAACTGCTATCTGATAGGGTGGCATGGTGAGCCCTTTCATATGGACAGGTGAACAGGTGTCCAGTGCAAGCGCTCTCAATTTTCAACCGCATCACCTCAATTTACTGTTATATGAAAAAAACTCTGAATCCTTTTGGTTTGAAGTTAGTTTTATTTATCTGTTAGTCTTTTAATAAAAGCCTGAATATGCCATTAAAAATTAGAAAATGTTGAAACCCTCCTAACAGGCAGTATTTCTTTATGTACACATTTGAAATAGAAAATAGTATTTTCTATATTGTATTTGATGGACTTGTTAAAGGTTGTTTCACATTTTTTATCAAATATCTGACTCTGTATTTTTGTGTTTTCAAAATAGTAAATCTGTAACTGTCTTTGTGATGACACACTTATATGCATCACAGATATGCAAACAGATGCATTAGCAGTTGGACAGTGTGACTGGTAATTTACCCAGCTTTTTTCAGAGCATGAGACTGGAGCATAAGCTGAGTGAAACATATTTGTTGGTATATGTATTTCAAGTACAGCAAAAAAAAACAACACTTTGGATAGTTGTTTCCCAAAGGGATCAATAAAGAGAAGTCTAAGTCTAAGTTCATTATTTATATAAGGACTCTCTTCAGTGAAAATTAATTATTGAAGAGTCGGCAATTGATGTATAGAATAACCAGAGTAACGGGGACCTAAAATTCAAGTCACCTCCATTGTGTTGTGGTGTTTGATATAGATACATTCAACACATGTGGTAAAGATACAGATAATGTGTTCTGGTGAGAAATAATGAATATGAACAAAAATATCGTTATGGCCTAGCGCCAGAACATAAAATTGTTATTTTTCCAAAAATAATAAATAAGTATAGGGCGTGCAGACCATAAGTGAGCCAAGAATGGGTCCTTGACCCAAAGGAATGTTCCAGGACAAAACCCATAAAGACTCGCAGGGTACCTATACCTCTGCCTCTCAGGGACAATTCACCACATATGTGCTCTTAGTCATGACCACACAGATGAAGGCATGAGATGTAAAGTTTAGACAAAATACAGTTTTTCTGGATTGGTAAGAGACACTTAGGGCGCACTCACACTGTCCATTCGTACCGTGCCCAAACACGTTCCACAGCTAAATTCTAGTTCGTTTGACCAGTGTGAGTGCAACCGTACCGCGCCTAGCTGCAGCACGCTTGCTGACCACGGCCCGTTTGGGAGAGGTGGGCTTTTGTAAAGCACGTTTGCACATGTACGAGCACAAGCGTGCGCACGTGTACGAGCACGAGGCCTATGGCGGTTCTGAAGTCATTTTATGTGCGCCTGTTCGGATAGAAAAAAAGAAGGAGGCACCATGCGTGGACATTTAAAACAATGGCGGCGAAATGTTCACGTTGGTGTGATGCGGAGGTGGAGTGTTTGCTGCAGATTTGGTCGGATGAAAATATTCAAAAACAGTTGGACAAGACGCACAAAAACTCTGAGGTCTATGGAAAGATTTGTAAACAAAGCGACGCATCGCAATGACGTCAAGCGATGCGTGTGACGTGTTATGGCGTGATGACGTATAGGCGGGCAAGAAGCATTCGCCGAGGCCCAGGTAGTGTGAGCACAAACGGGCCTGGGCCGCAGGAGAGGGAGGGGGGAGAAGTACCCTAAAGCACGGGGCACGGTACGGACAAACAGTGTGAGTGCGCCCTTAATGAAACTGGGAACCATCACTTTCTCAGCATAGCAGGAGACTTCTTTTACAGATGTGTTGGTAATTTTTCATTGGGCTCACTCATTTTTGACACAATATTTTAAGAGAGTTAACACAGATCTTATAAAAAGACACAAAACTCTATTGGATTACAGTTTTCCTCATTTGCCATACAGAAATGACATTTTAAACAGCTCAACACAGACTTGAACTGACTGTTTCTGCCCAAAATGACACGTTGTGTTTGCAAATGCTCGAACACTCTCAAAACATTTAACACGTGCAACAAAAGCAAATATTCCCATCAAACAACACAACTTGTGTCAAATGAATATATTCTGACGAACAATTATTACACAGTGGATAACAAAATACAACATGCAGCTATCCATATGGAGAGGTCCAGCCTCAGTTTGAGCTGTGTGTCTGTCTGTTAACTTTGTGGCAAGCGTATATCACATCATGATCTGTATAATTTCCTTCAAAGATGATTTCACTAGAGATAACAAACTGCTGGACTCCGTACCTTTTACGCCTTTTGAGATGCCCTGTTGAAATATAAAAAAATAAGGTGACAGAAAGAGAGAAAAATTTTCCCAAGAGTCTTCTTTCTTGTGTGTTCTTGTGTGCAGGTCTTCATGTGCCTGTGAGCTAGACAAGTTCACACTGTCATTATGGCACAGCTTTAGGACTGCATCATTTCTTCACCAAATAACCAATAAAGAATGTCACTCAAACTAAAAAAAAGGCCACTCAAACATTTTTTATTGTACTGCATCGCATTTTTCCATGTCATTTTTTTTGGCTGAACAACAAGAGCCACAATATTTACTTCACCTGTGTAAAACTCTTGTGCACAATTCCTCAGTAAGGAATCAGTCAAGAACAAATTGACTTTGAATGGATGGAATGGATTATTAACAGTTTGAAAAGTATGGAAACCAGACAAGGTCAAACCATTTCATTTAGTATGGCTGTTGAGGTCCAGTCGTAAAGATTGCCAGAAAAATCTGATGCAGTACAATAAAGAAAAATGTTTCTGAGTATTTTTGAATTTGGGTGAAGAATGGATGCAGTACAGAAGCTGTACTATATGAAAGTGGGAATTTGTCTAGTCTGGTTCATGGACACAGAAAGACCTGCACACTGAAGGAAGAAAATGTTCTGTGAAAATGTCTCTTTTTTATTTATTTTTAACACAGACAAACAACTCAAACTGAGGCTGAACCACTTCATATCGATAACTGCATCTTGTATTTTGTCGTCCACTGTGTGATGATTGACAGAATATATTCATTTGACACAAGTTGTGTTGTTTGATGGAAATATTTGCTGTGTCATTCTGGGCAGAAACAGTCAGTTCATGTCAGTGTGTGAATTGTTCTGTAACTTCTGAATGGACCAATGTGTTCAAGCAAATAAGACACAGTGAAGTAAAAATAGTTTCAAGGTACAATTCTTTGTGAATAGCCATTACGGAGAAGGATTATTACAACTGACTCTCCACCAGGGGCTGTTGGTTAAAAATAAATATAGGAGAAAAAAAAAGTTGAAATTACAACTTTTAGTTATATTTGCTAAGTTACATATGTTGACAAGATTGTTCCTAAAATTTTACAAAAAGTTGAATTTTAACCATCAAAGAAACTCGTTAGCATGTTAACTGTTTTCCCCAAAGTTATTGTGGCCAACACAATTTTTATCTTGGTTTGAAAACACACATTTTCAACACTGATGATTCCGCTTGAAATTACTTGTATTAACAACCACACCTTTAAATAAGTATCAATAATAATCGGTTGGCCGGAGGCTGAGTGGTTAGAGCAGTGGCCCCATGTAAACTGGATGAAGGTCCTTGAGGCAGCGGCCACAGGTTAGACTCCATCCTTTGCTACAGGTCTCCCTCTCTCTCTCTCTTTTCTGTATGTCCTTTCTAATAAAAGGCCATACTGCCAAAAAATATCTTTAAAGTAAGTAATAATCAAGCATCACTTTATTTTTCTGTTTGTGTGTGTGAGATGTTGTTTCTCAAACACAAAGAACAGCAGGCCTATGTCCTTTGGCCAAAGGGAACTATCCATCCACCCATCCATCTTCAACCGCTTGTCCCTATCGGGGTCACAGGGGGCTGTAGCCGATCCCAGCTGACATTGGGCGTGAGGCGGAGTCCACCATGGACAGGACGCCCGTCTATCGCAGGGCACAACAGAGACAGACAACCATTCACACTCACATTCACACCTGCGGGCAATTTAGAGTCGGAGAAGCCGGAGAACCCGGAGAGAACCCACGCAGACACAGGGAGAACATGCAAACTCCACACTGAAGGGCCCCTGCCCGGATTTGAACCTGGAACCCAGAAGGGCCCCTGGAACCTGGAATTATGTATTTTATTAATAATTATGTTGAAACACCATGTATTTTCTTTTGTGAATAATAGTGAACATGTCTTGGTTCACGTCCTGTGTTGAGGTTTTATCCATTTGTTCAGTGTTGCTGCTATTGTGATTATTATTATGAACTGCTATCTGATAGGGTGGCATGGTGAGCCCTTTCATTTGGACAGGTGAACAGGTGTCCAGTGCAAGCGCTGTCAATTTTCAACCGCATCACTTCAATTTACTGTTATATGAAAAAAACTCTGAATCCTTTTGGTTTGAAGTTAGTTTTATTTATCTGTTAGTCTTTTAATAAAAGCCTGAATATGACATTAAAAATTTGAAAATGTTGAAACGCTCCTAACAGGCAGTATTTCTTTATGTACACATTTGAAATACAAAATAGTATTTTCTATATTGTATTTGATGGGCTTGTTAGAGGTTGTTTCACATTTTCTATCAAATAATTGACAACAAATATCTTTGTGTTTTCAAAATAGTAAATCTGAAACTGTCTTTGTGATGACACACTTATATGCATCACAGATATGCAAACAGATGCACTAGCAGTTGGACAGTGTGACTGGTACCCAGCTTTTTTTCAGAGCATGAGACTGGAGCATAAGCTGAGTGAAACATATTTGTTGGTATATTTATTTCAAGTACAGCAAAAAAAAAAAAAAAACACAAAAAATTGCACTTGCTGTGATATTAGAGAGTACATTTTTGATAAAAGATGTTTCCTTTTTTTAATCATGATGGGCTCTGTGGCTGAGGAAAACTGGGTAATAGTAGCTTCACGGGGGTGGACACAATAACATGAACACTTGTGCAGTATCATGGAACCGAATGCAATGGCCCCTGAATCAACACTACCTTAACAACAACATCTCAGTGAGTGAACAGAAGAAAAAGACAGATGAGAGGAAATAGTAAATGAGTGTGAGGAGAGAAAGAGAAACAGAGTTCAAGAAGAGGTGATGAGAAAAACGAGGAGGCATGGGAAACAAAAAAGCAAAGTCAAGTAAGGAGAGGACAGAGAGATTGAAAAGCCTAAAGAAGGATAAAAAAGAAGGAGAAGTGAGAGGAGGAGAGAGGGGAGATCAAAAAGAAGATGAATAAAATATAGAAGATGGTTAGGTAAAGCGGAACAGGAAGGTGGGGGTGAGAGAAGAGGAAAAGAGAAATAAGGCAGGAGCTGAAGTGTACATTAGAAAATAAATGAATGTGAGATGAAGATAAGATGCAAAACATGACAAGATATAAGAAAGAAAAGAAGACAAGAAGACATGGAAAAGCCATGTAAGATAACAACATGAGATAAAAAACAATGTGAAATAACCAATAAGGAAACACACGTAACAACAGAGAACTGGTGATGAGTGAAGATGAACAAGAGAGGAGGGGAAGCAGTGGAGCATGGGTAATGTTGGCACAGAGAGAGAGACAGAGAAAGAGATAGAGAGAGAGAAAGACACACAGAGAGAGAGAGAGAGAGAGAGAGAGAGAGAGAGAGAGAGAGAGAGCAGAAGGCTTGTAAATGTTGGATGAGAGGAGTATACATGGCACTGTGACTCACTGGAGCTGCCCCAGCACTTGTGAGGGCAAGTGCTTAACAGACACACACACACTCACACACACACACGCACACACACGCACACGCACACACACACACACACACACACACACACACACACACACACACACGTACACACACTTTACATTCATGTGAGGACTGCATATCATTCTTTAATCCCCTGTGTTAACAGTGCTCCAATTTTAAACTTTAATCCTAATCCACCTCCTTAAAGGATAATAGGGTCAGTGGTCAATATGAAACAAATATGTTATAAATGAATTTCATAGATCAGTTATTTTTAATCTATGAAATATATATTTTTTAATTCCAAAATACACTTGCACCGACCTGATGTCAAGTGGACCGGACTGAATCCATTTTGATGATGTCAAAGTTATCAAGTTAGTCTGCTTTAAGTTTGATTCTGAAGTTATCAAGTCAGTCTGCTTTAAGTTTGATTTTGAAGTTATCACTTGTCAGTGGAGACACATTAGAATTTTGCGGTTCACTGCTACAATGTTAAATCTGTGACTGCTGGAAATGCAACCACATACAAGTTTACTGTACTGGGCTATTCATCATATCATGATCATGAATTAAGTTTGTTTTTCTTTAATTAGACGGCAGAGAGTTCCGGGGCTATAGCCTTGAATGCCCATGTCTAACAACGTGCCTGGCTGTGATCATAGCAGTGCAGTGGGTGTACAGTTTATTTGTTGGAGATAAATGCTAATACTCCTCAAGACCCAAGCCAAGTTCTATAGGCACAACCTTGCAGACTTCATTTTCTGCTTCTTTGCTTGGATTTTGACTGTTCTTTTGTTCATCTGTTGCTTGTGAGACCCCCATTTTAATTGAAGTGAATCACAAAACTGTTGTTTAATCCGTCTATTTACAGTTAGGAGTAATTGTATGTGACATGCATGCCCCCCCTGCCCTGTGTCTTGTGAACACAGCACACCAGACAAATATAGTGTTTTTTTCTTCCCCTAGTTGGGCAGGTAAAATATTTATGAGTGTTTTAACCTCTGGCTGACCCCAGAGCAGCATTACAAGAGGCTTCTTGGAGAGTTCCCAGGGAGGTGGAAAAAGGTTGAATAATACACTATAGAGAGTGATGCAGAGTGATTGCAATGTCATGACATGTCCTGATGTTCTGAATGATACTGTATACAGTAGCCTATGTTGAATATGTCGCAGGGAGGCAGTTTGAGATACAAAAGTAACTGGATCCTTGTGGTAAATGTGTGAATACTGTCTGCATCCATTTGTATCTGTGTTCTACATTAATGCCTGCCTTGAATTCAGCCAGCCACGCATAGCTGTCAGCACACTAAGTGCCTCTTTCTGCTGTCTTTTTTTTTTTTTTCATTTTTTGGTTCCCCTGTCAGTATCTCTCATGTCTCACCCGCAGATGTTACTGTTCTATTGGCAGGTGATAATTTTACACCCCAGCAGTTGTTTATCTGCTCCTTACATGATGAAGTAATAGCCGGGGAAGAGCAAGGTTCCCTAACAGCTTCCTAACAGCTTAATTATGTCCTCTGTCACTTTGTTTAAGGAAAATAAACTAAACTCTGTCTTCCTCTCCACTTGATTTATTCTCTTTCCCTGTGCTCTGTGATCCTTCTACTATGCAGGTTGTTCTCACATTTGTTTTTATTGACACTGAAATGCATTAACCAATAAAAAATACCTGGCATTGTCTCCTTTGTAATTCATAGTGACAATAGTTCTCACCAAAATCCATTTTTCAGGATAAGTTATGTTCTAAAATTGACTGTGGTCTAATCAGATTCAGTGGTTGGGTTGTTTAGTTTGAGGATTTTTTTCATCAGAACTCCTGGTTTAAAAAGAATCACTGAAAGTGAATCAGGGAACACAACAGTCTAGTGTTTTTATCTATTTTATTTATTTTTATCTATTTTGCAATTGTACGGTGTCCTCGAGTGCCCAGAGAGGCGCCCTCAAATTAAACGTATTATTATTATTATTATTATTAAAGTAAATATATGTTAATGGTTTATGAAGAAAATTGTGTTTCAGACTTTAAACCCCAAATATGTTCTGGGTCAATTTGACCCGAGGGATACCACTGGGTCACAAAAGTGAAGATCATACACAGGTTAAAATTGTTACTATATAATTCTTGCTCTTATCATAAAGCACATCATTATATTGGTAGCATAACTGTAGAGCTAATATACCATATAGAAACTTTCTTTCTTGCATGCTACAGTATATTGAATCATATATGATATACAATGAATGATTGGTCATCTCAAGGCCTTTATACACCAGGGGTGTTTTTTTGTGCATGATTAATATGTCCAATATATTTTTTCAAACTGTTGTTTAACTGTTTACCTGCTGGTATGGTTAAAATAAGAAAAGTGTTTTTAATTGATACGCTTCCATTTAATTAACTTCTATTAAATGTTTTTGTAACCTGTACAGCCTCTTAGTCAGCACACACAGCAGGTTAGCGCTGAGCATACAAAAATTTACCATTTGTCCACAGTCAAACATATACTCTAATAAATATGGAAAGTGAAAATTCCAGTAATTTATTAGTAATTTTAATAGTTCATGTAAATGGCTTATCACTTTAACACAACTAAAGCAAAAACAAAAGTTCTGTGAAATTTGCAACATGTTACATCTAGAAGCACCTACGTAAAATATAAACAAATACAGCACCTTTAAAAAAACAAAAAACAAAACAAAATTACATTCACCTTCTGATACGATTCAAACTGTATAGTTGATCAAATTAATGTTTGCTAAAATGATGGAACAGAACACAAGTTTCTTCTTGAGACAAAAATGTAAAACTATACAATTTTCGCTACAGTTGTTAAGTCTAAACCTCCAGACATTTTTTTATGATTGCTATGACAATTTTTTCAATACTTTTAACAATTTTCCTAAACTCTTAACACATTTAGCAGAGCATCCATCTGTGTAGGCTGTAAAATTAACACATTTATTATTGCTTTTACGCAAAAAACATACACTTAGTAAAAAAGCCACAGAATAATAATAATAAAAAAGTAATCTCCGAATGTGCCGAGAATCAGCTGTGTCTCAGTAGCCATGGAAAAAGATTCAGGGGACATATTTGTGTTCCAATCTCCAATATGAACAGCTGATCACTTTGACTTTAGCCTCTCATTTAGTATTAGAACATGATGGGATCTGTTTGGACACACTGTGGGAAAGCATTTGTAAATGTGGCAGTAAAATGCCATTGTTTTGGTCTTAGTTGAGCTCGTGTGTAACATTTTTAATATGTGTTAACTGTTTGTATTTTGTGTCAAAGCAACAATAAATGTGTTAATTGTACAGCCTACACGGACAGATGTGCTGCTAACTGTGTAAAGACTTTACGGAAATCAGTAAAAAGTATCGAAAAAATTGTCATAGCAAGTGCAAAAAAACTGTTTTATATTTTATGACTGTTTTTATTTTATCACTGGCATTATGTGTGTTTATGAGTCATGAAGCATTATTAAAGCATTATAATTCACTCCTAATACCCTCATAATGCACTATAAATGTGGCCTTCATAGAAAGCAATAATAATATATAATAAAATGCAATAACTAAACAGACATTGAAGTGTCGCACAACAACCAAATTCATCCAGCTTTTTGCCATAACAATCAACCAGGCCACATTGCCCACATCTTCTAATCAACACTTCTCATCTCAGACTGAACCTTCTACAGAGTTGCCATCAGAGCCCCGGGTTAGAATAGAGTTACCAGTTCGCTCACATTGAGGAAGCTGCATGACTCGCTCAGAGACTATTGAGCAACATATGTCAGGAAGCAGAGTTGCAGAATGACTACTGTGGGGCATATATATATATTTTTTTAACTGCAGGGCCCTGCCACAGTGGACAGTCATATGCAAATGTGTCAGACCTCAGGGCCTGTGTGTGTGTATATTGAAAGTGTCAGGGGCTGAGACTGCAGTGTGCAGGCGGACCATTGACGCATGTCCAAACCTCGGCCACTGTCTTTCTCGTCTAAGACATAAACACACACACACAGACACACATGCACATACACACATGCATGCACACACACTGGTCCCTGACACATCCCTGAGGCCGATCAGTCCATTGTACAGGCTCTCCAGTGAGCCATAGCTTTTACATATATTAAAATGAGCCTTGGGTAGAGAGCTGCCCCCGAAGACCTGCTACTCTCAGTCCACAGAGCACACACACAGGCACACTGATGTTACACAGTATACACACACAGGCAGGGAAGCAGCAGTGTTCTGTGTGTGTGTGAAGACAGAAGTGTAAAGAAGGCAGCAGACCATATCTGAGCCAACACGGGTCTCTTCTTTTTTAGCTGAAACTTTTCTACTTCATGGCTTTAACTTTATTTGCTCCTGTTGTCTCAAATGAAACAAGTGAGACTTACACTCGGACCTTAACTCATAACAAACATTATTAATTTTATCATAAGTGAACTGCTTAAAGACTGCTTAGAGTCTGAAACAATGTTCCCCTTTCAAAGAATTTGTATAGTTACTGTAAAGGGAGACAAACAATCACAACAACAAGGTCTGAAGAAATCATATTGTGAGAAGATTGTGTGTTCAGACCTTGCTGGGCTGTTATATATACCAGCTGTCCACGCAGCTACTTAATATTCATAATCACGTCCGATGGCGTGATCTTGTGTATTAAAGTTGTACACTAACTGTGTTAGTGACACTGCTGACAGCGGTTGGTCTGTCGGCTCAGATCGTCACTAACAGTTATGCTACCTTCACTTGTTATCGGAAATCAGGAACCTCAACTTCTGAGTCAGGCTTGTAGTAAGGGCAGAAGTATAAAAGGAACATGTGTGTGTGTGTGTATGGATTTATGAGGGGAACATATAAGGGACAGACTGGAAGTAAAGAGGCAAATTTGTTTCAATAAAGTTTACAAAAGAGCAAAAAAAAAAAAAAAAAAAAAGTTGTGACAAGATGGAGGCTCTGAAAGAACAGACTCACCTAGCCTTTTAGGGCTTCAATATATTTGTTTGTTGTTGTTGTTAAAAAAAACAACACAATTTTAAGGCCTCATATCTAAATGACAGAACAGGGCGATTGCCAATGTCTCCAAAAACAACAAAATGGACCGCTCTCGCATTTCTAACACGTCACCTCGGACGGATTTTTTATTCACTTGACCAAACTACTTAGGTTTAGGCAACCAAACTGAGTGCAGATTCGAAAGAGATCGTGAATTGTCTTAAAAGGACTCACGGATAGAGCAACGTCACAGACTGTGCAACTTAAAATACTTTTGGTTCCACACAAGACACAAACAGCTGCCTCCTGTGTTTTTGACCCATCCACCACCCCAGACTGTTCTCATTCACTGTTCATACATAAAACTACAGAAAGTAATGCACTGTAATTTGTAGGGAATTCACATATTAATTTCTGTCAAAATTATATCCGGAGCAAAGAAGGAAATCAGATGACACAGTATGAGAGCACTAAGCTCCACGAAGAGTGGGTCGTCCTCCATTTGAGAGATTGGCGGTTTGATGCTCACCTCCCCCGGTCCACATGTCGAAGTGTCCTTGGGCAAGACACTGAACCCCGAATTGCTCCCTGTGCTGCGCATGGGTGTGTAAATGTGGTGTGAATGGTTAGATTAGATGGTATGTAGATATCCACTGCCATCAGTGTGAATGTCTGTGTAAATGGGTGAGTGTGACAAACACTGTGAAAGCACCTTGAGTAGTCAGAAGACTAGAAAGGTGCTATATAAGTACAAGTCCATTTACCATTTACGTAGGGTGGACGGGTCCTACAACTCTCACCCAGGGGACCGGTGTTTGTATCCCAGCGGCCTCATGTCCCAAAATGACTTAGCCAAACCCAACATTTTTAACCAATCCTAACCATCTCTAAATAATATCAGCTGGATGATGTATCGGTCAGTCAATACAGACTCATTTCGTAGTGTTAATTAGAAAGTCATAAGATGATAGATAAAAGATAGAAGATGACAAATTGTTGTGCATAACTTTACGTAAGATATCATAAAAACCTGTTTATCTGAATAAGTTGACCAAGCCGTTCCTAACTCCTTAAAAAGAGTCTGTATGTCACCTTACATCCTTGTTTAATCCTGCGATAACTGCTACGGCTACGAGAGAGCCTCACTTAACATCACACAATAATACCTATATGGCCATTTATTGACTGGAGTTGATGTGTGGCCTTTGTTGTAATTTGCATAGAGGCCTATATGAAACGACCGTGTCAGAAACTAGTTAAAAATGGTACATTTTATTACAGTTGTGAAAGTGGGTGGGTGGTTGATCACTTGGACTGACTGTTGGTACAAATGTCCTATGTCGAATTCGTAAAACATGCACTGCCTTATGATCTTTGATAAGTGTAAACATTTACAATTAGTAAATTAGTAAATCAATTGTCCACTGTTAATCAACTTCAGTGTGGTCCAGGGTACTCTTACATTTTGATCTAAGAACAAACAGGAAGACAACAACTATTGATGAATGCCACAAAAGTTTGAAGATAAAATCTGTATGAACAGATTTTGCATGGGGCCCATTGTTTCTATGTAAACACCGACAAAACACCACATTTGAACTATATATAGTCTGCTTTAACTAGAAAAAAGAACAAGCAGAGGTCGATTTCTTCTTATTGCTGGTGTCTCAGACAACAGTTGACTTGTCAGTGTTGTTCTAATTAGCTAAAGTAAATACTGTTCAAAAATAGAGCTATGTCAGAATAGGCATTTCAGTCAAGCCGATGGACTGTCGGAGTCAGTTCGGCTATTAAGCTGTAACTAAACATCTTAAGTTAATGTTATGTTGTAATGTTATAAAAATGACAGGTGGACAGGGTTATTTAGTTGTTAATATAAAACATGCAACTTAAAATCTTTGCAATTCTTGAAGGATTTATTGTTCAAATGGTGAAAGATATGAAAGAAGATGGTGGTTAGGAAGCTGCAAAGGTCATTTTTCTTTTCACTGTGAGGCGGACTGAGTTGAGTTGGCCTGAACTGACCCATAGGCATATGAGTTGCTGAGTAGCAACAATAGGAGAGGTAAAGGTGAAACTTGAATGGAGAGAGGAGACTGTGAGAGAGGTGATTCTCAAAAATAAACAGCTGACGAACTGAACATTGAATGTCAACTACCCTTTCATCATTTCCCATCAGTTGGTTTATTTGTCCACTTGGCACCCTGTTCAATTTATATCTCAAGATGAAGAATTTTCAAGAAGAAAGAGCACTTACCAGAAATTGCCTTCCCCGTTGATGGCTTGAATTCCGTTATTTCACCAGACGACCTGAAAGTGGAATAGTAGAGTTAAAAAATAATCTGGTCTATTGATTCACAGAATGAATGCCTCCCATCTCTGACTGAAAACTTAAGAAAGAGGAAACATTTGGACAAACGTAATTTCACAATAATTCGGGCATTCACAAGACTCAGTGTGGACCCAACACAAAGAGGACATTCACACAATCAGTCTCATGAGTAGGGCTGCCCAATTCTGCTCCTGGAGGGCCACTGTCCTGCATGTTTTAGGTTTCTCCCTGCTCTTACACACTTGAGTCTAACGATTTTCAAACCTGTGACAAGCGTCAGCTGCTTGATAACGAGCACCTCATTAGATTCAGGTATGTTGGAGCAGAGAGAAACCTAAAAAACATGCAGGACAGTGGCCCTCCAGGAGCAGGGTTGGGCAGCCCTTACATTATTACAACATTGTACACCAATGTTAAGGTATACTGTATGTTGGCACTATAAATTTTAAATCAAATCAAGTTTATTTCTAAAGCCATTTTAAGTGATGTACAAGTTACCATGAATGGTACAATAGCCAGTGAAATAAAATCAACAAAACAACAAAAACAACAATAAATGACAATGTATAAGTTTGAGGTAACATCAGAATATGTGCACAAAAATAAAACAGGGACAAGCAAAACTTATATTTTATTACTGAAACATTAAAACTACTAAGATCAACCGAAGCCATTGAAAACATGCGCATCTCGAGTTTCATCTTAAAAGTGTCAATGGAGGGTAACATTTGAGCAAAAATGGAAGGCTATTCCAATGCTTTGGAGCTGCCACTGCAAAGGGACGGTCTTCCTCCCCCACTAGCCTCAATCATGGTGTAGGGCTGATAAGCTCTGATATGTACAGGAGGCAGCTTAAAAATAAACATACAGAAGAACCTTAAAATCAATCCTGTATTAGAGATGTAGCCAGTGCAGGGACGCTAGTACAGCTGCAATACAGTCTCTTTTTCTCAAACCAGTTAGAACAGATCATAGAAAAGGAGCCGGTCCATCCAAAGGAAAGAATCATTCATCGTTGAAAGTGAAAAAAGACAAAAGATACCTCAGAGACACAGAAAAGGAGAGCAGTCTCTTTATATACAGCCATTGAGACACTAATTAATATATATCCTCCTTAGAATTCCTTAATAACTCATTGTTGTTACTGTCAAAAGAGCTTAAAATACTTTTGAACAATGACATTGACACCTTTGGCCTGGGCGATTTTGGCTGAATTGAAATTATTTCAGAACTGTGTTTCAGACACTAATGTTAAACTCTGCCTCCTTTAGTCACACATGCTGTTCTAGTGTATCCCATCATGCTATTATCACAGTCCGCACAATAGTAGAGCAATACAAGGCAAAGTGTGTTGCTAGACAACTGAGACAATCACTTAAATCCAGCTGATAGAGGGATGAGTATTTGTTGCCCAGGACAAACAGAAATATAGTGTAGACATCTAGACTCTATTAAAAGCCTGAGCTTCCATTCCATGAAAAAGTGCCAAAAGTTTTTGACGTGTAAATTATCAAGTAACATTTGACACAAACAAGAACTGTAAAGCTGGTAACTGCTAAAGGCCACCTTTATTTGAAGGTAGTGTGGACTTACCTGTACACTAATAGTTTACATTGTAAATTAGACATGATGCCCATTCTCACATCAACAATTCAACCAGAAAATAATTACCATGTAATCAATGCATGTCTTTCTTTTTCTGTGAAGCTTAAAGAAATGGTGCTGAAAATAAACACCAAGTTAGATTCTATGAGGCTTTTCACACAGATTCTGCAACAGTGCCACGATGATGATGTGTTTATTCACACAGAACCAAGCAAGGACGCTCTAATTATGATTTCACATGGAACACCAGCGTTTCAGAAACAAAAGAGGCTTCTAGTGTGTGAGACAATCTGCACTGTTCATTGACCACTTAAAGCCTACCCTACCTACAAACGACGGTTATGGATTGGGTCGTTACCGGCTTTCCCATTCCCACAGACGTTCTCTCATTGTTGTTCCGGCTCTGTGACTACAGATGTGTAACAGATCTGTCCATCGCGGTGCCTTTCACACATACAGCAAGGTGTAATGAAGAAGCTTTTGAGAGGCATTTGCACTGCTCTCTCCAAGTTGCAGATCAGGCCTACATGCAAACATTAGGTTTAAGGTTCTCCAGCATCCTCTCACAGTCCAAAGACATGCAGGTGTTACTTTAGGTTGATTGGTGACTCTAAATCACCAGTAGGTGTAAATGTGAGCATGAATGGTTGTCTGTCTGCCCTTTGATGGTCTGGCATGCTCTATGTCAGATGGGATCGGCTCCAGCCACCCGTGACTCAAACTGGAATAAGCAGTTAATGGGTTAATGCATGTTTCATAACCAGTTAAAAACTCTTAGAAGTTGAGATAGTAGCCCAGCGGGCTACACAATTTGAGTTACAGAGTGTCACTGTTCCTAAAGGCTGCTCATGCTCAGTAAGACCAGGCAAGTGAAGAAGAGTTTGGTTGTAACGTTTGGTCAGATACACACACGGTGATAAACAGTGGAAATATTTATCTCCAAATAGGCATAAAGTTACTTGCTTTGACATATTAATCTGTATCTAGTATCTGAATCTGCTTTTTATTTTTGTATTTAGTATATTTTGTCATCAAACATTTTTGCACAAATCTTGCCAACCTGCATGAAAAAGCATAAACATAATCAGCACTGTTGACTGTGGTGACTGCATTAATTTTGATTTTCAGTGTATATATGTTCACAGTATACTATGTATACAAGAAAATAAAAACAAACAAAAAAATATTTAGAAAAAGCCGCAGTCCATAAATATCTGTCCAAGCGCGTACCACCAGTCCGCCGGGCTCGAGCCAGCCTGGGCACGTCTTCTGCCTCGGCTGTAGCAGCTGCAGTAGCCTCCTTTGGTACCTCCATCAGCTTCAGCTAAATTGTGGCTCATGAAGTCAGCCATCAACATCTGATTTGAACATCAGGGGTCCGTTTCACAAAGCAGGTTCAAAAAACTCTGAGTCTAACCCTGAACTCTGAGTTGATCTACTCTGAGATAGCTTCCTAAATATAATCCCAGCTTTTCTTGCAATTCATACGTTCAAAAGTGTGTGCTTTTAGTTGGGTTACCGGTATATAAACTACTCCTAGAGGTGGAAACAACAGCCTTCTGATTCAGAATATCACATATAATGCGAGGGGGTCTATTTCACGGCAGGGGTGCTGAATACGCACAACACCGTTTCACGTCACAGTCCATCTCACCTGTCCTTACATTTCCAACATTAACAACCAGTAATGCTCTCATATCCCAGCAGATAGTGTGTGTTGCGCTGCGTTTTTTTGCAAATGGGAGTTTTTTATACAACATATAAAACAGCCACTTACGGTAATATTTACTTTACCATGTAAAACATGCTCAAAATGAGGCGTCACCATGAGATTGTACCGATGTTTTACCTGTTTGAACAATGTTTTTATGTTTCATCTTAAGCTGCTGCCAAGTGCGCTTCTCCCCCGCGGGGTTGCACTTAAATGAAATAAACTAATGACTCCCACTCAAGCAGTTCCCCCTGTGATATTACTGTGATTGCAAAGGACTACGTTTAAACTTATGCACTGACCCGAGCCGCAATGTTCTCCCGCACCGTCTCCCTCTCTTTTGCTGCAGCAGCGGTGTAAACCTGCTCAAACTCACCGTATGAGCGCATTAATATTTCCAATTCCAGTTTTAGCGTAGCGCTCCGCTTCCCCGTTGCTATGGTGACTCGTCGAATCAGGGCTCCATTGATGCTGTCTTTTTTTCCATGTGGTGCACCCGCTTAACTCCAGGTCAAACTACTCTGAGTTGATCAACCTAACGCAAATCTGCTGTTCTGGAACTGAAAACTCAGAGTTTCCTATCTCAGAGTAGATCAACTCAGAGTTCAGGGTTAGACTCAGAGTATTTTGAACCTGCTTTGTGAAACGGACCCCTGACCAGGCTGGGACTGGTCCAATTATCTGGTGTGGAGATCCAGGTACATAACCTCTCAAAAGGCTGATGATTTAACTGGAACCCTGTGTGCTCCAAGTGCCAACGACCGTTGGAGTGGAGTTAGAGTGACAGTCGTTGGTGGGAAGTTGGTTTTGACTTTGTGGTTGGAAAGTCGTTGGAGTAACAGGGGGCCATTTGTGAACAGCTGTTCTTTGAGGTTAGATTGTTGAATCTCCTGGGAAGGGATGAAAAGGCTGCATTGTAAATTGGAGATAAGTGGTGTCTCAGACCTCCTCCTCTGTTTAGCGATGGTTTCTCTACTTTTACATAGATGGCTTCTTTTACTCCTCTTTCAAACCATCTGTCCTCTCTGTCCAGGATTTGGAAATTGTTGTCATCAAAGGAGTGGGTTTTCTCCTTGAGGTGTAAGTGGACAGCAGAGTCCAGGGGCCTGTTTCACAAAGCAGGTTCAAAAAACTCTGAGTTTAACCCTGAACTCTGAGTTGATCTACTCTGAGATAGGAAACTCTGAGTTTTCAGTTCCAGAACAGCAGATTTGCGTTAGGTTGATCAACTCAGAGTAGTTTGACCTGGAGTTAAGCACGTGCACCACAAGTAAAAAAAGACAGCATCAATGGAGCCCTGATTCGACGAGTCACCATGGCAACGGGGAAGCGGAGGGCTATGCTACAACTGGAACTGGAAATATTAATGCGCTCATACGGAGAGTTTGAGCATGTTTACAACGCTGCAGCAGCAAAAGAGAGGGAGACGGTGCAGCAGAACATTGCGGCTCGGGTCAGTGCATAAGTTTAAATGTAGTCCAGTTGCAATCACAGTAATATCACAGGGGGAACTGCTTGAGTGGGAGCCTATTCATTTATTTAATTTAAGTGCATTCCCACGGGAGAGAAGCGCACTTGGCAGCAGCTTAAGATGAAACATAAAAGCATTGTTCAAACAGGTAAAACCTCAGCACTGTCTCATGGTGACACCTCATTTTGAGCATGTTTTACATTGTAAAGTAAATATTACCGTAAGTGGCTGTTTTATATGTTGCAAAAAAAACTCCCATTTGCAAAAAACGCAGCGCAACACACAATATCTGCTGTGATATAAGAGCATTACTGGTTGGTAATGTTGGAAATGTAAGGAGGGATGAGATGGACTGTGACATGAAACGGTGTTTCCCTGCCGTGAAATGGGCCCCCTCGCATTATAGGTGATATTCTGGATCAAAAGGCTGTTGTTTCCACGTATAGGAGTAGTTTATATAACGGTAACCCAATTAAAAGCACACACTTTTGAACCTATGAATTGCAAGAAAAGCTGGGATTATATTTTAGGAAACGCTGAGTCAAATACATTCAACTTGCTCAAAAGATCCATTTCATTCATTTTGTAATGGTAAATGGACTTGTACTTATATAGCGCCTTTCTAGTCATCTGACTACTCAAGGCGCTTCACAGTGTCTGTCACATTCACCCATTCACACAGACATTCACACTGATGGCAGTGGACATCTACATACCATCTAATCTGATCTAACCATTCACACCACATTTACACACCCATGCGCAGCACGGGGAGCAATTCAGGGTTCAGTGTCTTGCCCAAGGACACTTCGACATGTGGACCGGGGGGAGATGGGGATCAAACCACCAATCTCTCGAACAGAGGACGACCCACTCTGCCACCAAGCCACAGCCGCCCATATTATGGCTGCAGTATATTAAGGATGTCTATGCGCGGTCTGATAATCATCTCCCGACGAATATTTAATTCTCTGCGCAGTAATGCGTCAGCTTCATCCACGGGATTGTTATCAAAAGGACATGCCATGGTAGTGAAATAGTCACCACCTAATATAACTTCTATATAGGCCTACTGACTGATTCTCATACGTTGTATAAAAAAAACTCCCTTTTGCAAAAAAACGCAGCGCAACACACAATATCTGCTGTGATATGAAACGGTACCGCTCAAAAAGAGAATTGCCTGGAAATGCAAGCACATCTATAATCAATAGTTTGATAATCATCTTCCGACAAATATTTAATTCTCTGTGCAGTAATTCTGCACCTTCATCCACGGGATCGTTATCAAAAGGACATGCCATGGTAGTGAAATAGTCGCCACCTAATATAACTTCTAATGACTGATTTTTGCAATGATTTTCTGAAAAAAACAGACGGAACTATACTACGCCAAAACTTGCGTGCTGACTGAATGAATGAGGAAATCAAACACTGTGTGTGGCTGAAAGAGGGCGGGGACAGAGAGAAACTCAAGGTTTTCTGAGAAAAACCTGGTCCCGACCAGGTTAGTTGCAGAGAGCATGTTACCATGGTAACTGACCGAGAGGTTAAGTTACCTCTCTTTGTGAAATAGGCTAGAGTTACCCCTCTCTTTGTGTTGTTACCTCCCTTTGTGAAACGGAAAACTCAGAGTTTCCCTCATTTCAGGGTTAACAGACTCAGAGTTTTCACTAAACCTGCTTTGTGAAACAGGCCCCAGGCCTGAGGAGTTAGCTCTCCTGTGTTGGGCCATGCGTTTATGCAGTGGTTGTTTTGTTTATCCATTGTAAAGATCTTTGCATTCCTTGTTGCATTGGACAGCATAAACCAGATTGCTATTGTGGGTGTGTGGTGTTTTGTCCTTGGGATGAACTAGTTTCTGTCTGAGTGTGTTACTGGGTTTGAAACACACAGGGATGCAGTGTTTGTTGGAGATCCTCCTGAGTTTACCTGATACCCCAGCCACATACAGAATGACTATGTTGTTTCTCTTGTTTTGTTTTTCTTTCTCAACTACTTCTTTCTGTAAGCAGCTGCCATTTTCACAAAAGTCCAACAAAACAAGAGAAAAAACATAGTCATCCCATATGTGGCTGGGGTATCAGAGAACCTCAGGATGACTTGGAGCACAAAGGGTTCAGGTGACATCATCGGCCTTGTGAAAGGTTAAATACCTGGATCTGCACACCAGATAGTTGGACAAGTCCCAGCCTGGTCAGTTGTGTAAATGAACTGATGAAGCCCCTTGGATGAGAGGTGAAACATCTTCCAAGACAAACAACCAAGTGCAGTTGCTTTTGACTCAAATTTCTTTGGGGATTACGGAGCATTGTGCTTATTCATAATTCACACTACTCTCTCTCTCTCTCTCTCTCTCTCTCTCACACACACACACACACACACACACACATAACATGAACTTGTGAACAATAAACTATATATGATATAGTTTAGAGCTTTTTAAGAACCCAAAGACGCGTACAAAGACATTGAAGAAAAAAAAATGTATTGCTGCATACACCAACTATAGAATACCGTCACATCAACCTACAACTTAACTAGGGCCTATATATTTTATAATTTACGATACATATCTGTCCTGGCTAATATGTGAGTTGTATTTGTAGACAAGAGAGCATGATTCCAGGTTGAGAGTGTTTACCGAATCTCCTTTTTTTATTTAGTAAAACTGCAACACAATGAAATATACACAATGTTACAATTGAAATTAAATATATGCAACACTGGTTATACTTTTCTTCTTACTTTTCAGGTTATAAATCAGGTAAGTACAACACACTATTAAATAAGGCAAACACACATCCTTTTTTACAGTATGGTAAGTAACAACATAAACACAGTAAATAGCAATAATGGTTCACACATTAACATAGCATATAACACAAATGGGGCTTGACAATTATCTTAATTAGCCATAGCAGCTTAACTAGCCCTTTTGTTAGCGGTTAGCTTCGAGGTTAGCATTATCATAGTTAGCATCGATTTTGTAACTTAAAATAAATGCTTCAAACACCACCTTGAAAATCACAGTGCCATGAAACAACTAACATAAACCCATTGCATCCATACTCACTGTTTCTCTCTCTGTATAAAGGCAAACTTCTTGGGGTCGAGAAGGGAAAGGAACATCAGTTTTTCCTGATCCTTGAACCTGTTCCTCAGCTGAGTGAGGATGTTGTCCAGGATTTCACTGTGCGCAGCTGTTGGTACGCTGTGCGCACGTCTCCAACTCTCCTGCGCCTGCTGGGAGCTCCGACTTTGCGCACCGTGTCCTCATAGATGGAGTCAAATTTGTCAACTTTTCTCTCTCTCTGGTGCTGCAAAACTCATCAATGCTGGACAAACCGAAACTGCATGTTACACTCCTTATTCTGCAGGATCCCACATAGCATCGGAGTAGGCAAACACAGAGTTGAATGTGGCGAGGAGAAAGCAGAACTCAAAGCCCATCAGCAGTGCGATGTATCCATCAACGCTGTGCACATATATAAGTTCTTCTCTCCGCTCATACATAGTGCAACCAAACGTGATGAAAAGTTCCACTGTGTTGGGAGTCACTCTGGACAGTCTCCGCTGGCTGAGTTTCCTACATTTTGGCTGACTTTAAGAAAAAAGGCTGCGATGCCAATGAGGTGTAAGTAAAAAATGTTGAACCCTTTTTAGCAGCACTTTGAGACATGACGGGGTTCAGAGAGTGCATTTAACAGTGAACGAAGAGAGCTTGTGGTATTTTTTCCTTTATTTTAGCTTGGACACCATTCAGTCCAGAGGCCATGACTGCAGTTCTATCGTAACACTGGGCAATTACCTTATTGGTGCAGGCACAGTCCTCCAGAATCTTCAAAACTTGTCCAGCTATGGCTTCGGCACGCTCATCACCACTGGTGTCACCAAACTGGAAAAGACACTCCACTGATTGAATCAGGTAATTCTGAATTTAGCTGGAGGTGCTGATGAAAACAGTGGCAGAATCCAGGTGACACCTTAGAGGGCTGTCATACTCTCTGTTCTGCCTGACCTTGTTGCATGGTTGCGGCGCTGCTCATTCAGCTGAAGATCAACTCTTGTGTCTCCAAAAGTTTTCAAACTGATCGTCGCTTGCAGGTGTGCCGCAGAATCTCGATGTCGGTGGGCCGACTTTGTCAGATTTGTAAGGTTGACAACCCTGTCAGTTGTAAAAAGGTGAATCCCACACACCTGGGACACCATTCTCAGGAAGAAAACAGCAGCTCTGAGGAAGGCAGGAGTAAAGCCGAAACTGTCAGCTAAGAAAAGGTAAGAGGACATCCTTACAATATAACTAACTTGTCTGACTAGAAGAAACTTTAACTTTCAAAATGGATCAAGAAGACATTAGGAATACAATCGATCTCAATTTCTTTTAATTCTAGTTCTGGAGTCGGTCTTCCGTTTTTTATTATTGGAAGTTTTTCTGTGAAAAGCCGCTTTGAAAAAGACTATGCTATCAACCTTGCCACAATGTTGCTCTCATATTCCATCATTTAACTGTCGACCGCTCGCGCCTGCTCCACTCTGCTCGCTATTGAGACTTCACGAAGGCCGACGATCTTTCGTTTTTTTCCCGGCCACTAAAAATCAAACCGTGATTGGTCAATTTTCCCATCACTCTCCAAACCAAAACATATAGCTTGGCCTTCTCGGAGATTTGTGAAGTCCTAAGCAATTAATGAGCCAGCTAACCAGGCTTAGATAGAGATGGACAATTCTGATTAAATAACATGCTTCATGACAGTAACCCTTTCATTACTGATGTGAACTTGACAGTAAACTTAATATAGAACATACTGTAGATGAGAGAAAACACATTAAATGTATGGTATTAAATTAAATGAGAGATTAAAAAAATAAATATATATATACATATATTATTTAATGCTATATATATATATATATATATATATATATATATATATATATATATATATATATTTTTTTTTTTTTTTTTTTTTTTTAATTATTATTTAAGGCCTACAATGCCCTGAATGTTCCCCTCTGATATATATGTATATATATATATACTACTGTGCAAACAATTTGAAAGAATGCTGTAAACTAAGAATGCTTTCAAAAATATAAATGATAATTATTTTGTACAAGGCTAGTTTTTATTTTATTGGAGGTTACATTTTAGGAATAATTAGGGGCGTGGCCTCTTGAGTGACAGCTAGCCTCTGGCCCTCACTTCTCGATGGACGAATCTCCCTCCCCCAACTTCACATACATGCCCTTTTTTGGTAAGAGGAAATGAGATGGGGTCAAAGTCTGACAAGATGACGGCTCTCGTATTGATTTGATTTAGAATTATCTTCTCTTCAGCCATTGCATTTTTTATAATTGATGAAAGTAAAGTATCAAAATTATTGAAACAAATATGAATACTTGATTTATTCTGAAATACTAATATGTTGTACTTTTCAGAATTTGATACAATATCAGCTGTGTCTATACCACTACTGTACTAGCATGTTTTTTTTTTTTTAATAACCCATTTTGTGAAAAAAAAAAAAAAAAAAACAGTCATCAAAATCAGAGAACAGTAACCACTGTGTCAGTAGAGAAGATTTCAACAATGTTTTCTTCTGTAGGATTCAAAAATGAACAGGAAGTGTAGAGGCCACAGCTTTAAATGACTTCAACCCATCTGAACCCACAGGACATCACTAGTTTCTCACACTGCTCTGGTTTGATCTTGGTCCATTCTGACTCAGTCTTCTTGTGTACTTCTATCATGGACTTAAATTAATATTCCAAAATATTGACTGATCTACTGGTTTGAAGGAATTTGACGAATGGGATTGTCTTTTTGACATTTTTACCAGCTTCCTCCTTGTGACTGAGGGTATCCTCATTCAAATCTTAGTAACAGTACAATGCATCCAAAATAGGGAAGGAGGATTCCATATAACTTGGGAGAATAACTGGAACAATGGTAAATAAAAGAGTGATACAGCACATAGCTTAAGATATTTCATAAATGTAAATGTAAAGGGATGCAGGATGTGTCAAATCCAATCAAATTGGTACCAGTCCAGATCATGGCAGGATCCAGCATAAATGATGCCCTGGTAATGTTTGTTTGTTGTGTTGTAGTCATTGCCTTGAATTTCCCATGTCTTTATTGTTTTATTCTGCGGAAGACAATTTTCCACAACAGAAGGCAATAAAGCTGCATATCCTAATGACATCACATTTAGTTTTTAGGGTTCTGTTATTTGTGGTGTTACATATCTCTGACATAGTCACATGAACAAGAACAACGAACCATGCAAGGTCCATAAAGGCTGGATTGATTTCAGGGCTGTTTTAAGTTACGTTGTTTTGTAGGTCTCCATATTTATTCTGGTATATTACAAATTCCAGTGTGTAGAGGTTAGTACAGCATAAACATAAAATTCTACACATTTACATTTAAGTCATGAACATTTACATGTTAATTTTTACTGGCTCATTAAGTGCAGTATTGCTATACCTGTTTGTCATTTAATACATAGCTTTTCAAATTGGATGGGGGAATGGCAGCTCTGCCATTTGCACTCATGGGGCCTCATTTATAAAACGAACGTACGGCAGAAAAACGTGCGTACGACCGTTTCCTGGCAAACGTCGGCATTTATCAATTTGGACGTGAGCGGGAGCTACGATCAAATCTCACGTCTGGTCTGAGATCGTGTACACACATTTCAGCATGTGTATTTGCGGTGCAGCACAGCAAAATCTGTCTGAAAATAATGAACAAACCTCAGCTGTCATTAAGCATAAGCAGTCACATATTAAGAACGGATCAAAACGGATTCTTAAAACGAATAAAAAAAATATAAAAATTGTGGTTGGAGCGATTTATTGTACTCATGTGCGTCTGAAGGCACCATCCATGAATGATTACGCATTCATCAATCGCCAAAGCTACCACTCGATAAATGTACAGGTGATGTGTGATGCTAAGCTATCGCTTTTAAACGTGGTGGCCAGGTGACCAGGGGGAACACACGCAATTCTTTTAAATATCAAAACAGCTCGGCTCCAGCCCCCCGCGACCCCGACATTGAATTAATGAATGAATGTGTTGGCACATGGCTGCAGCAAGACGCACTGCAGAGCCAAATTCATCTCCTCGGTTAGTGGCTACCCTCGATAAATTGCATTAAATCAAACAAGGTATCAGATGATTAACATCTTGGTATGGTTCTTCTAGATGACAAAGGTATCCTCTTACGGAATACCTAATGACCCACCGGTAGTGCCAGTGTTGTGCCGTATTCAGCACCCCGGCCGTGAAATGCACCCCTGGCATTATAGGTGATATTCTGGATCAGAAGGCTGTTGTTTCCACCTGTAGGAGTAGTTTATATACAGGTAACCCACAACGGTCAGACCATTGGTTACTTACAGTCTTTAAACTATTTTAAAGAGTTAAAATCACAAACTTGGATAATAGCAAACACAAAACAACACCTTTTTTATGTTCTGTGGAAATAAACTGCAGCCATAATTACAAAATGAATTAAATGGATCTTTTGAATATCAGCTATAATGCGAGGGGGTGCAATTCACGGCAGGGGTGCTGAATACGGCACACCTGTCCAACAGTGCGCACAGGCGCACTCGGGTCACAGTGGAGCGCTGCCGTTATTCTTTTTCATACAGCGTTTTTATGGGCCTCTTTTATTCCACTCTTAAGACTGACAAAAAGCACGTCCTTATTTTGCTCCATCTTAGATGTCAGGATGCCGATCTGTGTGTCGGAAAAGTTTATTTTCTAACCAGCATTCTTCCTCTCCATGTTTGTCCTCAGTGGGCGAGGCCTCCGAACCAGGAATATTTAAGGGCGTAACATGTTAATGAAGACCGAATTTAGCCGCCGCATTTATCAAGGCCCGCTCATTGTACTCTGAGATTGGTCAGATACGAGTTTGATAAATGAGGCCCATGGTGATCTCAACAATCTCATAGATGCCCATTTCAAACAGGCACAGCATCACATAACTGAGAAGGTTGAACTGTCTGGACATGGACGTCCAGTCAGATGGAGAGAGACCTCCAAAACAAGCTCACTCACACAGCCCTGGGCCCCCTTCTCTAAATGTAGCTTAACTAATTTGGGCTATGATACTGTTATCAGGCTAAATAATCCTGTTTACTGTCATCCAGACAATTAGTGCTTTGAAAGCAATTTGAGGATTGATTTGTTAATCCTGGATGGAGTCATCTTGAATAATATTACACTCTTACTTTGAAATGAAGGCAAAATGAGTAAAGAGTTAAAAGCATGTGACGGTGGACAAAATGTTTTTAGTGTTACAACCCCTAAAAATGACTCATTTTACTTATCCCGATTCTTGTTTAAATTGGAAGTTAGCTGGCTTGGACCGGAAACCTCTTGATGATAGGTGATAGGTTAGGGAAAATGGAATCACCGTGGAAATCAGTTAGAGTGCGGACCATGTCAGACTGTCACACACTTTGGGTGACACAGCCTGTTGCTGAGGGAGCTCTCCAGTGCTGTTAAAGTTTCCTGCAGCGTCTGGGAATGACGGTAACTGAGTCCGTTCCTGAGATACAGCAACTTTATTTAAAGGAAGTTACGTATCTATGGAACAGAAGGTCAAAGACCGGTGGTGGCACCATTGAAAAGCCCATCGTGAAAACATGTGTAAGTGCTGCGTTCCAATAGGGTTTCAACACGCCCTCGTTCACTTCCCGTCTACACTTAATGTTCGTTCCAATAGTCTAAAAAACTGAAGGTTTGGTAAGATCGACCCTCGGAGGGCTGAATCTTCGGTTATTCTATTTATAATACCTGATATAATATCTTATCATAAGTCTGTTTATTCTTACATGTGTAGGCTGCTCACTCGTCTATTGATCAGATAGTTTCTTAAGACAATCTCGTTGATAGCTTAATATTTTACTGAAAAATTACTAGTCGCAGTACATATTTAGCCTATTTATTTGGATATAAATACATGTATTTATACACACACACTCAATATTATATGTAAACACATGGAATCAATGTTATTTTGCTTTCATAGCAAAAACGACTCTCTGTTACCAAAGTATGGCAGAAAAAGTATAACTGGAAATGCCCGTGATGCATTGCTTGCTATATTTTTCTCACCAATAACGCATCATAAACACACACATCTCAGCTAACAGAATAATTATATCATATAATTATTAAAATTTTCTCAACGTGACAGATAAGTCTTTTTTACAAGACTAGACTAGATTGGAAGAAAAAACAATTGTGGCAGTAAAAGGTTCCTGTGTGCTGATTTGCTGCAACGCATTGGCTGTGATGAATAAACTTAGCAGAAAAAAAACATGTGTTGAAATTTACATTGAAAACAAAAGATGTATGTAGCCTTTACTAAGTAAAATCAGTAAAAAATATTATTTATATATATTTATTGTGTAAACTTTTTGAGGAAAAGAAAAAAAATTAAGCTGGCTTTACTGTATAATCTCCCTGTTGAAAAGAAAAAAAATAAGTTAACTGTTTAATGTCAGTGTAGAAAAGAAACGATAAGTTGGCTTTACTGAAAGAAATCTGAATGAAAACAAAAAAAAACTAGTTAGTTTTGCTTAGAACTATTTATAGCGGCCTTACTTCGGGGAATCTCTGAATTTTAAACCAAGTAGATTTTACTTCATATACATCAAATTAAGTTTACTTAACTAAATTTACTTAATACTTAAATAGCTTGCAAAGCTTTTTTCAATCAATCTTACTCAGCATTCGTTTCAGTTGTGTGGAGATGCTCCCATGAGTGGAGCATGTATCGCTGTATACTACAGGAACACATGAATCAATACTGGAGTTGGACAAAACGGCACATCACTATAAAGTCCAATTAAATACACTACAAATGATGGTCTAAATACTTATTCTAGGTTTAAAGAGGACCTACTCTGCTTTTCCCCTTTTTATGACCTATAAATGTAGTTATAATGTTTTATAGTCATGTTTTATAGTAATATAGTGTAGTTAAATAATACTATAGTGTCATAAAATGAAGTATTTGCATTTAGACGTGAGCCCTGCCAACCTTCTGGGTCTGCTGTGCTCAGCTCTGAACGCTAGGGTGTTGGGCGCTATTAGCTAATTCTTTGAATTTCCTGAATTTGTCTCCGTAGAAGAATCCTGACTTCCCTATTGCCCAGAAGGTCAGACAGAGCACTGCCACACAGAGGGGCTGCATGGGTGCAATGGATAAAATGAGAAATATAACTTTTGTTTTAAAGATCAAAGCATGTAAACCTATTGTAGTTGACCCTGAAAAACGGCATAATAGGGCCTCTTTACCTGTCTAAACAGTGCTGTTGGACAAATACATATAATAAGCATTATTATTATTTACTGTTAATGTAAAATCAGGCCAGTAGCTGAAAAAAGAGACTCATTGTGTGGAGGTGAAAATGGGAAAGAGATGACAAACAAAAGTGGTGACTTAAGAAGAAAAGAAAGTCGCCACTCAACGACAGTTCCACTGTGAATATAGCAAAAAAGTGTCCCTGCCCTGACCTGGGACTGACAGCATGTATCAGAGAGAGAGAGAGAGAGAGAGAGAGAGAGAGAGAGAGAGAGAGAGAGAGAGAGAGAGAGAGAGAGAGAGAGAGAGAGAGAGAGAGAGAGAGAGAGAGCTTGCATTTAAGCGTGACAGATAGAGTGACAGGGACAGGAACATTGAGGCAGCAGCGTCCCCAGTGATTGTGATTTCTTGTCTGGTTACATATTCAGTCCTGACAGACACTGAGGGCTGAATAAGGATTTACTGGACTGGACAGTTACGGCCGGAAATAAATACATTATACATTGTAAATTAACTGTTTAGCCGACAGCTAAAGGCTGGGAAACCTAGTTTATTTAAAACATGATAGGCCGATACATTATTAGACAGCTTTGTTGAATTCATGACTCTGATTTGTCAATAATGGCCTTCTGCTGGCCATTACTTCTGCATAGAGTTGATGTGTGTAACACACACAGACTATGGATGCAGTTCCGCTCTGAAAGACTTTGTCCTTTAATCTGCAGAAAGTGGTCCAGTAACGTCAGCAGTGGTAAAAACAGGTAAGCTTGAAGTTGAAATAAATATTTTGTTTAAAATGATTGATTTCTCTTGTAAGTAGTTGAGGTGATGCAGAACCGTATAAGTGGCTTGAGAATGAACAGATGGATGTTTACATGTTCATGTGGTGTTTTGTCCAGCATCATTTCCGTGATACTTTTTGGCTTTTTTTGGAGCAGAGGAATCTTATGACTAAAATGAAAAGGAAGTAGAAAGAAGTTCTTACAGCATACCTAAATGAACCAAATGCAAAAACACATCACCGTATTTTTGTTAAACTACAAACATCAGGTGTGATTATACCTTTAAAGAAAAAGAGGAAAATAAATCATACATGTAATGGGGACAGCAGCTGGTCTCTGCCTCTCCTCCTCTTTCCATCTCTCCATCTCTGCAGCCATCCTAAAATCCATCCATACCTCTAAATAAAGAGGTTAACATGACCGGGCCTGGCGTCTGAATGTGATTACTGAAGTGATTTTTTAGCCCATCCAACCACTAATGTGACAGGCAGCCATTTTCCGCTAGAGTTACATAAACACACACACACACACACACACCAGCCCACGCCCTCATGCAGTACAGACCACATTCAGCGATACACACACACACACACACACACACACACACACACACACACACACACACACACACACAAACACACACACACACACACACACACACACACACACAGAGACACAAACAAACTCCCCAGACACTCATAAAATTAGATGGACAGAGATGAGAGGAGGGATGGGTAAAAGGTGGTGGTGGTGGAGGTGGAGGTAGGGGAGGAGGGGTCAGGGACAACTGGGGAGGGAGGAATTTGATTGTTATTGCTTCCTTTGGGTCCGTGCAATTGTGTGTGTGTGTGTGTGTGTGTGTGTGTGTGTGTGTGTGTGTGTGTGTGCGTGTGTGTGTGTGTGTGTGTGTGTGTGAGAGAGAGACAAAGACAGAGAACGAGAGATATAAGAGATGAGATATAATGCGTAGAGGCAAACATGAAGAGAAAGACAAACAGCATCTACTGATTTACAATCAGGGTACACCCCTCTGAATGAACTGTTCCCACCTTTCTAGCCTCACACATGTTTAGAGGGTCGAGTTGCTCGGGCAGTTGGCAGACAATTGAGGATCATTATTATGTTATTATGAGATGAAGTTTGAATCCCCGTAATGTATCCCATGCCATGGTATTGAACATTTAAACTGAATTAATTCATTCATTTGGATTTGATTATTCGTTTGAGCTTTACATCTCTGTGAAGTCAAAATTAAGAAGTCATGTAAGGAGAGATTCTTTTCAGGGAAAATTATTTTCTTCCTAAAGTATAATTAAGTATTAAACAATAACCAGCAGTCTGAAAGTGGTAAATAAAGGCAATGTACTGTTTTGTAAAATAAATAACTATTCTTCACAAAGGGATGAGGTCTAAAGGGTGAATGCATTTAGGGGATAGTTGTATTTAGGAGCTAAAAAACAAACATGTTGCGCATTTTACAAGTCAAAAATGATCTCATTAACTAATATAAAAACAAAGAATCAGAATCGTTAGACATTGTACATTTTGGAAACCATTTGGTTGTGCATTGTAGGGATGGGCCTAATAAGAAGTTAAATTGTGGCACTGCATTGTTTTCTACTGTGCTGTTAGAGAAGTAAATCAAAAAATAAGTACTTTTACTCCTCTAGATACATTTGTCAGTTAAAGTTTTGATTTACTTTATAGATTAAGGGGAAACACTACAGACGCATTTTAAATAATAAAATACACATTGTGTTTATTTTATGTCAAGTTGTCTATTTGTGTCTGTAGATCTCTCATAAATTCACCAAAAGTTAGTATTGGATAATGCCCAAAATGTACAATATGCCTAATATTAATAAACTGAGGAAGTTTCACGGAGATACCTATCTAACATTTTAACCCTATTAACCTGAAACAGATGCAAAATGTATGAAAGTGTATATATATATATATACACACACACACATATCTTTAAAGGTGTTTTTATCCCCCTGAGCCAGAAATCTCCACTTACATAGGTTTCATCATCTATATTGTGAAGGTGTTTACAGAGGGATTTGTTCAAATATCATTTAACATAATAATAACATGGTGAAAAATTATTATTTATGTCTGTTGATGTTTTTTTGTGATTTATTTAGTGATAAAAAGAGATATCTGTAAAAAACCTGTGACTAAGTTTTTTTCAACAAAATGAAAAATTTATTTTGAACCTGGCTTTATCCAATGTTGACATTTCTGTTGTGGAAATATAATGTACTGGTGACAAATGTCAGTTAAAAATTATCTTAAAATTGTATATGCACATCAACTTATCATATGATACATGATACATTTGCATAGCTTAAACTAATTATGTATAACAGATTAGATTAGCTCCACCATGGTCTAACAACATGATTAGGCTAATTGGAGACCCAGTGGCAGTAAATAATGATAATAAATGAATACTAATAAATTGATTTTCATATATGTATATATGCAGTATTAAAAAACAACATTTGGAAAAGGGCCATTCTTCATCATTTTTAATATTTTGCTGCATATATGGAGTCACTGCATTTTATTGAACTCTAGTTTCCCATTTTCTAGAATGTTTCCTGAACAGAACCAAATAACATTAAATATAAAAAACTGATGCTCTCCTAATAAAGTAGACAACGTAAGCCTCAACTCATTCACTCAAGGAGTTTCTTATATTAATGCATATACATTAATTTACGAAAGTCATTATAAGTATTCAAATCAATACCAAAAAATAATGTTTTCTGTGTGAGGCACCAGTTGTGCTCTAGACCTACTCTCTATGGACAGTGCTGTTAGACAACTTTTCTCGTGATTTGACACTATAAATAATATTCAACTGAATTGAATTGTAAAATAAAGTTTATTTTCACACGCATTGTAAAAAAGAAGAAATCAAAAGAAGAAACCAACTTTTTGGGACTATAAGTGATGCCATAAGCTACAGTCATTGTGCTTTCAACAAACTGTGGGCGCTGTTTGTATTTTGTATGGCTCTGGCATAATGATGCCGGCTTCATTGTGTTCAGTTTGTTTTAACAATAAATGGCAATGGAGCACATATTTTGTTGCCAAGAGAGATAAAAAAACAAAAAACACAAAGCTTGCAAACAAAGCGCCGAAATCTGCTGTGAGAGGAAAGGAAAAGACAGTCTGAGCATGCCAAATCTTTCTCTTTCTCTCTGTTGCTCTCTATAGCTCTCTTTCTCTCTCTCCCCTCCTAGAAAAATGTGACACTTGGGACTCCCCCTCTTTCCACTCTCCCTTGATGGATAGCTCTCCTCTCTCTCTCTCTCTCTCTCTCTCTCTCTCTCACTGATGTATTGCCAGAGGGTGAGGGTGTTTTGGGGGGTGGGAGGGTTGAGGGCTAACGATTACGGGAATTGTCATTCGCCGATCATTCGTCTGCATTTGTAAACCATCAATGTCAAGAGCTCTCTCTCTCTCTCTCTCTCTCTCACACACACACACACACACACAAACACACACACACTCACGCACGCACACACGCGCGCACACACACACACACACACACACAGACACACACACACACACACACACACACACACACACACACAGATGGGGCTAGGGGTGGGGGGGGGGGGTTGTTGTCTTGAGTGTGTGTGTGTGTGCGTGTGTGTGTGTGTGTTTGGCATTTTCCGTCATCTAATCTCCAAAACTCACATTAAGATCATTAGAAACAGATCATGTATCACTGGTCTGTGTGTGTGTGTGTGTGTGTGTGTGTGTGTGTGTAGAAGGACACTCTACCACTGCCTCATGACGCTGATGGGTTCTAAATGCAGACAGATTATTATTATTATAGAGAGAGAAAGAAAGAAAGAAAGAAAGAAACAGAAACAAAAAAAGAAAGAAATATGATGATACAGATGAGAGGCGAATTTGAGAAAATCTAACACTGACTTGTTGTTTTAATACTTAGATTCAGCTCATGTCCCTGTAGCCTACCATATGTAGGTCTTGGGTAGAAGACATGTCAGCAGGCATCAGCATTATGCTCAGCTAATCATAGTATGCTGTGAAATAACTAAAAGTAAAATACATGTATGATGTGTCACTTTACAATATATGTAAGTCACTGGTTTGATTTGACTTAATTTTTAAATGAATGAAAATATCCTAATCAAACCAAATGTAGACATATTTTACCATAACTGTATGCATAAAATATCAACATGAATTATCACAGCATAGTATGTGAGTTACCCCCCCCCTTCTGTGTATTTTTCCACAGAAATTATGTCAATATGCTTCTAATTTGCAACAGCCAATATTTTTTTGTAAGAAAGCTAAAAGCTGCCCACAATACATTTTTATCACCATGACGAGGACATGTCAATGACTCTACTTTCATAGTCAATCAATCCTGCAATGCTACTCACAGTGACTAAAGCATCAGAGCACTTGGTTAGGGTTAAAAAAAGAGTATGGTCTTGGCTCAAGGTCCCAATCACCTATTTATCATTGCAATGTGTTCTTGTGAATACGTTCTCAGCAAATCCTAGGTGAAGATATGCACAGAAATTTGTAGAAATGCGTCTGAAAAAAACCAGGCTGAAGTCAATATATGCTAAACCGGAAGCGCAACAACGCACAAAAAACAACATTACGTGATTAATTTTAGCCAACAAGAGCTGACGGTTTTAGCACGCATTAAAAACTTGGTAAGGATTAGAACAGAGGCCATGGATCAGTTTAGTATGGACAGGGGTTGAACCCCGCTCTCTGGCCTAAAGTCCTATGTTTTATATTCCTGCCGTTGGCCCTGACCTGCCTCCACATGCGGCAAGTCGCCATCTTACGTTACATGCTTTTGCTTTGGGGAATACACAATAAATATGTGGAATACACATGAATATATGTGCATCGTTGTAATATGTACGTCAACATACAACCTACCCAACCCCTGTCAGTACCAGTACCTACGAGTGGAAGAGGCCATAAAAAAGTTACTTCCACAACCTCGACCCCCCTTTCTATCAAAACTACGTTCACTACAACCCAAAAAATGACTATCACAAATGTATAAAGGACTTTCTCACCATGACACAACCATCTCTATACCAGCACATATTCGGACTTCAGACTTAGATATAGATCACACCGACATAAACCACAGACCATATGCAACAATATATTCTCCATGTCACTCAACTCTAAGACTCAACTCATTCAATACAAAACCACACACAGGGGACACAACACCACTCACAAAATCAACTATATGGTAGAGGCTGATATAATAACGATAGTTGGGAGCAGAAAAAGGCAGATAGCCCATAATTCGGCAGATATCACTCCCCCCGACAAACCGAGGGAAGCCAAATTTCAAGATTCATGCCAAACTAAGATGAACAGACTACTCAAAGACAGCTTCCATTTTAGTGTGTTCTTAACAAGCTGTTAATGGTTAGCTTAATATAATATAATATAATAGAAATTCTTTATTGATCCCAAGCTGGGAAATTGCAATAATGTAGCTTAACAAGCACTGTGCTCGAGTGAAACATGCCAGTGGAAATGTCGCCGTTTATGCTGAACTAACTGACTCTCAATTCGTGAAGGTTTTAATGCACGTACAATAACATGTTGTCATCTCCACCTGGGTCACTTCTCTCCTCTCTCTCTCCCATGCGCTGTTTGTGTGTGTGTGTGTGTGTATGTGTGTGTGTGTGTGCGTGTGTGTGTGTTGGTTCCCTCATCTTTAGGTTGTAACCCCAGAGCTGTCAGGATGTGAAGCTGTAAAAGTTGTACTTTGTACCCACACTATCCACCGACAGTGTCACGAATCCCCGGCCATGAGGTCTGTTTGGGTGTTTTGTTATGTCTTGTGGTGTTTGTCACTTTCCTGACAGTGCTCGGGGGCGTGTCCTTCTTTGGCTGCTCACACACCTGGCTGAGATCACCCACACACCTGCTCCTCATCAATCCCCTGCAGTACTTAAGGAGCAGCCACACATGCAGTGAACGCCGGATCGTTGTGAAGTATTGTGTATGCTACCACATTTTCCAGCCATTTTTTGTCGTGCTACTATTGGTTGTCTGTCTGCCTCAGCCTGCTGGAGCTGGTCCCTTGCAATCCGTGTCTGCAATTAACCGTGTCTCTCTGCCTCAGGAATCACTCCAGGAAGTCAGCCCGGGAGCCCAGTCCGCTTAGCCCCACCGCCTGTCAGCCAGCCACTCTCTCTGGGATCCAAACCTCGCCTGCCAGCTTCTCTGTTCTTCACCACCTCACCCTTTATCAAATAAACTGTTTAAACACTGCTTTTTTGTCCGATCTGCTTCTGGGTCCTCCTCAGAACCCTGACAGTACAATCCGGCCATGACGGACCCAGCAGATTTGGACAGACTACGTCAAGCCATAACCCATCAAGAATCTGTTTTAGGACAACATGGTAAGGCCCTCAGAGAAATCACAACTGGGTTACAGACTCTTGCCACCAGCTTGACTGACTTTCGAGCCCAACTCGGCTCACAAGCCAGCGTCGCCTCTGTGCCCGGGCCCTCTGCTGCTGCCGCCTCCCCCTCACTCTCCGCCTCCGATCGGGAGCCCTGGGTTCCCACACCTGAGAGGTATGATGGTAATCTCGGCCATTGTCGCTCCTTTTTATTGCAATGTGGACTCATTTTTGACCAGCAGCCCCGCACCTATGCAACTGAGAGGTCAAAGATAGCTTATTTGATTGGGCTCCTCCGAGGTGAAGCGCTGGAGTGGGCTTCTGCTGCATGGGAGAAGCAGTTACCAGTCACCGCCACCTACGCCGCATTTACAGGGGAGATGCGTAAGCTGTTCGACCATCCTATAAGGGGTAAAGATGCATCTAAGAGGTTGTTTGCACTGCGACAGGGGGGTCGCAGTGTGGCCGAATACGCCATTGAGTTCCGCACTTTAGCAGTGGAAAGCGGGTGGAATGATGATGCACTTTCTGCTGTTTTTTCTAATGGTTTGACTGACCTTTTTGAAGGATGAGCTCATCTCTTACCCAGAGAGTTCCAGTTTGGACGATTTGATCTCACTCGCTATTCGCATTGACAACCGCTGCCGGGAACGCCGGAGAGAGAGACGCCAGGCTGGAGGCTACGAACGCTCCCGGGCTCCCTGCTCTGCTGGTTCGGTAAGCCCCGCACCCCCAAACCCTGCTCCAGTTCCTCAGGACGTCTCCAGGAGGGAGAATTCCCCGGCTGCCGAGCCTATGCAGCTGGGTCGTTACCAGTTGGATGAGGAGGAGCGTCAGCGACGCAGAAGAACTAACAGCTGTCTCTACTGCGGCCAGCCCGGTCACTACATTGCCACCTGCTCCCAGCAGTAGTCCAACGGGCAGGCTCGCTAGGAGGAGGAAGCGTCCTAGCGAGTCGTGCCTCTGCTTCCCATCAGCGAACCCCACTTCACATTACCCTCTCCCATAAAGGTCAGTCCATTACACTGCAGGCTTTGATTGACAACAAGAGAGTCCAGAAAACTTTCATCTGCCCCTGAATCAAACAGCTCGGCCTCTCCACGGTGCCTCTGGAGGTTCCCTTGGAGGCTAAGACCCTGGATGGCAGACTCCTGGCCGGAGTGAAAATCAAGACCTGCCCAGTCCGTCTCCAGCTCTCTGGTAATCATATTGAGGACATTAGCTTCTTTGTTTTGGACTCACCTTACATGCCTTTTACACTTGGTTAACCAAACACAATCCCCATATAGACTGGTCTGCAGCCAAAATCCTGAACTGGAGTGTGTTCTGCCATGCTAATTGCCTTGGATCAGCTCAGCCCCAGCCCATCACTAGCCCTAGCTCTAGCCCTGACGCCCCAGACCTTAATCATGTGCCCCCTGTCTATCACGATCTCAAGGATGTGTTTAGCAAGCTTCAGGCCTCGTCCCTACCCCCCCATCGCCCATATGACTGCAGTATCGACCTGTTACCTGGTGCGATGTTGCCTGGAGGCCGCCTGTATAACATCTCCAAACCTGAGAGAGAGGCTATGGAGACGTACATTAGGGACTCCTTGGCAGCTGGCATCATCAGGCCTTCCTCCTCGCCACTAGGGGCGGGTTTCTTTTTTGTGAGCAAGAAGGATAAGAGCCTAAGACCGTGCATTGACTTCGGGGGCCTCAACAACATAACTGTTAAGAACAAGTACCCTCTACCTCTGATGTCTGCCGCCTTTGATTCCCTCCAGGGGGCGACAGTCTTCACTAAATTGGACCTGCGCAATGCCTACCACCTGGTGCGTATCAGACAAGGGGATGAGTGGAAGACTGCTTTCAATACGCCATTAGGACATTTTGAGTACCTGGTCATGCCTTTCGGGCTTACGAATGCTCCAGCTGTTTTTCAGTGCCTAGTCAATGATGTCCTTAGAGATATGTTGGGTCGTTTTTGTGTACCTGGACGATATTCTTATTTTTTCCAAAGACCCCATCGAACATGTCCAGCATGTCCGGCAAGTGTTGCAGAGACTCCTGGAGAATCGCCTTTACGCCAAGGCAGAGAAGTGTGAGTTTCATGCCTCCACTGTCTCATTCCTCGGGTACGTAGTCTCACACGGACAGGTTAAGATGGACTCTGCTAAGGTCCAAGCCGTCCAGGAGTGGCCTCGCCCTGAGATCAGGAAGCAGCTACAGAGGTTTCTGGGATTTGCTAATTTTTATAGGAGGTTCATTCGGAATTACAGTCGTATTGCTGAACCCTTGACTTCACTCACCTCTGTTAACAGACCCTATTCCTGGTCCACTGAGGCGGAGAGCGCGTTCCAGGGGCTTAAGGACCTGTTCACCTCTGCCCCCATCCTCACCCAGCCTGATCCCACCTCTCAGTTCGTGGTTGAGGTGGATGCCTCCAACATCGGGGTTGGAGCGGTTCTCTCTCAGCGCTCCCCTAAGGACGGCAAATTGCATCCATGTGCCTACTTTTCTCGTCGTCTGTCTCCTTCAGAGAGGAATTATGATGTAGGTAACAGGGAGTTGCTGGCGGTGAAGATGGCCTTGGAGGAGTGGCGCCATTGGTTGGAGGGGGCTGAACATCCGTTCTTGGTTTGGACAGATCATAAGAACCTGGAGTATATCCAGACTGCTAGATGACTCAACCCTCGCCAGGCCAGGTGGGCTTTGTTTTTCGGGTGCTTTAAGTTCTCTCTGACCTACAGGCCTGGATGCCAGAACACCAAACCAGACGCCTTATCCCGAGTGTTCTGCAAGGAGGGGGATTTGGACGAGGTGGCTGATACCATTGTTCCTCGTTCCTGTGTTGTTGGCGCCATCACCTGGGACATCGAGGAGGTCAGAGAGGCACTTGTGACCCAGCCCGATCCAGGTAACGGCCCTCCTGACCATCTGTTTGTGCCCCAGTCTGTCCGACCCTCTGTGTTGTTGTGGGCTCATGCTTCCAGGTTGACCTGCCACCCAGGAATTGCTCGCACCCTAGCTTTCCTCCGCAGAAGGTTTTGGTGGCCGTCGGTGGAGGCTGACACCAAGTCCTACGTCTCTGCTTGTCGCGTCTGCGCTCAGAACAAGGGCTCCAATCTTCGATCCGCTGGACAACTTCACCCCCTGCCCATTCCTCGGCGTCCATGGTCCCATATTGCTCTAGACTTTGTAACTGGCCTGCCACCATCTGAGGGTAAGACGGTGGTTCTCACTGTAGTCGACCGATTCAGTAAGTTTGCTAGGTTTCTACCCCTGCCCAAACTCCCTTCTGCCAAGGAGATGGCTGATATTCTGGTCAGGGAGATTTTTTGTGTCCACGGTATGCCCTGTGACTTGGTGTCTGACAGGGGCCCCCAGTTCGTGTCCTCCGTATGGAAAGCATTCTGCGTTGCTATCGGGGCCTCGGTCAGTTTAACTTCTGGTTTTCATCCCCAGTCCAACGGCCAGGCGGAGCGGGCCAACCAAAAGATGGAGAGCTCCCTCCGTTGCCTGGTCTCATCAAACCCCACCACCTGGGCTACTCAACTTCCCTGGGTCGAATACGCCCACAACACCTTGCCTACCTCTGCCACAGGTTTGTCCCCGTTCCAGTGTCTTTATGGTTATCTGCCTCCCCTAATCCCCTCACAGGAGAAAGATGTTGCTGTACCTTCAGTTCAAGCCTACATCAGGCGGTGCCACCGCACTTGGCTCCGTGCCCGCAAGACCCTGCTTAAAGCCTCAGAGCGGTACCAGCTCCACTCCAACCGCAGACGTGCTCCTGCCCCTACATACAGCATAGGAGATAAGGTATGGCTGAGCTCCAAGGATCTGCCACTCAAGACTGACTCTAAGAAGCTGTCCCCTAAGTTTGTCGGCCCTTTTGTCATTGAGAGAGTGATAAACCCGGTGGCCATCCGCCTCAAGCTGCCCCGCACTCTCCGGGTCCATCCCACTTTTCACGTTTCCCGCATTAAGCTTGTTCTCATCAGCCCTCTGCTCCCCCTCCTCGGGTCATCGATAACGAGCCTGCCTATACCGTACGTCGGATTCTGGATTCTCGTTTCCGGGGTCGTGGCTGCCAGTATCTGGTCGATTGGGAGGGGTATGGACCTGAGGAGAGGTGCTGGGTCCCACGGCGCCAGATTCTGGATGGTACGCTGGTGAGGGAGTTCCACCGTCTGCATCCTGGGAAGCCAGGTGGGGCGCCCAGAGGCGCCCGTCGGAAGGGGGGTACTGTCACGAATCCCCGGCCATGAGGTCTGTTTGGGTGTTATGTCTTGTGTTGTTTGTCACTTTCCTGACAGTGCTCGGGGCGTGTCCTTCTTTGGCTGCTCACACACCTGGCTGAGATCACCCACACACCTGCTCCTCATCAATCCCCTGCAGTACTTAAGGAGCAGCCACACATGCAGTGAACGCCGGATCGTTGTGAAGTATTGTGTATGCTACCGCATTTTCCAGCCATTTTTCGTCGTGCTACTATTGGTTGTCTGTCTGCCTCAGCCTGCTGGAGCTGGTCCCTTGCAATCCGTGTCTGCAATTAACTGTGTCTCTCTGCCTCAGGAATCACTCCAGGAAGTCAGCCCGGGAGCCCAGTCCGCTTAGCCCCACCGCCTGTCAGCCAGCCACTCTCTGGACCTTCCACACCTCTGGGATCCAAACCTCGCCTGCCAGCTTCTCTGTTCTTCACCACCTCACCCTTTATCAAATAAACTGTTTAAACACTGCCTTTTTGTCCGATCTGCTTCTGGGTCCTCCTCAGAACCCTGACAGACAGCTCATGTGCGCAACAAGTGTAGCACTTCCTTTACTGGGAAAAAAACAAAACAACCCACATTGTCTCTGAAGAAATTCCAGGCAACAGTTGTTACAGTATGTAACAGTATGTTTCCTCATAAAATTGAAAAAATAATTGGCAACATCATTTCTAGGAGACTTGGTTAGCTCCTATGAATGCCCTTCAACCCATGCTCCACATATGGATATAATCCATATCATATTAGTTGTGAAAGACTTCTGTCTCTTTTCATGTTTGTTATGAGACTCAACAATCCAGTTACAACTTTTGAACGGTTGACACACATTTAATAAAGTAAGACTTTATATATAATGCACAATTGTTTTTTTTAATTATTTCAGTCAGATAATGTTCTTTGTGCTCTTTAGAAGATTTACTCCAAACTCGAATATTTCCAGTGCAGCAGTAATCAGGAATGTATATCTTCCCATTCACTAAAGATTTATTTTCTTTTAAACCCTGATGAACTCTTTTATCTAAATAATGATATGTTTAGAAGAGTTTTTTTTATAATTACTAAGATAGAATACTTGTAACAATTTTACAAAACTCTAAACCGAGTTAGCAGAACATCTGTCTGTGTAGGCTGTACAATAACACATTTATTATTGCTTCGACACAAAAATACAGTTATCAAATATTTAAAATGTTACACACAAGCTCAACTAAGACCAAAACAATGGAATTTTACTGCCATATTTACAAATGCTTTCACACAGTGTGTCAGAACAGATCCCATCATGTTCTAAACCTAAGTGAGAGGCTAAAGTCAAAGTGATGAGCTGTTCATATTGGAGCTTGGAACACAAATATGTCCCCTGAATCTTTTTCCATTGCTACTGAGACACAGCTGATTGAAGGGATGGAAATAGATCGATCACAGTTTGCCAGAGAAGATTTCAGGTGTGACGTGAATGAGAACATGTGACCAAAAGCAGAAGACCGGGCACATTCGGAGATTATTTTTTAAATTATTATTCTGTGGCTTTTTTCTGTTTGAATAGTATTTATTTTCACAATATACATTAAATGGAAGCTCTATTGCATTTTTTTTTTTAAAGGTGACAATATTTGTGTTATGTTGCAGTAATGTCCTGTTGCAAATACAGCCTACTGTTTTTCATAAACTGTACATTCTATAAAGCCTCTCTGAGATGGGTCATTGAATTTCTGCAGCAAAGGAAACAAAAAGCATGCATTAACTAATCCCAACAAAACAAAACTGTAGAGGCTTCCAAAGAAATTGCAGTTCAAAACACAATCTATGATCAATCCAATATACTGTCTGTTGTATCAGGGCAGACCTGACACATCTAAAATACTTCAGTTTCTGTCCATGTGATGTTAGGGTTTTTATGACATCCTGCTCTGACTGACTAAATGTTCCTGTCGGAAGAGAACATGTGTTAGTGTTTTGAGACATGTTTGCAGTGTTTTGGTAGACCTAGTGTATCGTGTTAGTGTATTATTGTATTTTGAAAATGAGTGTTGGAGTTTAGTTTACAATGTGGGATTTTGAGCATGGAATGAACTGTTTTGCCAGTTGTGTGTTGTATGTATTTTGGTGTGTTAAGAGTTTTGTAAAATTGTTCAAAGCATTTAAAAAATTTTAACGATTGTGAAAAACTGTAAAGGTCATTTGACACCACGCTGAATGTAAAACAAAAAGGTTCTGTTAGGTAAACTCCAGAATAAAGTCTCACTGAGAGACAGAGAGATGAATGCTGACATATGCGGAGGCACAGAAGGCACGCGCACACACACACACACACACACACACACACATGCACGCACACAAACACACACACACACACACACACAAACACACAGACTGTGTAAAGAGGGCAAATGACTCAACAAGATCCACCTGTCAAACATGACTGGTAAACACCATGCAATATGGGATATGGACTGTGTGTGTGTGTGTGTGTGTGTGTGTGTGTGTGTGTGTGAGAGAGAGAGAGAGAGAGAGAGAGAGAGATCTGTGTTGCTCTGTCTACATATTGAAATGATTCATCATTGATTCCATCTATTGATACTGTATCACAAAGGCTATGATGTTATCAGGTGTTGATAGAGGAGATGAATATGGAATTGATGAAATACAGTAAAAACACTTGTGATGATCAGCAATTAAACCATGATGAGCTGTAAATAAAGGGATGCATTTAGGTTCTCAACAGTCTCCATCCTTCACTGTAAAGACGAGAGAAGATTTAGACATGAAATAAAACACATTTTCCCAAATGATGCAACAGTGTGATGCTTTGAAATAAATCATGTCAGAGGCAAAATAAATAAAATCTTTCACTCTCAAAAAGCTTCCTGGACACCCTGTAAGAATTCCCAATTTTCTAGCTGACAGCTGGCATGATGAGTTTTCAATTGGTGACTTATCATATTGTCTGTCGTTAAGCAGAAAGTACAAAACGTGTGCTTGAATTGGAGTTGGAAGGTCCACTCGGTGTTAACTGCAGGCTGCAGAGAGAGATTGAATTTGACAGTGAGGGAGGATTTCATCATACTGGTTAGACATGTCAAGAGGAATGCAAACAGTGTTGAAGCTGTTGCTTCATCTGCAGAGTGATGTGGGCTTCTCCACAGGAGCTGAGTATCATGTCAAATCTGCCTGCCTCTCTCTGGCCTTCACAAGATGTATGAAACAGAATAACAACTTTAACTCAGCTCCTCAACACTTCACTGTTAAATGTAACTTATATTAGTGTCAATGTTAAAGCAATGGCATCATTCTATATTTGTCTCGTTATCATCAAAAATCCCAAACCATCAAAATATAAATACATTTTACAGTACAACAAAATGCTGCAAACCAAATAGATGTTGATATTGAATGATTTTGCCACTCTTCGTTATCAACATATATATGCAATGTACCCGGCTTTCAAGTGACTCCAGTGTAACATTATAGAAGTTAATATTACACGTTCAGAACAAATGCTTCAGAAGTCAGGTGTTGTAGTATAACAAGGCTCAAACTCTGCTGAGGGAGGAGATCGGGGTGGATGCATTGGTCATACATACTTTCACTAAGGAGGCTGAGGTTCATATCCCGTTCATGTCAAAGTGAAACTTAAAGATTGAATATGGAGAATGAGCAGAACACCGTCATCTAGTGTCTCAAGATCGTAGTCGCAACAACAAAAAATAATTCCAGTAGCCTACAGGAGACCAGGGTCTGTTTGAACCTGTTTGAACCCATCCCCTCCGGAAAATCACACCATAAAAACAAGTATTAGAGGAGTTTGACTGACAGTTAGCATTAGCGTTAACCGTTCCAGCTAAGTTAAGATGAAAGTGATCAATTGCCATTTCTCTCCTTTCTCTCAGTCCATGGAGTGAATGCTCGGCCTATATTGACTGGCTCACTCAGCTGCTGGGACAAATAACGCCCCCTTCACTGAGGCTCCGAAGCAGCTGCAGGATTGGCAAACTCCATTTCACCCAGTGCCAGCCTACAGTAGCTGCACCCAACAACAGACAACCCTGGCCACCAGAAACGGCCAACGCTATTGGCTGCTACCATGGAAACAGAATGGGTCAGAAAGGCATTGTCAAACTCGTCACATTTAAAAAAACAAAACATTAATTCACACAAATGTACAATGCCAACATTGTTTTTTGGAGACTGGGATGCAATTTCCCTACACTGTCTGAGGCTCCCACTAGTCCCTCCGAAGATGGAAATTTTTCAGATCTGCTCAAAAATTTACAGGTTTTAAAAAAAGTTAAGTAAATAGGACACAATAGATGGTAATAGTATCAGGGCGGCAGTAGCTCAGTCCATAGGTGACTCGGCTGGGAACCGGTTTGAGTTCCGGCATGGACCATAAACGGAGTGTGGACTGGTGGCTGGAGAGCTGCCAGTTCATCTCCAAGGCACTGCCGGGGTGCTGTTGAGCAAGGCACCGAAGCCCCAACTGCTCGGGGTGACGATCCATTGGCAGCCCCCTCGCTCTGACATCTCTCCATTAATTGCATGTATATAGGTCCTGTTTGTGAATGTGTGTGTATTTCGGGCCTGTGTGTAATAACAGAGTGAAAAAAAATTGAATTTCCCCTTGCAGGATTGTTAAAGTTCTTCTTCTATCAATAGATTTTTGCTTTTGGGCTTTTATGTATCTTTGTTCAGCTCTTACAATCAAATTGAACTTTATGTCTCATTCCCATGGTTTCAAATTCTGCAGATTTGTCACAACCCTCTGTGATGCACACACCAGGCTTTCAACTGTAAACCTGTCTGCAGTTTATTAGATGCTCAGAGCAAGTGTTCCAGGAAAAGAGCACCAAACTAAGCGTAAAGAGGCAGGTTAAGGCGAGATAAACAAACACCAGATTTTCACCCAGTTTGTGCACGTCCTGTGCTCACTGTCGTTGGGTTACAAACGCAATTATGTTAACCCACAAGATCTTCTCCTTACCCTAAACCAAAGGGTTAGTGTTAGGGATCATCCCAAAAAAAGATCCTACAAAATGATAAAACATCCTATTGACACACTCATATGCCTAAATAAACTTTAAATCAAAAACACAGGTCACAGGCACTGCATGCTTTATTAGAGTTCAGAATTTATCCCTGAGGCTGAGCCGGAACTCGGACTGGGTCAGGCTCACAATTCCAGCCACCCAGTCAGACCGGGCTCCTAATCATGTTAAATTGTTTTCATTAGCCTACTTATAATTGGGTTGGGAGAAAGCTATGTGATAATCAGAAATGTTATATATATTATAGCCAAGTAAGTAACAAATGTGTACAAAGTTACACAAGTTACAATGTTATAAAACACAACTCTCTACGCAGTACACAATATGTCTCCTCCACTCACAAGCCTCACACTTGGACCGCTTTGCTGTGTTTGCACTGTGAAGCTTAAAAGTGCAAAATGGAGCTTGAAAATGTAAAAAAAAAAAAAAAGGTCAATTAACATTGAGCAAGTTTGAGAGAGAGAGCTGGAAGGCGACAAATACGGCACCATAAACCTGGTTTGCCTCTTGCATGAGAGACTGAAGAGACATAGCCAGCCCTCTCCCACCGACTCTCGCAAGCCTTTGGAGTTGAAAATGTCAGTTATAACGGCCCGCTTAACATCAGGTCGGTCTTGGGCTCATAACTACAGTTAATGGGTCGGGCCGGGAGAACCGGACATTCACAAGCTCAGGTAGGTAGATTGTTGGGGTCAGATCTAAGCTCTAAGGGGAGGAATCACACAATATTTTAGAGAACCCCCCCAAAATTTCACGAATAGTGTTTTCAGGAGGGCTCATGTCTTGTCAAGGGGAGCCGGCTAACCCTAGTAATGTTTTGCTCCTTTTTTTAAAATTAACTTTAAGATTCACTTAAGAAATACATTTCGCTCACCTTAGACACTAGCACTGAGGTCTCCTTTCTTATGATTTATTGTATATCAGTATCTTTATGTTTATGATCTATCGGTAGTTAAGAAAAATTCATGCTCTTATACATTATTATACTTTCAACAAATAAGAAATGATCCTTTGCTGAATTACGTGGCCATGAAACAGAGCCAAAATATGTATTTTCACATTACAAACACTTGGTTTGATTATGTCTACATAATGGAACACTTAATCTGTTGGACATGTTCATGGACTGTGAGTTGTGGACATGACTGGAATTTTAAGAACAATGGCCACTTTTGTCAATAAAAACTAACCAAGGGGTTTATTATTTATTGTTTTTCCTCTTCTCAAGAGGAGAAAAGTCATCATTAAAAACACCTGGCTACCACTACCACTCTTCACATTCTCTCTATCTCTCTTACTATTTCTTGTGAATCCATTTTGCCCAGATCTGCATTTCTACGTGTGATGTGTCATTCATCAAGGGCAGAGTAATAGCATAGTTGATTTATTTCATAGACATGTGGTTGGAATAGGTACATTTATCACTGCAAACACTTCACAGTTACTCTTTCACTACTGAGCTCAACAGTGCAAATGTAGACACATACATGTGAGCATACATGGATGTGCAAACATTGCCTGTCATTTATATATTGTACATTGAGAAACATTTGTATGGCCTTCAAAGTGCAGGTGTGTTGGGGACAAAATCCTGTGTCTGGTTACTCAGTGACATACAATACCATATTAGGGCGAAGTATGAACAACAAAAGAAATACGGACCCCGGGGGGACTATTTTAAGAAAAAGTGGCAACTTTCTGAGAAATAGTAGCAGAATTTTGAGGGAAAAAGTGTCAGATCTATGTGAAAAAAGTAGTAGATTTATGAGAAAAAAAGTTGGGAAAAAAGTGTTTTGTTTTACTTTACTGTGTAAACTGTTTAGATGCCCACTTATTGGGCCTCATTTATCAAACTTGCGTGGAAACGGGTGCAGATCTGAGCGCATAATTGGTCGTAGGAAAGGACCCACGTGTGATTTATGAAACATTCGTATCTGACCAATCTCAGCGTACGAATGAGCGGGCCTTGATAAATGCGGCGGCTGAATTCGATCGTCATTAACATGTTACGCCCTTAAATATTTCTGGTTCGGAGGCCTTGCCCACTGAGGTCAAACATGGAGAGAAGGAACACAGGTTAGAAAATAAACTTTTCCGACACACAGATCGGCATCCTGACATCCGAGATGGAGCAAAATAAGGACCTGCTTTTTTTCGTTCTTAAGAGTGGAATAAAAGGGGCCCATAAAAACTCTGTATGTGAAAAAAATAATGGAGGGAGTCAAACCAAAGCACCGCTCCACTGTGACCCGAGTGCGCCTTTGCGCACTGTTGGACAGGTGTGCCGTATTCAGCACCCCTACCGTGAATTGCACCCCCTCGCATTATAGCTGATTTTCAAAAGATCCATTTAATTCATTTTATAATTATCGCTGCAGTTTATTTCCACAGAACATAAAAAAGGTGTTGTTTTGTGTTCGCTATTATCCAAGTTTGTGATTTTAACTCTTTAAAATAGTTGTAAGTAACCAATGGTCTGACCGTTGTGGGTTACCTGTATATAAACTACTCCTATAGGTGGAAACAACAGCCTTCTGATCCAGAATATCACCTATAATGCGAGGGGTGCATTTCACGGCCGGGGTGCTGAATATGGCACAACACTGGCGCTACCGGTGGGTCATTAGGCATTCCGTAAGAGGATACCTTTGTCATCTAGAAGAACCATACCAAGATGTTAATCATCTGATACCTTGTTTGATTTAATGCAATTTATCGAGGGTATCCACTTACCAAGGAGATGAATTTGGCTCTGCAGTGCGTCTTGCTGCAGCCACGCGCCAACACATTCATTCATTAATTCAATGTCGGGGTCGCGGGTGGCTGGAGCCGAGCTGTTTTGATATTTAAAAGAATTGCGTGTGCCCCCCCCCCCTGGCCACCACGTTTAAAAGCGATAGCTTAGCATCACACATCACCTGTACATTAATGTGCGTAATCATTCATGGATGGTGCCTTCAGACGCACATGAGTACAATAAATCGCTCCAACCACAATTTTTATATTTGTTTTAAGAATCCGTTTTGATCTGTTCTTAATATGTGACTGCCTATGCTTAATGACAGCTGAGGTTTGTCCAAATTGATAAATGCCGACGTTTGCCAGGAAATGGTCGTACGCGCGTTTTTCTGCCGTACGTTCGTTTGATAAATAAGGCCCATTGTCACTTTATGCAGGAAAATCCTCTCAATGCCCTTGTAAAGTTTCACAAGGCTGTGTCCTAGATTATCCTAGATCACAGGTAGGTAACAACAGCTCAGCTTATATGGTGAACTCAAGGTTAAAAAAAAAGCTCTCATTACAATGAAATGGCTACTTTGGGGACTAACATGATCAGATACAATTGGACTCATTGAATCCACATGAATCTCAGCCTTCCAGCCAGAGCCGATTTATGCAACTCAACACTGTTTCTGGAACCAAGTATGTTCTTGCCCCAAGTTGTCTGGATTACCATAAAGTGGGCATTTCGGTAAAGGGTAGACCCATTTTCAGATATCTTATTGTCAGAGTTCAAAGGATTCTTCTTACAGTTTTTTTTTCCAATTGCTACAACACAATTTTGCAAAGTAGGCTGGTTTTTATCAAAATACCACACGACCAAACTGCAAAATACCTCATACTGTATATCCTGAAAATGTTTTCACATGCACAGAAATATTTGCAGATACACTATCTGCTGAAACATTTATTTTCTTTGTTTTTCAACATATGCACAGCAGATATATTTACATTTTGAATAGCAGGGTTTTGAAATGGCAAACATGTGCCTTTCTGTCAGATTGTTATGTCTTATTCAGAGAAACATGTTCAGTTCATTTAAAAAAGTGCCATTTTGAATTGCAAAACAGGGCACAGAACGAGGGAAGACATTACAACGCTAGGCAACAACTTTGAAATAGAGGATGCATTGAGCGGTTTTAAATCACCTGTGTGGCAGCATTTTGGATTTCCCATATACACAAATACAACCGGTGAGAAATGGACAGACAAAACCAAAACAGCACGGATATATTGCAAGAGACTGCTAACATATACCGGCAACACGAAAAACATGCAGCAGCATATGAGCCGCTATCACAGTGAGAAGCAAAGGAAAATAACGCCACCTACTGAGTGAAAATTGCCGAACGGGCAAACCACCCTGATGAGAGGCTTTGCATCTCCTCTCCCCCATAACAACGCAAGAGTGCAAGGAATTACCAGGGCAAGTGGGTAATTTATTGGAAAAGATTTGAGGCCACTTTCCGTCGTTGAAAATCAGGCCTTTCGGCTGTTGGTGAACACACTGGAGCCAAGATACCGCATTCTGTCTCGACAGCACTTCAGTCAGGTGGTGGTGCCAAAACTCTACCAGTAAGTAAGCGCCCATGTGGTTAAGATCGTTACATCGTCGGTACAACAAAAAAAAAAACAGTGTAAGTAGGCTATCCTACGCCTGTTGACTTTCCCAGATGTGGCAGCTAATCGTTTTGTAATGTTGAGTAGCTAGTCTGACATTAATCAACGGCATTTGCTCTCATCTGAAGCAGGCAAAATGTAAAATAAAAGTATTTTTAGGCTGTAGGTGAATAGCTTTACTGTTTTTTATATATATTTTACGTATAACTTTACCTTAATAAGCGACTGTTGTGAAATTATAAGATTTAAAACATAAACATTATCATCCTGGCCTCAGGGAATTCCTGATGACAGTAAATTTGTTTGACTGCACAAGGGGGAATTCCTAATACTACTACTACTGTAATTTTAAAAGGTGAATTGTATTTAGAGTATACATACCTTTTTTTATTTATGTAAATATGTTGTTGTTTACACTTCTGTGTTTATAAACAAATGTTTAAATAAAATACAATTTTGCATAGGGCATGAAGTTTGTGTGGGTGATTGGCATTCCAGACAAATAAAGGTTTCATCAGACATGGTTAGTGTTGGTCAGGTCGGCCTTTCTTTAACAATGTTCATTGTTGTTTATCCATGACTTCAAATAAGAATTCTCCAATGGCTTTTTAGTGCAAACCATTGGCCAATAGGCTATTACGATAGTAACTACTTGAGCGCTAGTTAAAGCCTGAATAACACAAAAATAACTTTGTTGAAATCATTTGCTGACAGCTTGGTCCCCCCAGTTCAAATATCTCATCTGTGCCCCTGCTCACAACCAACAGATGGACATCTAGAGCTACGCAAAATTAAATCACTAGAGATGTTTTGATGTTATTATTTGGATGTGGGATTTGTTTTTAAAAATCCAGTTATTCTTTGTTATGTAAGCGAAGAACTACTTCAGTTGCACTTTTTTACAAGACACAAAAACAGTGTTTAACAGTGTTTCTGCAAAGAAAGGACCTCTTTTTTTGGTCAAGATTTGATATTCTTTTGTTAATTAAGATACTGAATTACACCAGTTAACTTTGGAGATTTCTAAAGAAAGGAGATATTTTTCATTAGTTTGTTGTTTAAGATGTCCATTTAAGTTGCACTTTTTATAAGTGGACACAAACTGAAACAGAGTTTCTGTAAAGAAATTGGGAGAAAGTCGTATCATTTTGTTTTAGTTGCTGCTCTGGATTTATAGATGCTTGTTTCTCAATGCACAGATTAAAAACATCTACTTGCTTCATTTGGAAGTACCTTAAAAGTCAGCATTGGGAATACAGTCAATGAGAGTGTAAGTTTTAGGAGCTGTGAACATCTAAAACAATGTAAACTGGTCATATCACTTTGACAATGTCAGTAAAGCAGAATATGTGACAATCTGTTCTGCAAACATGAGGGTAAGGGTTGATGTGAGAGGTGCTGAGAACAGATGGTCACATCAGATGAATTTTCTGCATTTCCTGAAGCTGCAAAGTCTATTTTATGTAAAAGCATAATTTATTTCCTCATATTTTTTTGTCATTTCTACTGGCTTTTCTTACTTTTCCCCTACCTTTTCCTAACTTTTGTTGACCTTGTGTTCCACTGTATATGTTTTTTTTGTATAATATAAAGGTTATTCAGATCCAATTCAAGCTGCAAGGTTATTTCAAGTAAAGATGCTGTAAACTACCAGCAAAAACTAAGGCTTAAAAACAGAAGTGATGTAATGAACCTGTCAGTTGCACCCCTACCTTAAGATTTAGTCATTTTTCTTTAAAAAAATCTCCAAAACACCTTCAAGCCTACTAAAAGCACATTTTTCGTCACAGCATGTGTGTATGTGGGTCTATGCTTCTTCCCTGAAAACCAGTTTGTGGATGAATAAAAACGTTTTTTTTTTTTCATCCTAGTCCAAAAATGTCACTTTCACATTGTTCACCTCCAGCTTTTAACTGTCTACTTTACATCGACCTGAGTGTGCATGAGAGATGAGGTCAAGTCGAAAACATTTTATATAGAAGTTAATATTTAAACACTTGTTTTTCTCACCCAAACCATAAATTAAACACTCTATGTATGAGTCACACCTCTCTCTCTCTCTCTCTCTCTCTCTCTCTCTCTCTTTCTCTCTCTCTCTCTCTCTCTCTCTCTATCTGCATTGCTGTGTATCACACGGTCTTGTCTTTTTCTTGTCTCACTCTAACCATCTATCCCTCATTCTTCCATCCCCCTGTCTGCTTATTTCCCTACATCTATCTCTCAATGTCTCTTTCTGCCTCCCTCTATCTCTCCAAGCCCCTCTTTTTTTTCTGTGGCTCAATAATTGATGTGAGACGTTCTCTCTCCCTTCAGCTGGCTGGGGAGGTTTAAGAGACATGACTCTGCTATGGAGGGCACTTTGTTCAACCCCTGACGCGCACACATACAACCACACACACACACACACACACACACACACACACACACACACACACACAAACACACACACACACACACACACACACACACACACACACACACACACACACACACACACACACACACACATTTTACTGCAGAGTTCAAGCACGGGTCATTTCTGTTGCATTAAAGTTGCAGGAGAGAAAGTGCTTGGTGTGCGTGTGTGTTAAGCATATATTGAGATCCCCATATGTTGACACCAAATAGGGTAAATGTGTGTTTGAGTGTGTTACGATGTCCCTTCCCTTGAACAAACAGCCAACTATGAGGGTTGCAAGTTTTTTTATATTGCACATTTCACGTCAATCAAACTGTTTCCTTCTGTGGCATCCTTTTTACTGTAGTAGGTGACACTTTGTGTCAATTCAGCCATCACAACCTGTGCTAAAAACATCCCTTCCTGCGTATTTTGTGAAAATCACTAAATGCTCATGGATATATATATATTTTTTTTGTGTGTGTCTGTGTGTGTGTGTGTGTGTGTGTGAGAGAGACACACCGTTTTGATGGTTTGGTGGCTCACCCACATTGGTACTGTATGCACAGACAGCATAGCCAACGACTAATTTTTCCAGTATATATATATTTTGTGCTCTCTGTGGTGATAAAGTTTAAAGGAACATAGTTTTACAGACATTGGGAGCATGGATTCCAGTGAGTGATTATCCCCTCAGATGATCAGTCTATGTGAATGTGGGTTTTTTATCGGTCATCTCTTTATGATTGTCAGTGTTTTTGTTGATCAGCGCTTGAGCAGAATATATACTTTTTAACATACATGTGTGTTTTCAAGTCTACACTGTTAATTCAATTGTTGTTTGCATTTCCACTGCATCCTACAGTCATTTCCTTTTTTTCCTTCCTGACATTTCCCCCCTCTCAGTCTGTGAAATGATGTGCTTATTTGAACCCAAAACACAGTATGTTTCTAAACCTAGTAGTTTCCTTAAGCCTAACCATGTAGTTTTGATGCTTGAACCTAAATAACATTTATGGTTTTATTTGAATTCTCAAGACTAACCATATATTTAAAGTTGTAAGTAAGATTTGAGATATGTTGTTTCTAGGGGCCTCTGTGGCCCGTTCTTTCAGAGCCTCCATCTTGTGACGTTTATGTGTGTTGACTATTTTTTTTTATTCTTTTGTAAACTTTATTGCAACAGAAGTTTCAATTTCCAATTTCCCATTACAAGTGAACGCAGCATAGTGATGATCTGGGCTGACAGACCAACAGCTGTCAGCAGCGTTACTAACATGGAGCTTTATCTACCTCTAGCCGTTAATGTCTCCACAGACACAGATATCAGAATACTCAGCTAAAAGGCAACAAGTGTTTTCATTAGTGGATCACATGATTAATCACCATTGTTTTAACTCAATCGATTATCGATTAATTGTCGATAAGAAATTACTTGATTAAAATAAATAAATTACAATAAATTGTGTTTTGAACCTGTAATTCCCCGCCAGTCCACCTTATTTGACGCACACAAACGACGAACACAAGCAAAGCAGTTCTCTGACGACAACAACAAAACAAACGAGAAGCTGTACACTGACAGGAAGAAGAGGCCAAAACAGAGTGCAGTATGGAGCCACTTTGTTGGTTGATGACGACAAAGACGCTAAATGCACAATATGTGGAAGTACAACAACTCCATCGATAAGATGAAACAACTATCGATTAATTAGTTATTTGATTATTTACATCCCTATCTTTGATAGACGAGATGACAATCTTATGGAGTATAACTTTAAAAAACCTTGGAGCTTAAAAAGTGTTGGTATGTCTGGGAATGAGAACGAATGTTCTTCAGAAACGTTGAGATTTGATGAGTCTGTGGTTTGTAGAATCGTACAATGCCAACATTTAATTCTGGTGACTGGGTTATCTTTAGACTACATAATATCAATGATGGGCGTCAGATGATCATTTAAACCTGTGTTTGTGTCATAGTTGAAGACAACTGACGCTGCATGTGGGAAAGATGGAAAGATATGCATGAGTTCTTCTTCCCTCTCCAAGACGTGCTCCTTTATGTCTGTGACTTTGCCAATAGGAGCACAGAGCCTTCCACCAAGCACAGCTGTAAACATGGAGCAGCAAAAGAGGAATGATGTTGAACAGAAGAAAGGTCACAGTCATTTTTTTCATTACTTTTTTGGCTTTTAGGCAAAGCCAGCATCATACACACCAGTATTGTTCGCTTACATTGTTTTCTTGAAGTTGACTCCTAGCACCTAATTTATAATGACACCATGCGTGTCATGAAAGACGGTAAGCTCTGATTGCTTTGGCACCAACATGTAGTCCGTCAAGTCTCTTAGCCAAGGTGAGACTTTCTGACTTAATAATCACCTAATCTAGTATAGTGACAATTGAAACAGACAAAAATATCTTGTAGTCTGATCCCGGCATGAGACTAACCTGAGAGTCTCACTTCATGAACGAAGTCCATTTAAAACTCTGTTCAACCTTAATGTTGGTTCAATTTCTTTGATGTGCATTCTGAACCATTTCAGTGCCCCTTTTTCATTCCACATACATGCAGCCTTATAGCGTGATCACACTGTCCTTTTGGCCGCGGCCAAAACCGTTTTTTCAGCTAAAGTCTAGTACCTTTAAGTAGTGTGAGCGCACCTGCTCCGCGCTCAACTGGGGCCAGCTGGGCCGCCACGGCCCGCTTGAAAGAGGTGGGCTTTAGCGGAGCCATTTGCACATGTACGAGCACGAGTGTGCGCACGTGTACGAGCACGAGCACGAGCCCTACGGCAGTAGCGTTATGTCCGCCTGTTCGGACATGTAAATAGAAGGAGGGACCATGCGCGGACATTTAACAACAACAACAATGGTGGTGAAAGGTTCACGTTGGTGTGGTGCGGAGGTGGAGTGTTTACTGCAGATTTGGTCGGATGAAAAGATTCAAAAACAGTCGACAAGACGCACAAAAACTCCGAGGTCTGTGGAAAGATTTGTAAACAAAGCCACACACACGCGATCAATGCGTGTGACGTGTTACGGCTTGAAGGCGTATGGACAGCAAGAAGCATTGGCCGAGGCCCTGGCAGTGTGAGTACAAACAGGGCTGGGGCGCGGGGGGGAGAGGGAGGGGGGACAAGTACCCTAAAGTCCGGGTCGTGGTCCGGGAGGACAGTGTGATCACGCCCTTATAGAGCATGCATGTAGACTGTGTGTTGGATTTAACACTCTACCAAGACACCTGACTGTGAGCTCAACAGGGTCAGGTGTGAGGATTGAGACATCACACCCTTGTCCTTGCAGAAGTTGTTATTGCTCTCTGACACAGTATTCTACTGCACGACAAAAGATGGCCATTCTGAATAACACTATATAAATCTTTCACAAAGGCTGCATGTTGCAGGAGGAAGGAGGTGGAAAAGAAAGCTATTGAAGCAGGGTACCACACAGACCAGTGTTCCCATCACCCAAGGAGCTGTTGATGTGGCCATATAATATGATATTTCTATGTGTATAAGAATATGACGACTGGTGTGAGAACCAAGCAGCAATGTGTCAGAAACACAGTCTCCTTCGGTGCTGATGCAGGTCGCCTTTGCATAGAAATTTAATCTGGCTCAACTTTTCGTATGTTATCTGGCAATGCACTACCTTGGCCTATAAAATATGTGTAAGTGCACATCCCTGGTAGACCCTCACAGGGTGGAAATAGTTCAAACAGATTGAATGCACATGGTACTCTATACAGACAGTACACCAGAAATTAACATATCACATAATACAATGATAAACAGATACAGATCAAACAGCTATCACAATATGACAATATTAGGGCTAAAACTATCGATTACTGTCAATGTATATTATTTTGTCCATGAATCAATTTGTTGATTGGTCTATTAAATGTCATAATATATATATATATATATAATGTGAAACAGTGATTCCTAAAGCCCAAGACAGCGTCCTCAAATGTCTTGTTTTGTCCACAACTCACAGAGGAGGAAAGACACCATAAAACTTTCACACTTAAGAGGCTGTAATCAAGCCTCAAAGCAATTTCAGTCAAAAATTTAATCTTTTACATTACAAGGCTGTAATCAAATAATTTTGAGATTTAAGAAGAAACAATTAAGATTAGATTAAGATTAAGAACAGTTAGCAGAACAGGTGGTGATTTATTTAATACTTTACAACTAATTGCATAAATCCTAAATAATTACCATATCAGTATAGCAAATAGTACACCAATAGGTACAATAAAGCTTCTTCATGAATGTTGATTTTATGTTTCTCCATTTAGACCCAGATAGATACGTATGCATAAACTACAAATCTGTCCTTCTGTTACAGTAAAATATATGTCTTATTTCCTCCCTTTTTTTTTCACTTTTTTTAATGCAGTGCCATTATCATTGACGAAGCCGATACCCCATTATTTCTGCAGAGGTTATTTTAAGACAACATAATCCTAAGGGGATCCTTTTATTTCTCCAACTTGACATAATAATCAATGCAATTAAATAAGCACACTTTAAAAAGTTCACAAAGCCCCCAAACAGCACTTGATGTATGGCCAACCAGATTTAGTTTAAATTCGGAAGAAATACAATTAAACGATCTCATTGTAACTTTTAATGAAAAATTAAACAGGTTGATCATTTTATTTATCATATGTGTCTCATTTATATTCCAGTCCTGTTCTCTCTGTTTCTTCCTTCCTGTCTTAATTGAAAGGCCATGGCAGGGGACTGAGCAGCAAATGGCCTGATCAATATGATGCCTGATGTGTAAATTGATCGGGGTTTTTTTCTATGATGGAGTATGTGCTTGTGCAAGTGTTTGAGTGATGGAAGGAGCATTTCCATGTGTGGTTGTGTGTGTGTGTGTGTGTGTGTGTGTGTGTGTGTGTGTGTGTGTGTGTGTGTGTGTTTGTGTGTGTGTGTGTGTGTGTGTTTGTGTGTGTAGTCGTCCCTCTTATTAAGGTGTTCAATCAGTCTAATTCATTCTCGCTCAGAGACTGCCGTGTGGTTGCAGGACAATTCATTTACTCTGCAGGCTCCAATCAAAACTATTCCCAGCATTCCCTGCTGTAATAATCACTGCATATGAAATTAGAAGATCCATAATGCCAAACGGCTGCACACTAAGGGCCAAACAGGCTCATGCATAAGTGTGTATGGCAGAGTCTTTATGGATCTTTATCATTTACACATCTTTTCTGGGGAGAATCAAACTTGCATAATTATTTATAATCTGAGTATTTTAAGAAGAAGAAAATAATCTTATTGATTTCTCCAAGTTAATGAGAAGTCTAGTGAGAATAATATCAAAATCCATACAACGCTGTACTGTATATGAACCAAAACATAATGTGGCCTGTAATGGTGGAGTTATTTTCATCAGTTTGACATTTGTTCAATCTCTTTCTTAACAACAAACCCAGACAGGTCCCTTGTTTGTTAACGATCATTGTTTTCCTCCAATAAGAAAGCTATTTCTAAAGGTAAACATCATTTCAGGACACTCTTCAAATTCCAGCCTACATTACAATTATGATCATCTGGCTGAGCAGTGCACTTTACTTCCACGCTGGACCCTTTTCTCAGCATGTCAACATTAATTTATTAGATACATAAAGGCATCCAAATGTGAGTACACACAATGAGAGTTCAGGAACAACAAGGCAAGCAGTGATCACACGCTTTCTGTGAAGTTCAGAAGGGCCTGTAATCTCTGCATGATGATCTGTTATGAAGTGACAAAGAGACTATTATAGGTATTATGGTGTATCTGTGTGTGAAAGAGTTAATGTTCTAATGCTTTACAGGACTGTCATTCATGGGTTTGTAATTTTAGAATACTCTCCAATATCTCAGATATCAACTAAAATAAAATTTGAAACTACACCTACAAAAAAATGCTCTTCTGCAGCCATCTGTGCACGTGATCCAAACAGTCATAGTTTTACCAATACACTCATTTCATAAAATGTCTGTATTGATTAAAAATGATTACAATTGTATACAGTAGCAAATTATAGAATTTTTTCCTTTATTACAGAATGTAAGGGTCCAAAATACACAATGAAAGTGTAGTATTGACCTGTAAAATCAAGGGTTGTAATTTATGCTTTATCAAAGGTTTGATATACAACGAGAAAGTGTTATCAAAGTAAAATCTGTCAGAATAATGTATTTATTCATGTATTTATTGTATCTCTTTTTTGTTTATGAATTAAATTAATAGAAAAATGTTTAATCTCTTCGTTATTAGGAAAAGAATGTGATTAAATTGGACATCCCAGACACCAAATACAGATATTTAATGGCACTAACCGACTAAAGGTCCATTAGAAAGAAGAGTTGATGGAGCTCTGAGAACAGAATCTTGTGAGCACGCTCAGTGGATCAGATGTTGGTCCGGACGATGGAAAGTCTCTTTGGGATCTTTCATCAAATTTCCAATAGAGCTGCCTCTCTCAGTCACTGCTGTTAATCTCCTTCTGTCTGTTGAAGTGGCTCTTCCACTTTTTCAGTTTACTCTTAATGTAACATATTCTGTGTTGTTTATGACAGGATGGAAAAGTTGTTCCTAGTGATTCTATAATGACTAGTCAAACAATAAAAATGTATGTAACAAATATATAACACGGATATAAAACATGTTGTGACGTAACTTTTAAAGTGTTTCCATATTTCCAGTATTATGTATCTATCATATGTAGAGATAAATATTAGAAAGAAAATCATCATTACACATAAATAATATTAAACATATAAGGCTAGGAGATGATGTTGATTTGTACTTTTATTCTGAAATAGGGTAGTATTTTAATGGATGGTTGGATGGATGACATTGTTATTATTATTATGAATAATAATAATAATAATAATAATAATAATAATAATAATAATACGACCGACTGCATGATTGAATGGAATTATTTTCAAAATTGTTATTTTAACATTTGGTATGATATGTTTGTGCAGACTGATTTAGATTTAATTTATTTTTTTCTTCAAAATGACAGCTAGTGAGGCTTCCCGCAACAATTAAATTATCTTCTAAAAATGATCTAAATTCCATGAAGGGAAAAATCCCCATCCTGTCCCCCTGAGCACCAATATATATATATATATATATATATATATATATATATATATATATATATATATATAGAGAGAGAGAGAGAGAGAGAGAGAGAGAGAGAGAGAGAGAGAGAGAGAAATTTAAACCGTTTGTGTGTGTGTGTGTGTGTGTGTGTGTGTGTGTGTGTGTGTGTGTGTGTGTGTGTGTGTGTGTGTGTGTGTGTGGCATCAGTATGGGGGGGGCTTGGGTTGGAGGTTTTAAAATGGCGCCTGTCTGGAAATAGGTCCATTATGGGTTTAAAGTACTTTTAGTCTTTTAAACATTCCAGGCTCACTCCCTTTCATTTTCTCTCACTTTGCAGCATCTTCTCTCTCTGTCTCTCTCTCCCTCTCTCTCTCACTCTCATTGTCTCTCTCTCTCTACTTCTCTATACCGTCTCCTAACTTCTCTCTAGCCAATTAGTGCTCAGCCTGTTCCAGCTGAAGACAATATGTCTGCTCCAAATCCAGAGGAGGCCTTAAATGCTCTCCAGAGAGAGACAGAGAGAGAGAGAGAGAGAGAGAGAGAGAGAGAGAGAGAGAGAGAGAGAGAGAGAGAGAGAGAGAGAGAGAGAGAGAGAGAGAGAGAGAGCATGCATTAGTATAGTAGGGAGTGTCTTCTGGGTGCACTGATAAGATTTGCATATATGAACTCAAAGTGACATTGCCTTTTTCAGTCTACACCTGCACATGCTTGACTTAAAGCTTTGTGAGTGTGTTTTAAGTGTAACACAGATTAACAACCATGTTATTGATATTACCATGACTCAAACATAATAATTATGACTTTACCCAATAGTGATAAGGTGCACGTGTCTAAATATACATCATGTGAACAATGATGCAATGTCACCTGGGAGAGATATGGTCAACACTGACGCCAGACACCAGACATACCCGTCAAAGACACACACACACACACACACACATACACACACACAATATAGTCAGAAAGTCCTGGATTACATAGAGGAATATCCAATATTAGAAGACATGACTGATATTATTAGTTCCGGATTAAATCTGTCAATATTTCCATGCTGCTTGTCAGGGAGAAAAGGCCACTGAAAGAGCACAGGTGTTTCTGGGGCATAAGGACAAGAGACTCCAGAAAACTATTATTATTATTATTATTATTATTATTATTATTATTATTATTATTATTATTATTATTTTATGAACAAGCTCAACTTTAATGCTTTTTATGTATTCTGGCACCATTTATATTCAAAGAACATGTCTAAATCATTGAGTCTCTTCCTCCTCTGTGACTTAAAGCAAGCTTATTTGGGTACAGTGTTATTTGGTCCACACCAATATTGAGTCGTTTACTGCCGCGCTGTGATGTATCCTAAATAAAGGTTATGCAACGTCATCATGAAGCTCTAAATCCCCACTGATATTCATAATCAGATCATACATAAATGAATAAATGAATTAAGACAAATTTGGTCAAATATATGCATATATTATTATCTTTTCTGTTATTTTCCTTCTTTTAGCAGTTTTGTGACCAATTCAGAGAACTCTAACTCCCTCCCTTTCATTGATGGAAAACAATATTGAAATATTTCACTTCGTACAAACAGCAACGCAGTGTAACAGCACTGTGTTACAACAAAAAGTCAAAATGTTACCAAAGTTAAAGTAAGAAAGTATTATGCATAAGTACTTATATGAAGGGAAATGTCCCCTCTCATTGGTTTATCCATAACTCATTAGATTGTTATTACTGGTGTCAAATCTGTTAGCAGCATGTTATTGCTGTAGCTTTTAGCCCAGTTATGCTATGATGTAATATTGCATTGTAGTGATTTGGAAAGTCTTGGATTTTGTCTCATGGTATCACCAAACTTTGATGTAATCTCTCAGCCAATATTGAGAATGATATGTTTTCTAAATTAATCCCTGTGTGCCTGTACTGTGAGCTTCTTTTTTTGCCAAGGTATCAGATGTTTGGAAAGGCTTAATGTTGACACTGCGGACTGACATTGCATCATTGTTCAACCGATGTTCTTTTAGACACATGCAAATGAACCTTATCACTATTGGATAAAGTCATAATTATTATTTTTGAGTCATGGTTATTTCAATAACATGGTTGTTAATCTTGTTACACTTAAAACATTTTTTGGGATTAGATACTGTAGCAGAATGTTTAAGATTTACTGTTTCATGTTCCAGACAGCATATGTGGGCTTCACTAAGCCAAGTGGTGTCAGTGTTCAAAGCGTGGGTAAAAGGCCATGAGTCCTTAAAGTATGTGGGCTTCTGCATGCTTAATAAAGTTGGGAGAGGCACTTTGTGGGGGTTGCAATGGAAGAGTCAGTGCTGCCCAGAAATGTTAAAGCTCACATGGAACACAAATCATGCATGTCCATCACAAAGGTTTAACACTGGGCCTGTCTCTCAGCAGTTATAGCTAAATCATTGGAGAAATGTTTATTATTTGAAATCTGAAGATGCTTTAAAAAAAATAAAAAAAAATAAATATATATATATATATATATATAATTTTAGCTTAATAATTTAAAATTACTTTGATTTGCCATTGCAAAGGAAAGACTAGATGAAGCATTTGATAGATTCAAATCTAGAGATATATATTAGTATATAGTATATATTATTTCAAATGATATGATATCATCAGTTGCTAATTCTAGTTCCATGCTTTCTGCCCCTAAAAGACGAAAGACCAAAACTCTTCCTTGTCTGTCATATCATGTGGATATACAGCTAATTATGATGCTTTGTCACTTGGCCACCAATCCCATTCTTGTGGTAATTTCAGGGCGCGCTCACACTATCCTCCCGGACAGAGACCCGGACTTTAGGGTACTTGTCCCCCCTCCCTCTCCCCCCCGCGCCCCAGCCCCGTTTGTACTCACACTACCAGGGCCTCGGCCAATGCTTCTTGCTGTCCATACGCCTTCAAGCCGTAACACGTCACACGCATTGATCACGTGTGTGGCTTTGTTTACAAATCTTTCCACAGACCTCGGAGTTTTTGTGCGTCTCATCCGACCAAATCTGCAGTAAACACTCCACCTCCGCACCACACCAACGTGAACCTTTCCCCACCATTGTTGTTGTTGTTAAATGTCCGCGCATGGTCCGTCCTTCTATTTACATGTCCGAACAGGCGGACATAACGCTACTGCCGTAGGGCTCGTGCGCGTGCGCGTGCACGTGCGCACGCTCGTGCTCGTACATGTGCAAACGGCTCCGCTAAAGCCCACCTCTTTCAAGCGGGCCGTGGCGGCCCAGCTGGCCCCAGTTGAGCGCGGAGCGGGTGCGCTCACATTACTTAAAGGTACTAGACTTTAGCTGAAAAACCGGTTTTGGCCGCGGCCAAAAGGATAGTGTGAGCACGCTATCAAACACCCCTTATATTTCTAATTATATTCTCCACTAAAAGGGATGACTACAGTGTAATTATTATTTTGTAATATTAACAGCAGCTGGATATCAGCACTGATAACTGAAATTAATTAGATGGGATGTTTCTGTTGCCTTCGCTGCTCATGGGGGAATTTATGGATCTCTTTAAATCATAGGTTGGTCTAGAGCTACTTTATATATAACTTCTGTTGAATTGTGTTAATTTAAAATGCTATTGCAAAGCAGGTTCAAGCAGGTTCAATTTCATATTTCTACCAAACACAAATTTATAAAAGAATAGAGTAAAATGGCATTAAATAGACTAGAATAGAAATAGTTTATTGATTCAAGTCATATAATAATAATCAGAGTTAGTTATATAATAATTATGACAATTAACCATGAAAATGATTATATTCTATTGTGCAGTATACTGTATACTGCATTATTAATATAATTAACCAGTACCAGAGTGTAGTACAGGTAAAGTAGGGTATGCACCATGTAGCCAAAAATATCAACTGAAAATCACAGCTAAAACAATTTTAAAATGATGTATTATTATTGATAATAATAATAATAATAATAGTAATAATAATAATTATTATTATTATAATTATTATTATTAGTATTATTATTAGTAGTATTGTTGTTGTTGTTGTAATTATTATTATCATTATTAGTATTGTTGTTATAATTAAGTGGAACTATCAGTCACCTCAGTTGGCAGAATTTATTTGCCAAAATCATTTTGCTTTTTTACAAAATACACCCTTTGACAAAAACAACAAATCAAAATAACCATCAACAAAGGAACATAATGTGTGCAATTTTCCACTATTTCATACATGAAACAGGTTTGAGTATCTGCCTCTATCTTTACAAAGCACCGTGCAGTTATGGTTTTTTATGTTGTATTTGTTTTTACTATGTCCTTTTTCCCATGTGTGTAGTGATTATTCACACCAGAAGGTCACAGAAAGACTGAGAGAAGGAGAGAGATAGAGAGGGGGGGGGGGGTTGATGACTGGAGTGCTTTTAACTTTCCTCTCTTCCTCTCATCATTCCTCTCTCCCCTCTCCGTCTCTTTATCCCTTTGAAGGGGATGAGAGGGAAAAAGACAAGTGTCTGCAGCAATTGCCCCTCACTCTAAGTGTATGTGCATGCGTGTGTGTGTGTGTGTGTGTGCGCGTGTTTGTGTGTGTGTGTGTGTGTGTGTTTGTGTGTGTTTGTCCAACAGCAAACCCGGTGAGACCTCTTTGACTCTCCCTTCTTTACTTCTCCTGTCCTTATTTCTCTTCTTCAGTCCTCAGTCTCAATTCCTTCCGTCCTTTACACACACACACACACACACACACACAGACACACACACACACACGCAAACACACACACACACACACACACACACACACACACACACACACACACACACACACACACACACACACACACACACACACACAAACACACCTAGACACACTGTTGCCACTCTGCGAGGTCAGAGAGTGTAAGTGTCATGAAATGCATGTCAGCCTCCTGAGAGTCCTCTCCTACCCCTCCTCTTTCTTTCTGCTTCTAAGACACGGAAACCACAGTAACCACGACAACTCCAGGCAGAATTACTGCTTGCTCCCTCGTGTGTTTGTTTGTATGAGAGAAGAACAGAGCAGCGAGCTTGAGTTGAGACCGCATAGCAGAGATGTTCCCCTGCTTTGTTTACACACAGAGAGAATCCCTCTTCTTAACATGGTTGCTATAGCAACACACTTTCGGGTCAGATCATGTAACTGGGTGTAATTGGGATAAAATAACCTGGGTAAGCTCATACTGTGATTAGAAACAATCCAGATAAAGCCCTGTCGACAAAAAGTAGGATTCTGTGGTGCCCTGTATGTAATTAATGGTTCACCCAAAATTTGCTGAAATAACCGGATCAAGGTTTCATAAAATAACAACGCCCTGCTTTAGTACAGAGGAAAATATATTTTAAACTAAATTCAAAATGCTTTGTCTGATGTAGATGATTTAATGCAAATAGCTAATTGTGATTTTTTAGAACCAATTGTTACATTTCCCTCATAGGTCTATGTGTAACCCCTAAATCAGAATCAGAATCAGAATCAGAATCAGAATCAGGTTTATTGCTAAGTATGTTGGACATACAGAGAATTTGACTCCGGCTTATGCTTTGCTCACAGTTTCCAAACATTTAACAGGACAAACCTAAACATAACAATAACAATAACATTTACATAACAATAACAGAACAACACAGAACAATAATTTAAGATAAAAAATAGAGGTAATATTAAAAATAGGTTAACAAGTAAATATGAGAAATTTAAAATAAAAAGATAAAATAAGTGTGTAAAGTAAAGTGACCAGGCTGTTATAAATATCTTTGTTATATTATTTTACAATGATATACATAAGGTGCATAAGGTGCATTTGTCTTTGGCATGTGTGTGTGATGTGTCGGGTGGGGTCAATTGTTCAGCAGTCTATGTTGATTTGGGACTTTCAGTTGAGCAATGTAGGCTAGCCTGTTGCAAAAGTTACTGTAGGCTACTAAGAAGTACCCTCCGGAAAGTTAAGGCTCTCCTCAACAAGAAGAAGGCTGCCTTCAGGAGAAGGGACAGGGAGGCCATGAAGGCAGCACAGCAGGAGGTGAAACACTTTGTGAGGGAAGCTGAGAACAGCTTCAGGAGAAAGGTGGAGCAGAAGCTAAGGGACAACAACATGAGGGAGGTCTGGGAAGGTGTGAGGACCATCACAGGTCACAACACAAAGACTAGAGCTACAGGGGGGACAATGGAGAGGGTGAACGAGCTGAATGACTTCTTCAACAGGTTTAACCAGCCCTTGTCCCCCCCTCATTCATCTTTGATCGCTCCATAGCAGAGTTGCTTCAGAAGGCTGATCCTTATCACAAATCTGCTACTTCAACTACGCACATCAAAATCAACCTTTGACGATGATGAGAGCGACGCAGGGAAAAGCTAAACCCGGTCGAGAGAAGGGTTACAACATCGTTTCCATCAACAAAAGCCTTCAGAGCCGTTCTCTGGTGTTCTTTTAAAGACGAAATATTGAATGAAATAGCAACAAAAGATTTGCTTCTACGCTAGGTCACGTCTGAAAATCCCGCCCAGCGGTCCTGATTGGCTTGACCATTTTTCAGTGTTCCCGAAATCCCTCTGCTACAGACCGATCCCAGATGGATGAGTGGAGTTAGGCGGAAGCAAGGCAGAACTAAATATTTGGCGAGAGTACAGCATCACATAATGTCTCTTAAAAAGTTAAAATTTTTCTACTTGGACAACGCATGTGGATGCGTCATTTAGATTTATTCTGAATGGGAAGCTTGTCACTTTCATCACCTCAACCGCTTTTGGTGTGAATGCCAGCAGCCAGACATGGCTAACACTGAGTAGCTCAGGGTGGAGCGCTGAACCATCCAAAATGGCTTTTCTAACCACTAATATTGCTTAAAATAGCACAACAACAACTGTGCAGCAGCATGATAAGAGTCCTTACACATAAAACCAAGCACCATCAAAGAAGTTAGAAAAACCAGGGGTTTATTGCTGGCTTGTAAGCCTGTGAATGTTCTCATTCGTCCAGGTCATCGTTATCCTCAAAGCAATTTCAGTCAAAAACAACTGGACTGGTTGTTTGTCTAGGAAGACGTTTCACCTCTCATCCAAGAGGCTTCATCAGTTCATGTACGCATCTGACCAGGCTGGGACTGGTCCAACTAACTGGTGTGGAGATCCAGGTATTTAATTTAATTTAATTTAATTTAATTGCTGGCTTGTAGTTTAATGTAACAAGCCTTAGAAGCCGGCTACATCCATATTGAGAGGCAGTCCATTCACGTCGATTACCGAATGCATTGCCACAAAACCCTTCCTCTAATATTTTTACTATTATTACTTTTATTATATTAAAACTTCTGTGCCAGGGTCCAGCTCTTTGCTGCATCTTGGTTTCTTTCTCGCCCCTTTTCCCTACCACGCAAACAACAACCTTAAAAACAAATTAAAAAACAGACCTACTTTGGGTAGTGTTTATTTAAATATACTGTATAATCCCTAAGATTTTCATCTAGTAAAAGTGCAATGAAGGGAACGTTTATCTCAATTCTAACGGAGTACAACTGTAAATTAGAGGACCATATTGCGCTTCAAACTGTTGAAAATAAATATTTAAATTAGGGCTGGGACTTTAATGCATTAATTACAGAAAATATAAAAAAAATAACGCGACCAAAAATAATAACGCAATTACTCGCAATTTATTTTTGCACAGTGCGGAACGTTGCTCATTGCACAAGTTCCCGCCCGGCCCATAAAAACTGACACACAGGTCGCAACACGAGAGAAATTAAACCGATGAGAAGCGAGATGAGTTTTTGCTGGGTTCAGTGGCTGACATTTCAGTTCTAAAAAATGACCAAGTGAAAGCGTGGATGATAGCACAGCTGTGTAAAAATTGTACAAGAAAGAATTTGCCTCCCACCGGAGTTCTTCAGCCTCCGCTCCACCCCAATGCTGAACATGCTGCAGCTAACGTTAGCACAGACAACACTGAACATTCTGCAGCTAAAGTTAGCAAAGACAACGCTCCTAGGAGGGACTGTCATTAGTCGATGGATCATTTTTGTTTCTGTGTTTTTGAAAACATGGAGAAAAAGCACTCTATGTTTAACTGTTTTTTTATGCCATGGATATTATTCTAAATATTTTTACAATGTTAGGTTTCCACTTTTCTTGACTTTACCGTACTAAGAATTGTTTATTTTATAAACCAAAACAAATGTGTTTCAGACGTAAAAGTTTACAAAAAGTTGGTGTTCACCGATAAAAAACACATGTTGTTGTTTAAACTCATTGTTGTGTGTATTCATTAATTAAGTCATATACCAAAAGTAATTTAAAATTTTTTTAATCGTGTCCCACCACTATTTTAAATACATTATGAATGTTTTAAATAGTATTGCTATTTAAACCATTTAATATTATACAACCCCCTTTTTTGGACAGACATGGATCAAACGTGTTTTTTTAGTTCATACCCGAAAACAAATCCCAAATAAGAGAACATCGGTGGCTACTGCGTTGAGGACTTTAGACTCTGTATATGGGGTGTCCGCTCTAACCACTGAGAACAATAGGCCACAATAAGAAATGTGGCCTATTGTTCTCACCAAGGCAACTGCTGAGATCTCTGAATGGCCACATTGCTTAAAATAGGCCCAACAGGGCAAGAAACCACATGAGCCTGCCTGTGATGTTGCTAATTATCTCTCATTGCACAATGAAGGTAAGTATGGTAGGTCAAATGCGAACAAGCAACTTGGTGGGTATTAACGATTTTGTCTGTCCCTGTTTGGTCTACTCTATTCTCAAAGAAGTTGAAGGAACGAGTCTTTCTGGAATTATTCGATTTATATGTGAAAAGGAGAATATGACTTTTAACAATGCTGATTGTAGATCAATAACTTTAAAGCATTCATAAGAGTGTCATCTGCTAAATTGTTATTGTTCCAATCAACAGCAGAAGTACAAGTACAGCAGAACTGCCTGAAGTTTTTTTTTTTTTTTTTTCACTTTTACTATTATTGAAACTACAGTGCTGTTAGTGTGTCTGAGTGCTCTCTGAGGCTTTATCAGCACCCCAGTCTCCGTAAAAATGGGTATCTTAAATAACAGCTCTTCAGATATTATTTGTGGACTAATAATTGCCTGGGGGCCAATTTTCGGGCTGGAATTAGAAAGCTACAAGCTGTAGAAGACTGATACAACAACTGAGGGAGAACAAAAAGGAAAACAAAATAAAGACATTTTCTAAGCTATGGAAACAGAACTAAATAAATAAATGATAGTTAACTGAAGACTAGAGACCATATTGCAATGTGATCACACCAGCTGCAATGCTATATTGAGCCAGGGGTGTAAAATGGGAGGACTGGTGTTAATTTCAAGCCCTGTATTTATATAAATTTGGTGAAAAGCCTGGCCATGGGCCGTTGCAATTCCTTTGTTTGTTCAAGATTATTTTGTGTATCGCATAGGAGTTAAGCAATTTAGTTGTTTTTTTTTCTAAACATTGTATTAAATATTCAATCTTTCTATTCCATCAAATCTTCACCAAATTATCATTTAGATGTTCAAAAAAAAGATGCCACTCAAGGAAAGATTGTCTCAAAGAGCGTATGGGTTGAATGGACTACACATGACTGAAGATAAACCAACCATATATTCAATGGGGCCTCCTTCAAAATGTACCACAAAATATTACCTATATCTTTTTTTCTTCAATACAAGTATGACTGAATCCAATAGAAACTGCAAGGTTTTACAGCAACTCAAGATTGGTTTTGCAAACTTAATGATATAGAGACCTCAACCTAAAATAAAAATCTGAAGAGAATAAAAGAGAACAGATAAAGAAAGGTTGAATGGAAAAGCCAGGCAGGAGCTAAAGAAAAGTTTTACAACAACAATAATATAAATCTATCTAATTTACTTTGTCTTCGGACATCTTTGCATGTGTGTGTGTGTGTACATAAAGAGGACAGGCCCAGTATAGCAAGTCTTTAATGAGAAGTCTGATGTTCTCTTAGTGGCCCATTCCTTGAGTCGCAGCTTCATTTAGAGGTGTGTGCGCATGTATGTATATGCACACATTTAAGAAGGAGAGACATTTTTATGGTTTATTCCCACTAGGGAGACATGCATGTGGTGGCCAGAGCCAATTGGACATGCCTGAAAGATTTCTTTTGGAGAGGAAAATGGAGGGAAAAGAAAAAAGACAAAGGAGAAAGGAAGAAAAAAAAGAACTATCTACAGAGTGGGCGAAAGGCAAAGACCAAGAAAGAGAGGTAGAGCGAGAAGCCCTGTAATCCTATTCATTATGAGTTCTCATAGTGAAAAGAGGATGGGGTGACCATGGTGGAGGATACATCTTTGTAATGGGGACACCATTATTTTAATAAATAATTATCAAAGCTATTCTCCCTTTGAAATAATAAAAAACCCTCTCCTTTCGCAGAAATAGAAGTTACAAGGGCCATATTTCACAGCTCCAGCAGCAGTGACTCTGAGCTGCAATAAGAAACTTAAGAACATCCCCTGAAGAAAAGAAACATGGTCTGCCTTCATCTACATTAGGTAACTCTTGATATACAATGGATAGTAGAGCTGAAGATCCTTTCCTAAACTTTATGTGTCACAGTCTTTCAGGTTTTCCACTTTCTATATTTAAACATTTAAAAAAAATAATCAATTTAAGCCTAAAACATGTAACGATGCACAGATGTGCATTTGCATTGGTACTCTGCATCGGATTAAGACTTCCATTACACTTTCCATTCCAAATGTATAATGAAGTAGACACCTACATCATTCAGTTGTACCAGTATTCAGATCTCCTTCTTGTAAAGCACTATATTTAGAAGTAGAAGTAGAAGCAGTAAAGCCACTGTGTATAATTGATACGTGAATAAAGTGTCAGTAACATTTTTTTGACCAAGTCCTATATTTGCCTACTTGACTTGTGACTTTGTTGGCATGAAGACTGGCAAAACGGCTGACAGAGCAACTGCCTGTTTCAAGTCATGTTCATTCTGAATATTCACAAAATGAATATTTTTATATTTTTATATGTGTTATTTCTGGATTATTTGTGTGTGTTTACTCATGTTACTCATGTCACCCGCACTAGTGCAGAGTTATAGGCATCAACAGCACATTTTTCCATCCTCAACTGTGGCCAAAATAACCGCTTTGCTGCCTGGTACCTGTTGAGAAAGTCGCAGATATACCTATTGCATGTTTATGTTTGCTTTCCAAGTTGTTAATAACTGTCATGTGAGGTCCCAATCATCTCTAAAACTATTTTAAACATCCCCAAACCATGACACTTCTTTACACACTTTGGGTTCAGTCTTTCCCCAGTCCTACGCCCAACATAATGTTTTCGTCAGACCCGAATAAACTGAACGTCCTCTCATCATTGAAGTCCCTCTGGACCAGTTCTCCTCTGTCCACACAACATGCCCCTCAGCAAAGGCTAGTCTAGCCTTTTTATTCTTTCTACCAATGAGAGGTTTGGTCAATCTCTCTCTGATGGCTGAGAGGGTCACCCCTCATCGCGATGCGTTGCGTTGTTTACAAAAGCGTGAGGTCTTTTGGCCACATAATGGAAAGCAGCCTAGAAAACATGGTAACGTTTTTGGCTTTGTGGTTTTTCTGACCAAATCTGCAGTAAACACTCCGTCCGTGCATGGTCCGTCCCTCTTTTCCTATGTCCGAACAGGCGCACATAAAATAACGTCAGAACAGCCGTAGGCCTCGTGCTCGCATACGTGCGCATGCTTGTGCTCGTATATGTGCAAATGTGCTTTACAAAAGCACACCTCTCCCAAACGGGCCGTAGCACTCAAACTGGTCAAACGAACTAGACTTTAGCTGTGAAACGTCCTTAGGGTGAGTGCGCCCTTAGAGCAGCTTGCCATCTTGCAAAGTAACCAGGAGAGCTGCCAGATAAATAGGGTGTGTCCAACAATGAAGTCAATTGTCACCAGGTGCAACATAAATAACTGAGAGGGATCTGAAAGTTTTCTCTAAGGGCGCACTCACACTGTCCTTCCGCACCGGGCCAAAACCGTTTTTTCAGCTAAAGCCTAGTGCGTTTGACCAGTGTGAGTGCATCCGCTCCGCGCATAACTGCGACCAGAGAGCTGAGAGAGGTGGGCTTTTGTAGAGCGTGTTTGCACATGTACGAGCACAAGAGCGCGCACGATGCCTACAGCGGTTCTGACTTCATTTATGTGCGCCTGTTCGGACATAGAAATTAGAAGGACGGACCATGCGCGGACATTTAACAACAACAACAATGGCGGCGAAAGGTTCAGGTTGGTGTGATGCGGAGGTGGAGTGTTTACTGCAGATTTGGTTGGGTGAAAATATTCAAAAACAGTCGACAAGACGCACAAAAACTCTGAGGTCTATGGAAAGATTTGTAAACAAAGAGACACATCGCGATGACGTCAATCAATGCGTGTGACGTGTTACGGCGCAATGACTTATGGACAGCGAGAAGCATTTGCGCGAGGCCCAGGCAGTGTGAGTACAAACGGGCCCGGGGCGCGGGGGGAGAGGGAGGGGGGACAAGTACCCTAAAGCCAGGGGCGCGGTGCGGAAGGACAGTGTGAGGTAATTTTGCTCACTGCTTTTTTTCACAAAATAAAGGTTTTTGTTGAAGTGCCTTGGTTATGTAAAAAACATGCTAGTACAGCAGTGGTATAGACACAGCTGATATTCTATCAAATTATGAACGATAAAAAATAAAAATAAAAAACAGTTTTTCAGAATAAATAAAGTATTAATAACTTGTTCTCTAATTTTGATCTCCAGTGTATATCACTGATATCACTGTCGCCCATTACCCCTTGCATCTTTCTCTCCCACTTTTCTACCATATATTTACAGCTTTGCAGACCAAAAAACCCTCCCTTACAATTTTTCATCAAATCAGGGGATGATTGGAGACGATTCCCCAGAAACTTAAATTCTTCCAGCAAGCTGAAAGTCATGATGCAATGTTGAATGGCAGAGCAGAAATCAGAAGGAGAGCTATTGTAATAAAAGATGGATCAAACAATTTCTCTTTCTTTGTTCATCCCTCCTGTTCATGTAGACACGGCCGACATTTGGTCTGCTTGTCAGTCAGAACCATGCCTTAAAATTAACATTAGCCAGAAGCATGTTAGGCCTGGGGGTTATGTTTATTTTTGTATCTTATTTGGAGATTCCCCCATCGGTAGTATTTCATGTTTGAGTTAAATTGTAGATATGGAAATTACTCATACACCAATATCTTTATTTAAGTCATCAAACCAGATTTACTTTTTGGTCTGTTATAACCACTAGTAAATGTCAATTTTTCATCCTGCACTATGCATAATTGAGCCCTTTAACAACCCCTACCATTTCTAAACTCAAGCATTTAGATTCTAAAATTTGATCATAGCTGCATTATCAGTTCCTAATCAACTCAGTAACTACGTAAACGCTTAATAGTCTCCATCATTGTTGTATACCTACGTTATTTTACCAATTTTACCTATAGTCCTAGAAAAAACAGTGGCAGTGCTGCTTCCTGGATCACATTAGCATATTTAACAAAAAAACAAAAACATCCTGTACATAATCAAATGAGACTGACACAAGGAATGAATTGCATTAAAGTTACTGATTCTGTCTTCTTTCCATCAAACGCAGCAATAATATTCAAGCTAGGATGAAACACCACAATACACACATATTTGGTCATCGGGAACTGATGAGCACACATAGTTTTGGTTTAGGTTCAATAGGGGTCCTCCTTTCCTCTCTTCCTCCTTAACTGGTTTCTCTGTGACAAACCAGTTAAGGACATACCATGACAAGGATATACTAGAGCTAATGATGAAATTATAAATATAATCATTGTTTGAGTTCTTTAAATTACATTGATTATGCATAATAACCTTGGTATGCATTCATGATGTACGTTGGGTGAAAGTTTATATTTTAATGTTAATACTCTGGTGAAAATCTATGATAGAAGCAGTCCTCTGTATTGGCATTATACATTGTTAGACTTCCTTGTTAAACATACAACATTTAACCGTTAGACTGCTAACAACCGGCTTTATCTTTGGTAAAAGCTAAAGAACCATTAGATAAATAGATCAGGGCCCGTATTCACAAAACATCTTAAGGCTAAAATTAGAATCAGAATCCGAAATACTTTAATAATCCCACAGGGAAATTGTTTTGTTTCAAACTCCGGCTATACAAACAACATATTTAACAATAACAATATTATACAGCTAACATATTTGTAAAAACAGAAATATAAAATAGTATACATACAATATATAACTACATATATATATATATATATATATATATATATATATATATATATATATATATATAAAATATCACAATTACAATGGTGATATATACACGTCATAAGTACTGTAATAACGTGCAAAGTACTGTAAAAATGTGAAAAGAATAGATTGTTTATGGTTGAGTCCGTATTACAGAGAGGGGGTGACAGACTTTCCAAGGGATGCATTGTATAGTTTAATGACCACAGGCAGGAAAGATTTCCTGTGGCTCTGTGGTGCATCTGGGTCTTCTGCTGAAGGTGCTCCTCTGCTGGGCCAGTGTGTCGTGGAGAGGGTGGGAGACATTGTCCAGGATAGCCTGGAGCCTGGACAGCCTCCTCCTCTCTGCCACGGTCGTCAGGGTGTCCAGCTCCTCCCCCACAACATCACCGGCCCTCCTGATCAGTTTGTTCAATGTAGTACACCCACAGGTACTCTACAGTGTCCACAAGGACCCCCTGGATGGAGACAGGGGTCACAGGTGTTTTCACCCTCCTCAGATCCACTACGAGCTCCTTTGTTTTAGTCATGTTGAGCTGCAGATGATTCAGCTCACTCCAAGTGACAAATTTGCCCACAACAGTCCTGTATTCACTTTCATCCCCCTTCCCAATGCAGCCAACTATTGCTGAGTCATCAGAAAACTTCTGAAGGTGGCAGAAGTCAAAAGATAAATCAAAGAACATGACTCTTGCAGTGCTTGCAGGCTTGTCCAGATGACTGTAGACAGGTAGGTGATGCAGTCCTCAACTGCCAGGCGGGGCTGGTAAGTGAACTGTAGTAGTTAATAAAGGGCCTGACCATACAGCTGTGGTCACAGGCTTTAAGCACCCTGGGAAATACGCCATCGGGGCCTGCAGCTTTGCCAGAGTGGAGTCTCGTCAGCTGTCTTCTCACCAGGTCAGGCGTGAAGGACACTGTCAAGGTATCTGTTGGGGGAGGGCTGAGGTCATCTGGTTGTGGAGGACATGATGTAGAGCAGGGGGGGCGGGGGGGGGGGACGGGTGGAATAGGTAGGTGTGAAGTGAGGTGGTGAGGGGATGGTAAGGGCTCTGTAAGGAGGAGGAGTAGGGGGAGTTAAAGTAGCAGTAGTTGAGGGGCCGCCAGCAGCAGAGTCATGTGGGGTATGGGCCGCCGTATCAAACCTATTGAAAAATAGGTTGAGTTCATTGGCCTGGTCCAGACGGTCCTCCAACCCTGTGCTACCAGTCTTCTGGAACCCGGTGATGATTTTCATGCCACTCCAAACGTCCCTCATGTTGTTACGCTGGAGTTTATTCTCCAGCTTTCTCCCATGATTGTCTTTAGACTCCACGATTTTTAAGTCTGAGAACCCCTTGCACTCTCCTCACCTCATCATGGTTGCCATCTCTTAATGCTCTCTTCTTTTCATTCAGGATGGTCTTTATGTCCTTGGTGATCCAGGGTTTAATATTAGTGTAGCAGGTTACAGTCCAAGCTGGGACATTGCAGTCCACACAAAAATTGATGTAGTCTGTGATGCACTCAGTGAGCCCATGGATGTCTTCCCTGTGTGGCTAACAAAGTGCAGTCACTTCAAAGCAGCCCTGCAGTGTCTCATAAGCCTCCTCAGACCACCTCCTCACAGTCCTTGTGCTTGTGGGCTTCCTCTTCACCAGAGGCACATAGCAGGGTTTGAGGTGAACCAGGTTATGGTCTGACCTGCCCAGTGTGGGGTGAGAAGAGGAGATGTATGCAGCCTTAATGTAAGCATACATCCGGTCCAGAGTCCTCTTCTCTCTGGTAGGACAACTCATGTACTGTAGAAAGGTCAGCAGAACTCTATCCAGAGTGATGTGGTTAAATTCTCCCGATATGAGTCTGGAGTTTGGAGATGCTGTTGTGTATGATGCTGCAGGCAGATGTTGGATTTGCAGAGGGAGGGATGTACATGCTGGATCTCTCTAGGCAGACGGTATGGACGGAGTCCAATGGCCAGCAGTTCAACATCCGGGCTACAGAGCTGTTCTTTAATGGTGATATGACCAGGATTACACCATCTGCTGTTTACTAGAACGGCAAGCCCCCCTCCTTTCCACTTACCGCTCTCGGTGCAGTCCTGGTCAGCCCGAATGGTGTGGAAGCCATCCGCGGAGACGTTCTGGTCCGTAATGTCCCTGTGCATCCATGACCGTACATCCAGATATATCTTACAAGCTATGATACCTTAATGCTGTAATGCTGACTGCAATGGTTATGTTTAGGTAACAAAAGGTCACAGTTAGTTACTCATCAAAGTGACTTGGTTTGAATTAAAAAAAAAAAAAATTCTACTTCAAGGTTACAAACACTGGTGTCCAAGGGGAAAGTCTTGTGTTTTGGGACCCATCCACCGTACAGTGATAAAGACATGGATTACACACAAATGAAGGTGCGTTACTTTACAGTCTACATTTAAATGTGCAGTACATTTTGTGTGTACTAAGGTTTGATACATAAGCGTTATAATTTCCAATATCATCTGACTTGAACTTCAATCATATAACTTAAATCCACCCATGTCTCTCTATTCCTGTGAGAAAAAAAACAAACTATAATAATGGTTAATAATGAGTGCTTCTATTTACTTGCTCCCTGTGATTTCCAGTTGAGTTTGAAATGTAAAGCATTTTTTATAGCACTTGCTCCTACCATCACATGCATTTATGTCCTGCCAGAAACCTGAGATAACTGGGTTTTTGTATGTCCTTCCATTTAAGAACCAGGCATATGGCCATCTGTCTCCCCTTCTACAGAGTCTATCATAACATTAGGAACAATCAAAAACACACTTTTGTGGCTTTCAACTGTGCCTGTATGACCTCCTCACCAGCAATGCTGGTAATGTTTTTTCACCTGGTGACTTTGTGTGTGTCAACATGGCAAAATGGGGTCCTGGATACACCTACTGTAGCAGGAACTACTACAGAGGAGGTTTTGAGTATTTTGCCAGGTATTTATAAAGAATTCCTGTCTGTATGTGGCTAGATTTTGTCCCCGCTATAGCTTTGCAACTGTGTGAGACACAATGATAAAAAATGATATGTGTGTAGTTGAGATCAAAAAGAAGACAGAATTTGAAAGTGCGTGCGATACAAGCAAGATGAAGATCTGCAACATTCTAAATACAGCTGCTGGCGACTTGAGAAGCTGAGTTGCAGGCAACAACATCAACCGGTTTGAGTTGAGATGAGATGGTTCAGTTTACACCGCTGCAGTGTTTGTTATTTTGTCTCACCACTGGGCTTAAGGATGTAGAAATTTGGGAAAGGGTCATTGCCGCAGCAGTTTATGCCCCTGCCCTGCTAGGGCTTAGCGACTGGTGTGATCCCACTGCAAATTCTAATCTACTCGCTAGTTTGAATTGTTGTCAAATGCTGGATAGTGTTACTGTGGGTGTGTTTTTGCCATTGGGTTCATGGATTTCCTCAGTATTCTGAACAGAATCAACTTTGTAGTGTTGAAAGCACTTTAAATAAAAGTCTAGTTGGAAGTTTGGAGTAAATAACAATAACAATGTAATTGCAAAAGAAAGAATGGGACAAAAACGAATCTGAAGAAAAAGGAAATTGATTGTTATATAAGCAGTTGGTATGAGAAAAATAGAGAGGGGAAAAACCACAATCCATATTATTTCAACCTTTTCTTTTTCTCCAGTGTGAGAGCAAAGACTCCTTGCAGACCGTTAAACGTGCACAAAATTGAGATCCTAATTTGGGATTAAACCACACACACTGCACCCCCACAGCATTTATCTGGAAGTGGTATGTAAATGTGGCTGCTCTCTGAGAAGTTTTTAAACTTCTTCCAAAGTGCAACAAATACATTTTCAGTGATTTGTCAACCCTGGCGCTTGATAAGACGTTGCATTCTTAATTAAAAGGGGATATACCGGAACAATCTGTGAAATGTTTTTCATTTAAAGCCTGGCAAAATTTTGATTAAGTTCAGGTGATGGTTCCTGATTTTCTAACAGAGCAGTTAATGACATCCTGAGTGGAGGAATTGTGACCTTAGAAAACAGTCGTCCCTGTGTTTATCGCTCTTGTTAATGCAGAGCTCTATAACGCTATTTGTTAAAGACTAAATGTGGTTTATGGTTATTAATGGAGTCAGGATTATGACAAATAAAGGGCAAAGACAAAACAAAACTGATAAGCCGGATTTATTAAGCAGTCATTTGTACATACTGTACAGATTAGGAAGAATGCACACATACAGTATAGCCAATAAATTACAGCTGTAAAAGAATTGAGAATAATTAAAACTTAATTATGAATGGGGGTGTGTGTTTCTTCATCAGAGAGAGTTATTTTTGCAAAAAAAAATATTATGAGCCTCATGCAAAACAGTATTTTCTTTAGTGTCATGTGCAGGTGATTTAAAGTTTTACTCTGTAGGATTTCCATCTATTTAATTGCCTTTTAAGCTTTTAAGTTAATATCTATCAAATAGTGAGTTAAACAATGGTGATTGATCATGTGTCCCACTAATGACAGAGCTTGTTGCCTTTTTGCTGATTATTCCAATAACCGTTTCTGTGGAGACATTCCCTTTCTAGATGTAAATAAGCTGCAGACAGACCAACCGCTGTCTGTCCGCCCAGATCGTCACTAAGCGGTTATGCTGCGTTCACTAGTGATCGTAAATCGGAAAATCCAACTTCTGAGTCAGGCTTGAAGTAAGAGCAGAAGTGTAATAGGAACATGTGGATGAGCGTGTATGGATTTAAGAGGGGAATATATAGCGGATGGACTGGAAGTAGGGAGGTGAATATGTTTTATGCAAAATAAAAAATACAATTCTCAACACACATACAGTAGAGACCATGAATGTGACAAGATGGAGGACTCTGAAAGAACAGGCTCACCTGCAGTTACATCTTACCAAAGAGGACGCTAGAAACAACATATATCAATTCTTATGGAGTACAAGTTTAAGAGAACGCTTAGCATTTGCCAATACACTTATCCTAATTGTCTCTTAGATACGAGCAACATCCACAGATGTCATACATAGTTGCCTTTCTCCACAATGGAACCGCTGCTTATAACATGATAAACTTTTTAAATTACAGACATTGCTTTAATCTAAATGTATTTGGAGTATAATTATATCCACTATGAAAGTCCACTACCAAAATACAAATCGTAGCATGTCAATTTATTAAAGTGTTTTTTTTATTATTATGATTATTAACAATAACAACAATAATAATCATTATAATAATATTACTAATAATAAAGTGTAATATTGCATTTTTTTAATTGACAATAGGCAATTACAGCTGCAGTGGCTGCTAGGAAAATTCAGCATCTGTTTTAACACCACCTGCAATGGAATGCATGTTATCCATCTCTGTGATTGACATAGCTTGACTGACAAATGAGACCTAGGTGCCACTATGGACCAAGCATTGACTCTGGACTAACATGTTAAGCATGTGATGCAATCCTAATCAAGGCCCTTGTGTTTGGTTTCTGTCAAACAAAACCTTGGAGTTCAGCCCAAAAAGTTAAATTTTGGTCTCATCTGACCATGTAACATTTTTGCCACATGGCATCAGAATATTCCATACGTCTTTTCATTAGACTCAGTGTGACATTTTTCAGAAGAGGCTTCTTGCCACCCTGCCATTCATGTAGTACTTGTGAAATTGTTGTCACATGCACAGATCGACCAACCTCTGCCATTAAGACTTGTAACTCCTTCAAGGTAGCTTCCCTGATCGATCTTTCCCTGATATTCTAGTTTTTCTTTTAAAAAATTTGACAAAAAAAATTCACTTGAATGTTGCAAGGCAAAATGTGTAAATGTGTACTATCATTTCAGGCTGTAAAACAAAAAAAAGGTGACTATTTCAAAAGGGTATCAGAACTTTCAACAGGCACTGTTTAACACAGGTGCCTAAGGTCCCCGGATCAGGGTTTGTTGAGGCTGTCTCCTAAAAGTTGGAGATCTCCATATGGATCCAAGTTACTTGACCCTGTGCCTTTAAAAAGCCGCTCAACTTCTGCATGTCAACATTTGCTTTTGCATCCTTACCAACCATGCTGGTATTGTTTTTACCTTGTGAGTCTGTGTGTGTCATCATGGTAAAATGTAGTCCTGGAGACACCTGCTATAGCGGGAACTAACACAGAGGCTGTTCTGAGTGTTTTGAGTTGTGTTTAGAGGTCTGAGTCTGGGTCTGTTCGACGTTTATGCATGTTAAAGGGAAGGTTTTCGTTGCCACTGTGTGCGAAATATTGCTGGATAAGAACTGTATATAAAGATTATTATTACTATTATTAAAGATAGTGCAACGTCCTGCTTCTTATGGGGGAAATTGTTTGGTCTCTTTATATCATAAATAAGTCATAGAGTGTGCTCTTGACTGACTCTATATGTAAATGTCTTGAGATCATTTTTGTTATGATTTGGCAACAAATTAAAATTTAATTTAATTTAATTGTATGTTGTAAGTCTAAGCACTTCTTTACATTTTGCTCATGAAAGGTTCTATATAAGTAAACATACTTGTTTCATCACTATTGTTTCAAAAGATTAGATAAGTTCCAGATAAGCATATGGCGATGTTCTTGCATTAGACTCACTATACTATATAATATAATTTTCTTTTTCTCATTATTTATAAAATGTCAAATCACTTTATGTGAGCTGTTTTGAAGGTTAAATACAGGATGAGTACACAAACAGTACATGCAAGCTTAAAACCATGTGCACGTCACTGAGAAATAGAGAATAAGGGATACCGAGAGAGAGAGAGAGAGTTAGAGAGAGAGAGAGAGAGAGAGACTGCACTTAAAAACATACAGATGGAGCAAGCAAGTGATTATTGTGAGATAGAGAGTGAAAGGAGGGTGAGTGAGAGATACAGTATATGTGTCCATTGCTAATGGATGTTTCTGCGTGTCTGTTTGTGTCTGTGTTTTCAGTCTCCTTTTTAGCACTGCACTAATCCTGTTATACACCAACTGGTGTATGTGTGTGTGTGTGAGAGAGAGTGTGTGTGTTATAATGTGGTTACTAAACATTCTAATCTTCTTTCTTATTTTGTTTACTTCTGCCACTTCTGTAATTTTTTTTTCTCTCACCTTTCATATGATCCTTCTCTTTCTGTCTTCCATCTAGCCTCTGTTCATTCCTAGTTCTCCCTGCATTGTTGTCTCTGGAACTTTTTTTTTTCATCTTATGTCTTCTTTTTCCTCTCGCCCTCCCTCCCTGCTCTTTACCTTCTTTCCCTTACATCCTTCTCTCCTCCTTGACCTCGCTAGGTTGTGTAATTTCCTTGCTTTAAACACATTTTACAGTCTTGGCTTCAGAGATGAATTCGCACAAAGCATTGGAGGCCCTCGAATCCGTACGGTGTTGCATGTGTAAATTGTTAGTGGTATTGTTGTTGTTTTCTGAGCAAAAACACAAAATAAATATCTCCATCTAAAGCATATATCTATGATCTTGCACCATCCTTTTTTCTCATCCACTTCTGCATTCAGTTTCAAGATCGTAGTCACAACAACAAAAAATAATTCCGGCAGTTAGGTTGCAAGGCTCATTGCACAAGTATCGCAAAGGAGTTTGACGGACAGTTACTGTTAGCCGCTACAGCTAAGTAAACATGAAAGCTAGCTTACTGATTAAGGACAAACATAGCCATTTGGGCGTGCGTTTTAATGCAGTTTATCTCCTTTCTCTCAGTCCATGGAGTGAATGCTTGGCCTATATTGACTCTGGCTTTTGCCCGTCTTCGCTCACTCAGCTGCCGGGACAAGTAACCCTTCACTGAGGCTCCGAAGCAGCTGCAGGATTGGCAAACTCCATTTCACCCAGTGCCAGCCTACAGTAGCTGCACCCAACAACTGACAACCCTGGCAACCAGCAACGCCCAACGCTATTGGCTGCTACCATGGAAACAGAATGGGTCATGAAGTCATTGTCAAACCCGTCCAAAAATGTTAAAATGTTAACTCAGACTAAATATATTTTTTTATGGAAAAGCAATAATTTCATTCTGTACCCCTCAAAACTATTATTATTATTATTTTTATTAAAGCTTTTAAAAAAGATTCTACATATTCAACATTTGAGATTAGATAATTACACCATTTTCAGATGTGAGGCACTGTGCCCTACCAAAAAGTTAATTCTGCAGCTAAAGCAGAAGGCAAAGTTTTGGCTGGCCAATTAAAAGTGTCATACCATCTCCTCAGAAAGGACCTCTTCTGAAGTCCAAAACTGGATATCTTTGACTTGCTTTGGACCTGTGTCTGGGCTTCCTAAATCTGTCTCATTAGAGCCCTCTCCTGTCTTTCCCTCATCTCTCCTGCCTTGCTCATCTGTGAAGCAGCAGTAAACAATGGAAAGTTTTAGCCCTCTACCTTTGTCTACCCACAAAAAAACTCACAACTACTCTATCAGGCTGTTCACATGAATTTTTCAAACATCTAACAACAAAAGTAATGTACCGTAATTTGCGTGTATTCCACATACTTATTTCATGTGTATTGTATTGTTACTTAAGAAAAGCAATGCATTGTAAGTCATGTGTATTCCAACTTTTTGTGTTATGTGTATATCCCACATATTGTATTTAAAGCAGGAGACGTAGTATAACACAACAAATCTCCGCTTAAGGAGGCAGATTGGAGTGGTGGATGGGTCTCAAAACACCGGACTTTCAGGCTAGAAGGGTATGTTTCCTGTTGCCGTTCATGTCCCAGACATATCAGAATCAGAATTAGAATGATAGAGTCTCCAAGGGATGCATTGTATAGTTTAATGACCACAGACAGGAACGATTTCCTGTGGCGTTCTGTGGTGCATCTTGGTGGGAGGAGTGATCTGCTGAAGGTGCTCCTCTTCTGGACCAGTGTGTCGTAGAAAGGGTGGGAGACATTGTCCAGGATAAACCGGAGCCTGTACAGCATCCTCCTCTCTGCCACGGTCGGCAGGGTGTCCAGCTCCTCCCCCACGACATAACCGGCCCTCCTGCTCAGTTTGTTCAGTCTGTTGCAACCTTCAGCCCACTGCCCCAGCATGTGACAGTGAAGAAGATTGCACTGGCCACAGCAGACTCATAAAACATCGTCCGGCAGATGTTAAAGGACCTCAGCCTCCTCAGGAAAAAGAGTCAACTTTTTTTAGACAGCCTCGGCGTTTCTTAACCAGTTCAACTTATTATTAAAGTACACCTCCAGGTACTTATACTCCTCTACAGTGTCCACAGGGACCCCCTGGATGGAGACAGGGGTCACAGGTGTTTTCACCCTCCTCAGATCCACTACGATCTCCTTTGTTTTAGTCACGTTGAGCTGCAGATGATTCAGCTCACTCCAAGTGACAAAGTTGCCCACAACAGTCCTGTATTCACTTCCATCCCCCTTTTCAATGCAGCCAACTATTGCAGAGTCATCAGAAAACTTCTGAAGGTGGAAGGACTGCAATAGTTGAAGTCTGAGGTGAAGAGGGTGAAGAGAAAGGGAGAGAGGACAGTCCCCTGTGGGGCCCCAGTGCTGCTGACCACCCTGTCAGACACACAGTTCTGTAGGCGTACATACTGTGGTCTGCCCATCAGGTAATCCACATTACAGGACATGATGGGGGCCTCCTCCTGCATCGCAGCCATCTTCTCACCCAGTATAGCTGACGGATGGTGTTGAATGCACTGGATAAGTCAAAGAACATGACCCTCACAGTGCTCGCAGGCTTGTCCAGATGACTGTAGACTCTGTTCAGCAGGTAGATGATGCAGTCCTCAACTCCCAGGCGGTGCTGGTAAGCGAACTGTAGTGGATCAATAAAGGGCCTGACCATAGGCCTTAGCTGCTCCAGGACGAGTCTCTCCATGGTCTTCATGATGTGGGATGTCAGGGCCACCGGTCTGTAGTCCTGAGGTCCCTTGGGACGGAATGTATTTGGCACAGGAACGAGGCAGGACATCTTCCACAGCACAGGGACCCAGGCTCAGGCTGAAAACTTGACTTAGTACTTCACACAGCTGTTGACAAACCTATTGTCCTCAGAGCAATTTCAGACAAAGCAACTGGACTTGGTTATTTGTCTAGGAAGACATTTCACCTCTCATCCAAGAGGCTTCATCAGTTCATGTACACAACTGACCAGGCTGGGACTGGTCCAACTATCTAGTGTGGAGATCCACCAGGCCAATGATGTCACTGGAACCTTTGTGCTCCAAGTGCCAACGACTGTTGTTAGAGTGACAGTCATTGGTGGGAAGTTGGTTTGGATTTCGTTAGTGCTCTAATGGGTATTAAGGACAGTCGTTTGAGTCACAGGAGGCCATTAGTGAACAGTTGTTCTCTAAGGGATATCTAGAATCTAGAATGTACTGCATAATAGCTTAATTACCAAAAATATAACATCACAAAAAATGGCAACCAAAATTTTAGCTTTGGCAACCCTGTAAAGGATAACAGTTACAGGTAAGGAATGGATCCATTTTTTTAATTTTTTAGTGGTGGCTTATGAATGGCAAGGGTCCATCAAACCTTTGTTGATATTCATGGTCCCCATAAGGTAAGTCATTTTGGTGACTCCTTTATACAGTATTTCCTCTAGTGCCACCATCAGATTAAATTTGTTCACGCATACACAAATAAAAATAACTCAATCTAATGTGCCCTGATATTTAGTTGATGCTCTCCAGAAGACAAACCATTTCTCCTTCCACACAGCTTTCCTTTTGCACCTCCCTCTGGCCAAAATGTTCACTTTGCTATGAAATGTGCTGAGCACATTTTTTTTTTCCTCCCAAGGAGATAAGCTCTTTTTGATTTGTACAACCCTATGGCCCTCAACTAATTACTTTTTAACATTAGAGTTTTAGCCCCAGAAGCCTTGAAGAATAACAACATTGTCAGTATCCTGTCCAGGCTCTTGGGGGCTGTAATGAACACTGAACCCTTAAAAGCCGCTAGTGGGGCTTCTGGGTTTTAGTCTTGTCTTTGTTGTGTTCTTATTTGACATATCCTGAATGGCTCAGTATAACCATAACTATAAGAAGAACTTACTGCTGATCTGAATAAGACTACCTGATGAGACAAAGAAAGCTGCTACAGTCCCCATGCTCTTCATCAAACTCCTTCACTTCAATCGCTTTATCTCCCTTCACCTCTGTCTTGTTAATGACCGGCCAATTAAACTGCTCACCACATTGTTGGTGGGGTGTTCAATAACGTACAAGGGCCAACGGCACTTGAAAAACATTGTGCACTAATGGTAATTATAGTTGTGAAAAAGTCAAAGGGTTTGTGGATACGTTGGGTTTAAATGCCAGCATGGGGTAACAGCTTTTAAATGGACCTCATCTACGCATCTTCCTGCTATATTTTCTCATTCTGCCCCCCGCCTTCTTCTCCTCTTTCCCCCATCCTTTCCTCTGGGTTTTGGGGTTGCTGATTAAGTTGGGGTCGCTGGTAATGAGCCATGAGGACTAATTGGGACTGTCAGAGAGAGAGAGACAGCGGGAGACAAAGTACTTTGGCATTTACAAGTGCAATAAGTCAAATATGAGGAGAAGAGATGAAAAGAGGAAGCTACAGAAATCCCCTGTCATTGTGATGGATCATGAGAAGGCTTTAAGTATTATTTATCTTGAAATAAAGGAACAAATAGTAGCCTTTCCCCCTCTGATTATTAATATCCTCATATTTTTGAATCATTGACTGATTTGGCTCTGCTTATGATTTGACTTCAGAAACTCGGACACTGAAATTAATATCCTAAAACCGTTTTCAGTTTGGGTAATTTGCATATGGTGCTCCTCTGATTATCTTTTTTATTAGACTATTATCTAAGGAAAATTCTGTTATATAGTGAGATACTTTCATGAATGTTTTTTCAGAAGAGCGCTGTGATTTTATTATGCAGTTATAAGGGAATATTTAAAACAAGCAAATCTGTGTAACCATTGTTAGTTGGTCTCTTACTTGCGTGGGATTTGTAGCATACCATTAAACACTTAATTATTTTGTCATGGATTTATATTATAAGCGATGAACAACCTAATAATGCTGTAACTTAGACATATGGTCACCCTGTTGAATAAAACAAAAATACATGACAAATGTATTATCTTTTTGTTTTGCATTCATGAATATTATTTAAATATAATGTAAATACTATACATAGGAAAAATTACTGAAAATGCCAGTAATGCAAGTTAATTAGAAGAGTCGAGCACCCACAGTCGAGAGAGGGAGAGAGAGAGAGAGAGAGAGATGCAAACAAACTAAGTGAATATCTAAGTAAGCAAAGTGTGGAATGTAAAAGCCATAAAAGCCAGGATCCCTTTCTGTTTGTCTCCTCCCCTCCTGTCTGTCTGTTCTTTATTTATTTTTAATCACTCATTAACAAATTGGCTCTGCTCCAGAGACGATCTTTAAACTAAAGTACATGATTTATTTATTTAAAATAAAAATAAAAAACACACACACAATCCTTACTCAACGGCATTTTCAATTATAATAATTACAATTGTATTTTAGGTTTTATTAGGTTCAACCTGTGACCTTTAAAATTCAAGTTCACATTAAATTTAGTCTTAAATGATCAATTAAAGAATGGGAACAGCTCAACTAACAAGCTATTTTTGATGTCTTCTCTGAAATCATCTGGACTCCAAAATAAAACTAAATATGGGCAGTGTGACGGACAGCTATCCTGTTCTTTACTGCATTTGCTGCTTGAAAGAATGTGATTAAATGTTCTAATTATTCTTTGGGTTCAGCTGTAAGATAGTGGCTGTGCTGTGATGTGTGTGGGCTGGGTCGTGTGTGTGTGTGTGTGTGTGTGTGTGTGCTGTGCCGTGTGTGTGTGTGTGTGTTCAGACGCAACTTGATGTTTTCAGAAACCATGGACATCCAATACTGGCAAAACCTGTAAACACCAGCTCCCATATACAATTAACCTTTAATTGCATCTCATATATTAGTATATATTTTTCTCATTTTTGTTTTAGATGCAACTAAAATGAAACAGCTACTACAGTATGTTCTTGTGAAAGAAACAATTGAAGTATACAGCCTATTTTACCTATATGACTCCAACAGCACTGTGATTACAGTGTAAAACGTATCATGTATTTACTGTAGACTGAGAGGTGTGGATTGGTCATTTTTTTGCACTTTGTAAATGTAAATATGTAGGTCTATTACTAAAACAATACGTAAATAATTTACCTATAAGATTTTTCTTACATACACCCTTTGCATAAAACATCATTTTCTATATCTGTACAATGATGCTAAAATCACTGCTCCTCTCGCCGCCGCTTAAAAAGTAGATTAGCCATGTAAAGGCTTCAACAAGTCTCCTCTTAAAAATCCTCCTGCCTCTACAGTGATTTGTGTGTGTGTGTGTGTGTGTGTGTGTGTGTGTGTGTGAGCCTGAGAGAGAGAGTGAGAGAGTCTCTTTGTCATCCACTTTGCTTTTTAGATTGCATAGCTTCATTACAGACATTAGTACATTAACAAACAAAATCCTCTCAGCGCGCACATTAAAAGCATCATTCCCACCTCGACGCACAATCAAGGCCATAAAACAATACGTTACAACCCTGACTAATTACCAATGTGAGAACTTTCATAATTGAATAGCGCCCCTTACCTAATCCCACTTGGCCAGGACGTATTAAAAGAGGCTGTTCTCAATTAGAATTTGTCAAAGCAAACAAATGAGATTTGGAATGGAGCGATTTATCTGAAGTCAGGTAATAAGGTGGGAAAATCACAACCACTTTGTTGTTTGGCTGTTTGCTAAATGAAGCTCATTAGTGGTGGTAAAACTCTGCCGAGAACATCGGTAAATTACACTGAACCCCAGTTATGAGAAAATGTACATCAACACACATGTGAAGTAATTTATTAGGATTATGATTGAAAAATTAAATCAGGGATTGAGCTTGTATTCTTCTGTGTTGTCCAAAGTGCTGTTTAATATGTGTGCATTGGTTCAACTGCACTGTTTGTTTGTTTGTTGCGTTTATGTTGAATATTTCTCCCAAAAATAATAATACAAATACATGTAAATAAACATGTATGCACATACATATCTACAACAGTAATCGCATTCATCATGAAATAAATTTTCGAAAAGGAGTGAGAAGAAGTTAAACTTATAAACTCCCACCCCTTATACTTCTTTGTAACTTACAACAAAAATATAAATGAGCTTCCTAGCCCAACATATCTCTTATGTAAAAAAAAATAAAATAGAAAACGTTTTGCTGAGTGCTAAGCAAAAAAAAAATATATATATATTTGCATATGATATCCTCAACGCACAATAAAGTAACACACATATAGCTGTACCTGTGTTTACCAAAAAATTAATACGTGATTCAGATACACACAGAGAGATATAGAGAAAAAAATATCCACCCCCATACATTACAGTACACCCTATTACACCCTTATGCCCATTATACCACTTAGTGGTCCTGAGTAACTTCATCCCTGTACCTTGTAAAGATCACATCCTTATACCTCAGTTTAAACTGTTTTATGTTTGGACATTCCTTTAATTCTTTTTGAAATCGGTTCCAAAGCCTCACCCCGCTGACTGAAACACAAAAACCTTTCCTGATCGTACACACTAGTGGAATATTGAATTTAATTGTCCCTCTCAAATGGTAACCCCCTTCATATAAGCTGAATAATTTCTGTATGTTTGTAGGTAATAAATTACCTTTAGCTTTAAACATAATTTAAGCTGTTTGATAATTGACCATATCTGTAAATTTGAGTAGGCGTGATTGCAAGAATAATGAGTTTGTGTGTTCCCGGTAGTCGGCGTTTTGAATTACACATATGGCTCTTTTTTGAATGATGGTTAGTGGCTGTAGTGAGGTCTTGTAATTGTTACCCCAAATCTCAGCACAGTATTGCAAATATGGTGAGACTAAGGAACAGTACAGAGTGTGGAGGGATTTGTAATTTATTATTGTGATGCTTCTTGAAACTTTGGTTTGGACATGTTTAATATGTGCTTTCCAACTAATTTTATCATCTATGGTTACCCCCAGGAATTTTATGTCATGTACTCTTTCAATTACAGTTCCCTCTATTTTTAATATTACCTGTTTATTTGAAAATTCATTTTTGTCTTACTGAGGTTGAGTGATAACCTATTTGTGTCAAACTAGATTTTAAGTTTATTCAATTCTATATTGATCTCCTCCTGTAGTTTTTTTGAATCATCCCCTGAACAAAAAACATTTGTGTCATCTGCAAACAATACAAAGTGCAATATCTTAGAAACATAACATATGTCATTGATATACGAAAGAAAAAATTTGGGACCCAGCACTGACCCCTGGGGAACCCCAAAAACAATGTCCAAACAAGATGAAACACAGTCACCCAGGCTCACAAATTGCTGTCTCCCACTTCAGTAACTTGTCACTGTCAAACTTTGGTGTTAATTTACAGTAGGATTTCAAAAGTATGAATCTGTTATTGTTAAATACAGAAGATAATTACTGTTAAATTACGTTCCGTTGGCCATTTTTAATATTTTCTATTACATATTTCTTAATTACAGCACTTAACTGCTTTCAAACTGTAGTTAACGGTATTATATAGTATTATTTGTATTTTGAGTTCACTGGATCGGCCCATGTGAAGCTGAATCGATAGGTGTGTTTTCACCATGGTTGACTACCCTGAATGAGGCGGGTCTATCTCGTCAAAAACGCCGCTAATTTGCATGTTAGTAGCTTGAGCGGCCCCAAAACCACTGAGAGAAGCCCAGTTGCTGATTGGATGTAACTCTCAGCGGGATGTGACGTGTGGTAGTACAGAGGCCACAACAACACGGTGAAGTAGAGTAGACACTGTGGTGTAGAAGAATGCAGCACAGAAAATGATCTGTGATCACAGAATTATGACAGTGATAACTCATCCTCATCAGAGGAGGCTCTTGACTTGGATTTAGATGTTCCTCAGTTTTCTGATTACAATCCCCAATATAGGATGGACCTGGATCCAGACAGTAATATTGTCAATAATAATTGTGCATACTATACCGATACAACATTTAATGAGAAGGTTACATTGCAGAACAATCTGTTTCTACTCCACTTTAACAGCATAAGTCTATATTGTAATTTTGAAAGCATGAAGGATTATTTGTCTCAATTTAAATCACCTTTTAATATAATAGCAATCTCAGAGACATGGATACACGAGGATAAAGGTACAGACTTTAAAATGAATGGATATGAAATGTTTAGTGTGAACAGACAGAATAAGAAAGGAGGGGGTGTGGCTTTATATATTGATAGAAATATGGACTGCAAAATGATTGATAACATGTCACTTGCAGTGGAAGAGGTTTTTGAATGTATAACCGTATAAATTGTATTACAAAAAAGGAGGAATATTCTTGTAAGCTGTATTTACAGAGCGCCGGGTTCCAATATAAAGGTATTTAAGGACTGGATGGAAAGGTTATTTGCGATTAACACCAAAAATGACGGACTATAATATTGACCTAATAAATGCACAAAAACATGAGGGTACGGAGGAGTTCACTGATACGGTGTTTAGCATGAATCTGTATCCATTAATCACAAAACCATCCAGAATAACGGCACATAGTGCTACATTAATTGATAATATATTTACCAATATTTTGGATAATAAAATTGTGAGTGGTTTGTTGTTAAACGATATCAGTGATCACTTTCCTGTCTTTATGGTGTATGACGTGAACTGTAAACTGATAAAAGAAAATGGTTTTAGTTACTGTCGGATCAAAACCGAGCAATCTTTACGAGATCTAAAGGGTGACTTAGAGTCTTACAATTGGGAATCTATTTATGATGAGCCAGATGTAAATAGAGCTTACAACTCCTTCTTGGAAATATTTATTACTCTTTATGATAAACATTGTCCAATCAGAAAATCCAGAAAGAAAAAGCACCTAAATACTCCATGGATAACAAAAGGACTGTTAAACGCATGCAAAAATAAAAATTACTTACATAAACAATTTCTTAAGTACAGGACTATTGAGCCTGAAATTAAATATAAAAAATATAAAAATAAATTAACAAGCATCTTAAGAGAAAGTCAAATAGATTATTATACTAAATTACTTAATAGTAAAATAAACAATATCCAAGATATGTGGAAGACACTGAATGGTATAATTGGAGGCAGCTCTAATAGTCCTTGTTATCCAGAGTACTTTGTGGAAGATGGCAAAGTTATCAGTGATAAGGAGGAAATTGTGGAGCGATTTAATAGTATTTTTGTGAATATTGGACCTGAACTTGCAGGAAAAATTCCAACTGATAATGAACCAATGGGTAACCTAATAGAGACAAATTCCAAGTCACTGTTTCTCACCCCGACAGATGAGAAGGAGGTCTTGGAGACAATAAGGAAATGCAATAACAAAACATCACAGGACATCAATGGCATAGACATGAAAACAATTAGGAACGTAGCAGAAGTCATTGTCAGACCATTTACACACATTTGCAACTTGTCATTTCAGTGTGGACAATTTCCCTCCAAAATGAAAACAGCCAAAGTCATCCCTTTATTCAAATCAGGAGATAAGCACTGTTTTACAAACTACCGTCCAGTCTCCCTTTTGCCTCAGTTTTCAAAAATATTGGAAAAATTATTTAATTCTAGACCTCAAAATTTCATTGAAAAAAATAACTTGCTTTCCAACAGTCAATATGGCTTTAGACAGGGTCGCTCAACATCGCTTGCCCTGATTGAACTAGTGGAAGAAATAACAAATTGCATCGAAAAAAAGAAATTTATAATTGGAATCTTCATCGATTTGCAAAAAGCTTTCGATACAATTGACCACAGTATTTTGCTGAATAAATTGGGAAAATTGGGCATTAGAGGGACACCACAAAACTGGTTACAGAGCTATTTGGAAGACAGACAGCAGTTTGTACAGGTTGATCAACAAAAATCTACTTATAGAACTGTATTGTGCGGGGTGCCTCAAGGTTCCATTTTAGGACCAACTCTGTTTTTAATGTACATCAATGATATTTGTAGCATATCCAAAATTATGAAATTTTTACTTTTTGCTGACGATACAAATATTGTTTGCTCCGGTGAGAATTTCAAGACACTTTTGACTAACATCACTCAAGAACTTCATAAGTTAAACAATTGGTTTAATATAAATAAATTATCATTGAATTTAAAAAAGACAAAACTTATGCTTTTTGGATATCGGAAAAAAGATATGCCAGTACAATTTACTATTAACGGCACTATTATTGATAGAGTGCAACAGAATATGTTGTAATTGATGAAAAGCTCTCTTGGAAACCTCACATAAGTCCCCTGCGTTCAAAAGTGGCAAAATGTGTTGGTGTGATGAAACGATGTAGCCTGTTACTCAATCAAAATGCTTTATTTATTCTTTATCAGTCCTTCATAATGTCATATTTAAATTATTGTTTGGAAGTGTGGGGAAATTGCTACAAGACAAACTTGCTACCGCTCATCACTCTTCAAAAACGAGCCATTCGAATTATTCACAAAGTCAAATACAATGACCACACCAATCCACTTTTCCTTACTTCATTTAACTTAAAATTAGCTGACTTGGTAAATTATAAAACTGCGCAAATTATGTACAGGGCATCAAAAAATATGCTGCCAGGTAACATTCAAACCCTATTTAGAGATAGAGATGCTCATCACACATAATTTGAGAGGATGTAATCAATTGTACCAACCAAATGTAAGGACAGCCCTTAAATCTATGTGTGTCTCGGTGAGGGGAGTCATTGTGTGGAACAAACCGGCAGAGGAAGCGAAAAGTTGTGGAAATCTCATTCGGTTTAAAATTATATTCAAAAGAAATATGATGTGTGAGTACCAGAAGGAGTTGCTGGACTGACGCCGTTTTTTTGCGTGCTCCTCCAGCTGGGGCTCCATTGGCCACGCGCGCACGCACACACACACACACGCGTGCACGCGCGCACGCATACACACACACACACGCGGGCGCATGCACACACACGGGGCGGGCGCACACACGGACACACCCATTGTCCGTCTAGGCGTCTGTCTATCGCTCTGCCTACCTGTCTGTCTCTGTCTGTCTAAACACCTGTCTGTATAGATGCCTGCCTGTCTCTCAGTCTGAGGGTCTGTCTGTTTGTCTAAACACCTGTCTGTCTGAATGAAGAATTAAAAATAATGTGTTAGTGTGTGTATTAGTAATGATTCAATTAATAATCATGTGTTAGCATGTGTATTAGTAGTGATTAATAAGAGTGTGATAATCAATGATTGAAGAATTAATAATCATATTTTAACGTGTGTATTAGTAATGATTAATAAGAATGTGATAAGTGTGATTATTAGGTATGATCATTTAAAGTGTGATAGTGATTATTAGTCCAAGCTCAAACTTTTCTGTTTCCAAAAGCACACAAACTTTTGACTCAATCTTTTTCTGCTTTCTCCAAAAGCACAGGAACAGTAAGTCGGTCAAGGTCACAAAGACAATGAACTAGCCATGTTGCAAATATGCACCTGGCAAAGTTAGTTGAGATTAGGGAAATTGCTGTACGTGTTGTGCTTTCTTCACAGATAAAGAAGAAGACTCCTGCTATACAGAGGCTACTCCTACGCACAGGGAGGAAGATGGAGGCTGGAGCAACTGCTACTTCTGAAATACACATATGCACGCACAAGCGGACACATAACCACGCCTTTGTAACAAGTTTATATGCTGGAGCAGATAGAATAGATATCAGAACTTCTTGACTCTGATCACGGGTACTGTGTGTTCACAGTTACTCTAGATAGAGAATAGAACGTTTCTCCAGACGTCTGTAGAATCCGATGTCATCCTGCTAATGCCTGCTGGCGCACTAAACTACCAACGACTCTGCTGACTCCAGAAAGCCTCCTGTAGAATTTGAATTACGCAATATATACTCTGTTAGGTCCTTTTGATTTGACTAAAGTTTTTTGTGTAAAATTCCTACACTGAATGCCTGTCTATCTGTCTAATTGCCTGTCTGGCATTTGCTCTGTTGCCTATATGTTCTGGAGGGAAGAGGGGGTGTAGAAGCAGAAAAAGTTTGGGCCTGTTTGTCTGTCTGTTTGTCTATATGTCTGTTTTGTTTGTCATGTATGTCTGTTTGTGTCACTACAATATATTGTATTGTTATAATATGTTATTTTGGGTTGGGTGGTGCTGGGTGAGGGGTTGGAAATTTATAAGCGTTGCTTCCTTCCATCCCCTTTTCAGACTGTATGTGTAATTTGTTAATTTTTCTTTCTTTTTTTCTTTTTCTTTCTTTCTATATCTTTTTAAGTTTCAATGTGTTTTTTTTTCATCTTTGGATTACAAGTCTGAAATAAATGAATAAATAAAAAAATAAATCTGTGTACGCACAACTTTGCACGGGCTTGTTAAATGAGTGCTGCAGTGGCCGAGTTGGATTCTGACGTGCGGCCCTTTGCTGCAAGCAGGGTGACAGCCGGTCTACTTAAATTTTTAAGATGGAGTGTTTTCTTTCATGTTACAGAGACATGGCTTCGCACTGATGCACCGGTTTTTCTCACTGAGGCTTCCCCACCAAATTTTAACTTTTTATTTTCTACTTGAGGGGGACAAAAAGGAGAAGGAACTGCGTCAATCACCAAAGACACCATGTTGTCAAATTAAGTCTTTTTTAACAAATATTTATCATTTGAGTATCATGCCTTTGTTTTTAGCAGCCCCCCCATCCTCTGTATGACAGTCTACGGACCACCCCGCTCTTCCACCTCTTTTAACAGTGAATTCTCAGAGCTACTGTCAATAACACATAGCATGTATAACAGAATAATAATAACCGGTGATTTTAATTCACACATAGATAATTCCTCAGATCCTATGTCGAGAGAATTTTTAAACCTTCTCCATTGCCTTGATTTTAATCAACATGTCACGCAGCCGACCCACAGCAGGGGGCGCACCTTGGACCTGGTCATAACTATGGCCTGTCCATTGGTGCGCCCTCTGTTGTGGACCTGGCTGTGTCTGACCATTTTTGTGTGTTTTTTACAATCACCAGTTTTACCCAGCAGGAGGCCCCAGTGAGAACAGTGAGGAAACGCTACCTAACTTCTGAAGTGGCTGCAAATTTCATCCAGATTTTACAGAGCACTCCTGCAGAAATTTTACCAGCAACATGTGATTTTATTGTTGACAATTTTAACCATAAAATAAAATCAACGCTGGACTTGGTGGCTCCACTCTCAATAAAAAGAAATATGACAAGACCGACACCCCCGTGGAGAAATGCAGAAACTAAAAAACTATAGAGAGACTGCAGGAGTGCTGAGAGGAGATGGAGAAAAACAAAATTGACAGTTCACTATGAAATTTTACGTGGACATCTCAAAACATACAATAACGCAATCAAACAGTCAAGAATCTCCCATTTCCATAAACTAATCAACGAACATAAAAACAACCACAAATTCCTCTTCTCCACAATTGACCTTTTAACAAAAATTTTAATAGATTCCTCCAAAACACCAACTGAGGCCCTTTGTGAGGACTTTGCAGGCCACTTCAAAAATAAAATAAATGACATCAGATCGAGTCTTTTACCCCAACAGATTTCCAATGTTGACACACCTGGATCATTGATTTTACCCAAGGAAACACTGGAGAGTTTTGCCCTGGTTGATGCGGGGACACTTGGTCGAGTCCTCTCCCAAGTAAAGTCCACAACCTGCCTATTAGATCCAATTCTCACACCATTTTTAAAACACTTTGTGGATTCTTTGAGGATCAGCTTTTATACATGGTGAATTGCTCTCTTCAGACGGGGGTCTTCCCCGCCTCCTTTAAAACGGCGGTGATGAAGCCCCTTCTGAAGAAGAGCAATTTAGATCCCAACATCTTTAATAATTATCGGCCTGTATCCAACTTACCGTTTTTAAGTAAAATTTGGGAAAAACTTGTTTTCAATCAAGTAAATGACTTTTTAATTGCAAACAACATTTTTGAGAAGTGTCAGTCTGGTTCCAGGGCGAACCACAGTACAGAGACAGCCCTTTTAAAGATTTTAAACAACATCAGGTGCAACTTGGATAACAATGAACTCACAGTCTTGGTACTACTGGATCTAACCGCCGCCTGCGATACAGTAGACCATCACATTTTATTAGATAGACTGAAGAACCTGGTCGGCCTCTCTGGTACTGTTCTTAACTGGTTCATTTCTTACCTCACAGATCGACACTTCTTTGTAAATATGGATACATGTTCCTCAGAAACCCACAAAATAAAGTGTGGTGTTCACCAAGGGTCAATTTTAGGTTCAACTCTTTTTAATCTTTACATGCTTCCCCTTTGGGACGTCATCAGGAGGCACGGCATCAGTTTTATTCCACACATCAAAAATAGGTTTTTACCATCTTAAGAACGTAGCCAGAGTCCGCCCGTTTCTCTCTCAGGCCAGCATGGAGGTGCTGATGCATGCTTTTATCTCTTGTCGTATAGACTACTGTAATGCCCTGCTCTCTGGCCTTCCCAAAAAGAGCATTTCGAATCTACAATTATTACAAAACTCAGCTGCACGAGTGCTGACAAGAACCAGAGGGCGGGAGCACATAACACCAGTTTTAAAGTCTCTGCTTTGGCTCCCCACGCATTTCAGGATTGATTTTAAAGTTCTTCTACTAGTTTTTAAGTGTCTTAACGGTCTTGGGCCCTCTTACCTATCTGATTTGCTTTTACCTTATCGGTCGCCGCGGACCCTGAGGTCATCCGTCACCGGCCTTTTAACTTTACCACAGGTAAGTTCAAAAAAGCACGGGGAGGCGGCTTTCAGTTGTTATGGGCCCAGACTGTGGAACAGCCTGCCGGAGAGGCTCAGGGTCGTGGAGACTGCTGAGGTTTTTAAAAAGAGGCTTAAGACCTAACTTTTTAACCAGGCTTTTAATTGATTTCTTTTAGGCAGTGCTAATCAGAGCACTTTTTATCCTTTTTTACTGTTTTAATCTCTGTGTTTTAGCCTTCATACTTTTATTTACTTTTATGGCCTCATGTCTTATGTTCTTTGCTTTTATTTTCTATTTCATGTTTTAGCCTCTATGCTTTTATGTTTTAGTCCCTCGTGTTTTTAGCCTCCATATTTTAACCCTTTACTGTTTTAGGCAACAGTTTTTAATCTCCAGTGTTTCCTCAGGGGGCCTGCCAGATTGGGAGTGGTCTCTGGTCTGGCCGCGGGGGGTGCTGTCCCGTGGACAGTTCCGGCCCGGACAGCTAGAGGGCTCTGCACTTTGGTGCGGAGGCTCCTGTCTGCCTGGGTTGGGGTGGCAGTGATCCCAATGACCTTGGACTGGGACCTCTCGCTGTGTGGTTGGCCCCCCGAAGGTAGCTTCCTCTAGACTCCTTTGTACCTCAGGTCTCGCTGCCCGGCCATGTCTCTGTAGTGACAGCCAGTGTTTGTGTAGGTGTGAGTGTGTGTGTCTGTGTGTCGGCGTGGCTGTGTGTGTTTGTGTGAATGTGTGAATGAACGTATATACATTTGTGTATGTCTTTGTGCATGATTGTGGGAGGGTTGGGTTCTTTTAACTTTCTCCTCCTGATTTTATTTGATGTTTCTCTTTTTCTGTACATCTCTGTAAGGCACTTTGCGATACTTTTCTGTATGAAAAGCGCCATATGAATAAAGGTTGATTTGATTTGATTTGATGTTACTTGTACATAAGATGATGTTGTGAATCAACCTTAAATCAAACTACAACTCTTCTGTATTTCTCACTTGGAGAAGGAGTGAAACCCAAGTGGTACGTCACATCCAGAGTAATGGAAACACGGCGAGTGAACGGCCATTTGAGAGTGCGTGGCCTAAAACTTTCCGAGCAGCCACATTTTACCCCAATGGAAACACACCTTATGTGCTTCTTAATCCATCTCTATCTTAGTAATTATTTGGTGAGTTGCAATTTTATTTATTCATAAATTTGTGCAATTCCTACACAAGTTTCGTGCGGAAAAATATAAGCTATTTAGCCAGTGACTTATTGAAGCATTATGCTAATATCGATGGTGTAAACCTTCAGTCACTTCAACAGAACAGTAACAGTAAAGTGAACACGTGCAGTTTAAAAATGTAAAGCAATGTTATTTTCAACATAGTACTTGGATCAGCAAATGCTGAAGAATACTTCACTTCTCCATCCAATACTTATAAGGGCCTTTTCACACCGACGTTGTGATTATTTTGCACGTCAATATTATTTTCAATCTCTGGTTTTTCAGATTTTTCTCATTGGTACTTGTATACAGAACGAAAGCAAAGTTATTATTTTCATATCAAGGTGGATTTTTCTGATAATCACAGTGGGCCTCATTTATCAAACGAACGTACGGCAGAAAAACGTGCGTACGACCATTTTCTGGCAAACGTCGGCATTTATCAATTTGGACGTGAGCGGGAGCTACGATCAAATCTCACGTCTGGTCTGAGGTCGTGTACGCACATTTCCGCCTTTGTATTTGCGATGCAGCTGTCATTAAGCATAAGCAGTCACATATTAAAAACAGATCAAAACGGATTCTTAAAACGAATTAAAAAAAATGTAAAAATTGTGGTTGGAGCGATTTATTGTACTCATGTGCGTCTGAAGGCACCATCCATGAATGATTGTGCATTCATCAATCGCAAAAACTACCACTCGATAAATGTAAAGGTGATGTGTGATGCTAAGCTATCGCTTTTAAACGTGGTGGCCAGGTGACCAGTGGGGGGGGCACAATTCTTTTATATGTCAAAACAGCTCGGCTCCAGCCCCCCGCGACCCCGACATTGAATGAATGAATGAATGTGTTGGCGCGCGGCTGCAGCAAGACGCACTGCGGAGCCAAACTCATCTCCTCGATTCGTGGCTACCCTCGATAAATTGCATTAAATCAAACAAGGTATCAGATGATTAACATCTTGGTATGGTTCTTCTAGATGACAAAGGTATCCTCTTACTGAATACCTAATGACCCGCCGGTAGCGCCGGTGTTGTGCCTATTCAGCCCCCTGCCGTGAAATGCACCCCTCGCATTATAGGTGATATTCTGGATCAGAAGGCTGTTGTTTTCACCTATAGGAGTAGGTTATATACAGGTAACCCACAACGGTCAGACCATTGGTTTGCTTACGGTCTTTAAACTATTTTAAAAAGTTTAAAATCACAAACTTGGATAATAGCGAACACAAAACAACACCTTTTTGTATGTTCTGTGGAAATATACTGCAGCCATAATTATGAAATGAATTAAATGGATCTTTTGAATATCACCTATAATGCGAGGGGGTGCATTTCACGGCAGGGGTGCTGAATACGGCACACCTGTCCAACAGTGCGCACAGGCGCACTCGGGTCACAGTGGAGCGCTGCTTCTGTTTGACCGCCCCCGTTATTCTTTTCCCTACAGCGTTTTTATGGGCCCCTTTTATTCCACTCTTAAGACTGCCAAAAAGCATGTCCTTATTTTGCTCCATCTCGGATGTCAGGATGCCGATCTGTGTGTCGTAAAAGTTTCTTTTCTAACCTGCGTTCCTTCTCTACATGTTTGACCTCAGTGGGCGAGGCCTCCGAAACAAAGCCGTCGCATTTATCAAGGCCCGCTCATTCATACGCTGAGATTGGTCCGATACGAATGTTTCATAAATCACACGTGGCTCCTTTCCTACGACCAATTATGCGCTCAGATCTGCGCCCGTTTTCACGCAAGTTTGATAAATGAGGCCCATTGTGTTGTTCACTGATGAGGATTATGAAACAACAACACAGAGGTCTGCTTCTTTTTAGACCTCATACATCCATGGATCCATGGATCAGACAGATCCATGAGTATTTACTCTTTCAACCTTAACAAAGGCCACTTCCTGCATTCTTACCTTTCACAATAAAAGTTCTATACACAAGTCAAATTCACGCAGAACATTTCTCTAAAAAGAAACCCAATAAAATATCTTACAGCAGTTGACATTGTTTGACGTCACACTGAGTCTCTAACCTGTGCCTCCCATTTGCAGTTCACTAATTAGTGCAACTCAGCACATCTGGGCAAAAAAGTCAACAAGTAAAGTCCATCATGGGCTTTCTTTCAACAAAAATGACAAGTGCACCCCAAGGATGGCACTATAATCAAGGAAGAGGTTTTTTGGCCACCTACTCCCACATCATATATTGCAAATTAACATGTCTTACATCCCCCTGGTCTCTGAATAGTGCTGAATCTTGTGATACAAGCCACAACCATTTCCACCGAGTATTTTTCTTCAAAATTGCAAAATAAAATGCAACACCAATTTTTTTTAACTCTGACTAGGCTGAGACCACAAAACTTTGCAGGATTTTTCCTTCGACAATCTTGATAAAAAGTTATAAAAAAAAATAGTAAAAGTCCAAAAATGTGCAAGTCGTAAAGAAACCATTTCCTGTAGGTTGTAGTCAAAACAGGAAGTGTTGAAGAAGTTCACAATATTAATTCCAATTAACAATAAAAACAGATTGGTAGTTCTCCATGGACTACTACTTTGAGGCTCGGTGCAAAATGTGAGGTTAATCGGTCATTAGTTGGTGCTGTTACTCAAAATTGAAATATATATAAACCATGCTAAAAATATTCATATATATATAAACAGTTCCTAGGCCGAGAGTCCGATCAGCATCAAACACACATAACCTTTCTACCCCTACAAACAAAAGTTATCAAAATAATTTTCATAATTTAAGCAATGTGGAAGTTATAGAGGTAAGACTTCCTGTACATTGTCATCAGAACAGAAAGTATTGTGTTGCTTTGCAATCATTTCTCTTATTAACACAAAACCTGAAAAAGTAATTTGCCATGCCGGACTGCAAAATCTGAGGTTAATCGTCCACAAGCTGGCACTATTATGCAAAATCTATTTATGCATGCATTATGTGAAATAAATGCAAAATCCACTTTTCAAATATCAACATTTTCTTTTTCAAACTCCAACTTTGCTGCACTCAAGCTGTGACTTGCGTCGTGCCTGTGGACCTGCAGGTCCAAATTGCATCACCTCCATTGATCAGCGGGCCAGACTTGTGTGGGGGACTTGGACCCTGTTAATGCTTGCTTGCAGTTCTAGTTATGTATGCTAACACATGGTGGGAATTACCATTAACGTGATAACGGAAATTAGCTCTGTGATGGCGATGTCTTGCTAACAAGAAAAACAACTCATATAGCTAGCATACATTCTACAACCATGAGGCAAATACTTAGGGTTTAGTCTGTTAAATGTTACTGTTCATTTGTATCATTACAATGTTTACTGATTTACAATAAATAATAAATTAAAAAGTCTGTTTGCTGAATGCTAACATAATAAATAACAGAAATTAGCATTGCAATCTTGACCCCCTCCTAACACTGGATCCACTTTTCATGACATAAAAGGAGATGTGTGCATACATCCTGTCAAAAGGCTTTAGTGTCACTTACAGAACTATAGTTTGTTTAAAAACTAACAAGTGCCAGCTTCTCTTCCTGCAGCTAGATGAAGTCTCCATTTTCACATCAGATGGTTTTAGCACCACCAGAAGACACATCCCCAGCGTTTCAGAGAAAAGAGTACTGCTTCATTTTTAAACCTTCTATTATCATTCTTGGTGATGTTTTCATTAATTCAACTTTGACTGGGTGGTTAATAACACATTTTCCTGTAGTAAAACAAACTCTGATTCCACTTTTGTCATTGCTTTACACAGACTTTGACGTATGCCAAAATAACATCTAACAAAGATCCTCCAACATCACATCATCACAGTCGAATTAAAGTGATTCCCTCGTGGCAAATTTAATTTCCATGGAGAAGTCTGATAAGGCATGATTTACTTTCAAATGTCACATTGCTGTCAATACATTTAGACTTAAAAGAAGCAGAATGGAAGATATTTTCTGCTTCAGTCATATGATAATCAAATCAAGTATATTTGATTCCTCAGCTACCACAGTCTTACTAACTTAAACTTTATGATAACATGTTTTTTTTAGTTATTATTCTGCTTCAGCAGACCTTTTAGTAATTCAGAAATTTAACTTATGAGCTACAGAAGACTAATAGGCTTCTATCTGCAAAAGAACATAAAATGAGTAAGCAAGCTCTGCTTTTATTAGCATCTAGTCTGTTGAAAACATGAAATCATATTAAGAACAATTTAAAATCCCAGATAACTCCTCAAACCCCCCACTCCCTTATTTTGAACCAGAGTGAACCCCAACTGTTAAAGTCAGAACTAAATGAGCGCTTATTACTTCTACAAATTAATGAATGATCAGGCATTTTTGGCGCAAGGGATAGACAAGCTCTTACTTTTTAAATAAATATAATTAGAGATTATACAGACAAGATTCCTTTTTTGAGCTCGTCTCGCATGCCAGATGCTGAACACTGGCCTTCAAATACAAACTTGTTGTTGATATTCTGTTGTCTACCGTCAGAGATCTGCCACCTCAGTACAGTCGAGATCAATATTAGAGAACAAAATATTAGTTCTTTATTTATTCTGAAATACTATTATTTTTGATGTTCAGAATTTGATAGAATATCAGCTGTGTCTATACCACTGCTGTACTAGCATGTTTTTTAAATAGCCAAGGCACTTCAACAAAAACCTTTATTTTGTGAAAAAAAAAAACAGTGAGCTAAAATGAGAGAACAGTAACAATTGCGTCAGAAAAGAAGAGTTCAACAATGTTTTCTTCTATAGGATTAAAAAATGGATAGGAAGTGTAGAGGCCACAGCTTTGAATGACTTCAGCACATCTGCGCCAACAGGACATCCCTAGTTTCTCACACTGCTCTGGTTTGATCTTGGTTCATTCTTCTTCAGTCTCTTCCACAGTTCATTAACTGTAGTGGGTTTCTTAGACATTACTTTGTTGCTGAGGATTTTCCAGAAATTCTCTATGGGGTTTATATATTGACTCTGGGCTGGCCGTTTCTTTGTTTCAATATTCTTAGCTTCAATGAACTACTAAACCCCTTTTACAGTGTGACAGGGGACATTGTATTGCATGAAAATTGCAGCTAATTGGGAAACAATTGCAGTGGAGGTATTGCATGTTGGTGAAGGAGGTTCACATAAACATTTGCATTCTCCCTGCCATGTAGCTGAACAAGAGGCCCAACTCCTGCTGCAGAAAACATCCCCAAACCATTACACTTCCTCCTCCAAATTTAACTGACTTCTTTACACACTTTGGGTTCAGCCTTTCCCCAGTCCTACGCCCAACATACTGTTTCCATCAGACCCAAATAAACTGAACGTCCTCTTATCACTTAAGTCACTCTGGACCAGTTCTCATGCTCCTCAGCAAAGGCAAGTCTAGCCTTTTTATTCTTCCTCTGATGAGAGGTTTGGTCACTGCAGAGTGGGCTTTCAGTCCAAAAAGTCTTAAACGATGAGACACTGTGAAAAGTTTCAATATTCTTGAAATCACAGACTGTGAACACCCAACCTATCCCTGATGGCTGAGAGGGTCATCCCTTTGGCCTTCATCTGGACAACCTGCTGTCTCAGGGTTTCAGTCTCCTTAGAGCAGCTTCCCATCTTGCAAAGTAACCAGGAGAGCTGCAGATAAATAGGGTGTCCAACAATGAAGTGAACTGTCACCAGGTGCAGATTATCACCAATAACTGGGAGAGATCTGAATGTTTTCTCTAATTTTGCTCATTGCTTTTTTCACAAAATAAAGGTTTTTGTTGAAGTGCCTTGGTTATTTAAAAAGACATGTTAGTACAGCAGTGTTATAGCCATAGCTGATATTCTATCTAAATAGGAAAAAATAACAGTATTTCAGAATAAGTCAAAAATGTATACTTTGTTCTCACATTTTATCTCCACTGTATAAATAAAAAAGCAGTCACATTAACACATTAGGATCTGTCTGAATATATAGTTACACATATACAGTACATTTCATTTAATGCACTGAATGAACTTTACACGTCAGTATTGTTAAAGTAATAATATTAATCAGAAATAGTTTTAAATCAATTATTCTAATTTATTGATTAATATTTCATTAGTAAGGTACTCAATTCGTTTTTACTTCAGCATATTTCCAGATTTTCATTTATATGAATATGGCTACAGATTTAAAAGAAAATTTAAACATAATTGGATATATTAGTACGCTAAATTTCACCTCACTGGGTGTTGGGGAAAGAAATACAATTACATATGAAGCATAATAGACTGTGACACTACTAAACATTTATCCTGGATTTAAACAAATGCGATTTCACAGCCAAATCATCCGTTGTCTGCCGTTTAAATGGGTGTTATTAATTAAATTGAATTCAATTTTATTCACAGTGCCAAATATAAACAGAAGTGATCTTAAGACACTTTAGATACAGATAAACCACACTCTATGACTTATTCATGATTTTAAGAGACCCAACAATTCCCCCATGAGCAGCAACAAGGCACAGTATCTTTAATATTTCTAATAAAAATATCAATATAAATTATTAATCCAGCATTCTTGTGCACACAGTGGTGACAAAAGCCTTCCCTTAACAGGCAGGAATGTCAAACAGACCCAGCTCTATGGAGGACGGACACCTGTCTTGACTGGTTGGTGTATGAGTTTCTTATCATAGCATACCATAGATATGAGGCAGTATGGCCCTACTAGACTTCCTAGTTGGCTCAGGAGGCTGTTATCGTCTATTGTAATGGTAAGATGGTTCACCCATCAGTGTCGCTCTTAACTGCTTAACTGCATTGCTGTAAGATGACGTAGTATGATGGTAGGAAGTATTAAATGACCAAAAATTCTGCATAGCGACAGAGGTTGGGCTTTTGGATGGGCCTGACACACACATGACTTTCATTAAGGAGAACCAAGTGAAACAGTGACTTTAGTTACCATGATTACATTACATTATCTAACATTTTAACGTAAACCTTAACCTAACCAAGCAGTAACATGATACTGATAACCCCTGGTTTTGCCGTTATTTCATGAAAACAAAAACAACTACTTGTTTCTCATTAGAAAATTGTTTGATTGATCAAGAAATTATTCTTAATGACTTTATCACCACTCATTGTCAGTTGGTCATCTAACCTTGATCACATTTCATCTAGACAGCACTCAGGCAGAACTAATCTGTGGGTTGCCACACACACACACACACACACACACACACACATTTAATTAAATGTATGTGATAAACTTTACATTTAATTATTGTTTTTTTATTGACATGGAAACCAAATGTTTATATAATACAGTCTATAAATGAAAAGGGCTCAGAATATCCACCTAAATAGATTTCAGTAAAGCCCCTTTAAATGTTCAACTTGCATTAATCCTCAAACTGCACTATCTGCACTGGTGTTAATGCTTTTGAAATGCATAAAATAAGCAGTAGTATAGCAAATTCTGAAAGATTATGAATTTGATGTTAAAATGAAGGTTATCACTCTGAAAGTTGACTGTCATGCACTGGCTGTATAGAAAGGGAACAAAAAGAGAGGTGGATGCAACAAATAAAGCAAGAAACAACGAGTAAGTCAGAAAAACAAAGGGGCCGATGAGAGCAAAGAAAATAAAGGGTAAAAAGATGAGCATAGAGTGATGCTTGATACAAAGAAAGGGGTGAGTGAGAGGAAGAACAGAACTCAAAAAGGTACCAGTACAATACCTAAGGATTGAAAGACTGAGGGGGAAAGAAGAATAAGAGAAAGAATAAAAGGAGGGAAATAGCATGGAAAATAGTGAGAAAGGAATAATTAGAGTGAAGCTGAGAGAGGGAAAGACAAAGTTGCAAAGAGGAAAGAGCAGAAAAGGTGTGAAGGGAGCGAGGAGACATCTAGAGAGTAAGAGGAGATGAACAAAAGAGGAAGTTATTAAGGCTCAGCTGGAGCCAGATGAAAGAGCTGTGATGGCTGAGGCAGATGGAACTCCTCTCCCAAATGAACAAGTCATCCTGATGAGGAATGCAATTGAAGTAGAGACTGCTGTTGTACAATTCATTCTGTGGCTGGACTCACTCATTCCTCTGAAGTACCTTGTTGAGCAAGTTCTCAACAAAACGGGTCGTTTGTCAGTCCCTTCAACATGACATATGATTATTCCCAAAACAGTCCCTCCACCGCATGGTTAAAACTAGTAAAGTAAGCTAAGGGAAGATTAATGTCAGACAAAATGTGTTCTTTTCAGAGCAGTTTAGTCATTATTTTAATTTCCGTATATTTAATTGAAACTTGACACTTTTCCCAAAGGTAATCAACAGGCCCAAGCACATATATTTTATGATTTTTTGAAAACCTCAAAACAGCAGAAACCGGACAGGGAATACAGTCTGGTATCATGGAAAGAAAAGAGATGAAAACAAAGTCCCACTTTGAGACATTTCTACAGTTTGGCTTCAAAGCCTCTCACTGGAAGCAACTTGTGTTTCACAAAGCACAACCTGACTTACTTAAGATTCATGATTGTTTAATTATCACAAAGCCAAGCATGTTAGCTGCTTCCAGTCATACTGACATACAGTTTGTTGCACAGACAAACACACAATGAGCAGTACATAACATAAAGCACAGACAACATACAGTACCAACACAGGATGGCTTTTTGCACAAGAGTTCAGAGTTAGTATTGCATACGAATAGAAAGTGTTTTCGAAGCAAGATGTTTTGGCCGGCAGTGAGCTATAGTGCCACCCTGAGGGCAGCAGTTGGACAATTGGTGAGCTGTATGAGAGAGGGGTCAGAAACGGTTTTCTACGCCCTTGACACGGACCGTTTGAGATTCAGGGCGCACTCACACTGTCCTTCTGTACCGGGCCAAAACTGTTTTTTCAGCTAACGCCTAGTACGTTTAAGCAGTGTGAGTGCGCCCGTTCCGCGCATAACTGCGGACAGCGGGCCGTCCACGGCCGCTTGAAAGAGGTGGGCTTTTGTAGAGCCGTTTGCACATGTACGAGCACGAGCGTGCGCACGTGTACGAGCACGAGCACGAGCCCTACGGCGGTAGCGGTATGTGCGCCTGTTCGGACATAGAAAATAGAACGACGGACCATGCGCGGACATTTAACAACAACAACAATGGCGGTGAAAGGTTCACGTTGGTGTGATGCAGAGGTGGAGTGTTTACTGCAGATTTGGGCGGATGAAAATATTCAAAAACAGTCGACAAGACGCACAAAAACTCTGAGGTCTTTGGAAAGATTTGTAAACAAAGCCACACACACGCGATCAATGCGTGTGACGTGTTACGGCGTGATGCCGTATGGACAGCAAGAAGCATTGGCAGTGTGAGTACAAACAGGGCTGGGGCGCGGGGGGAGAGGGAGGGGGGACAAGTACCCTAAAGCCCGGGGCGCGGTGCGGAAGGACAGTTTGAGTGCGCCCTAAGTGATTCTATTGATTGGTGGGGTATAGATGATTTTGGATGCGTTATCTTAACAAAAAAATGTGGTTATCTATTACGTGATGCAGTTGTTTTTTTCTTTTTGGTAAATTAGGTAGTTTTTGGTAGAGTGATGGAGAGGGGCAGCCAGGGGAATCCTAATGTCCCCATTCAGACTGATACGATCAGTAAAGAGTGGTTAGAACTGGGGTCTAACCAGGCTGTATTATCGTATTGGTATATTGTGGAATATTTGAGCGGTAGAACAGAAAGAAGATGGTTTGTCATTTTATTTTTGAATTTTATATGCACCTTGTTACTATTAGTAATATGTTAGCAAGTCATTTTTTTTACAATGGAATTAGTAATATTACCAGCGCTAGTATTACATATATTTATCCTAGATATTTTCCTACGTTTAAAACATCTGCAAAATGGTGGGAAATCATGCTGACATAATTTTTCAGCAAATGTAGACTGGAATAAGATGGACTTAAAATCACTTCACATATTCACTTTTGTTGATATTTGTAAATTTAAATTTTTCAATGCATAACAGTTGTAAGTAGTTACAATTACTACTTTTATTAATGAACAATTCAACCATTCAAAGATAATTTCAGAGCATGTTTTAGACAGTAAAAAAAAAAAATCATACTTATTCCATTATTCCAGTAATGGAAAAACATTTTTGTTAATGAACTGTTCAATAAGACCTCTGGAAAATATAATATGTTGAAAAACATATGCCTACCTCATCCTGCCCGTCTTTGGAGTGACATTTTTTCTTACTAAGTCCTGGAGGAGGCAAACTGAAACCACATACTATTTAAAGACACAGCCACATCTAGTGGATTTATTGAAAGATTTGAATGTGATTGCCACCATGTCCCTACTACATATAATGACAACCATAGTCAGATATTGATATTGTTTCTTGGCAATCAACCTTGCTGCCCACAAACGTCACACTCTCATTCATCTTCAACCGCTTATCCGGGGTCAGGTCCTGGGGCAGCAGCTCTAGCAGGGGACCCCAAACTTCCCTTTCCCGGGACACATTAACCAGCTCTAACTGGGGGATCCCGAGGCATTCCCAGGCCAGTGTTGAGATATAATCTCTCTACCTAGTCCTGGGTCTTCCCTGAGGCCTCCTCCCAGTTAGAGGTGGTTAATGTGGCCCACAAACGTGTGTACGATTTTTCATTCTCCAAGATTTCCTTAGATTTGTAGTTGATATAATAATAATACAATACCTTATAATCATGATGTACATTTGGAATCATCTTTTTAAAATACAAATACATACATTCTTGCGAAATTCCTTCCCACAATGTGCTGCTTTTGTTGGGGATTTTTGTTTTGGTGGATAAATAATCTATTTGTTTTCAGCAGCCTACGTTTCTGTGCACACATTGTTCATGTCAGTTTGGGTCTAGAGGGGGATGGAAGACGCTGATATTTCTACACCACAACTGACATGTCTATTTTATTTAGATTTAGAACTAAATAACAAGTTATGACGGCAACAACAACATAGGGAATATTGATCCATTTAGCATTGTAATGTTTTAAATGTGCCTGCAGTGTTATGAGTGTTATGTTCCGCAGAGATGATCAGCCCAAGGGTACTATTTCAAAACTAAAGGTTTTCTTTTAATAAATGCAACCAATGCTATAATGACTTACTGCATGCAGGAGGGCGATTCCATAAATTACACATATTATGCGCACATGAACAGATCCACATACATGTTACTATAATACATTGTATGTAGTATAAGCAGTACTACTCAGGAGTGCAAGAAAAACAAACTACTTCAGTAGTTTTGAAACTACTGTTCAGAATTTCGTCTTTCGAGATACATTTAAAACATACATGCAAGTCTGTAGCAGCTGATTCAATTCCGTCCATTAACTAAAAGTGAATTGAAAGTATACTCTAACCCCTGCGGTTTTGATTGGAGGTTACAGTCTGGGCCTTGTTGTTATTACTCATGGAGCCTGGACTTCACAAATAAATGATTTGCTAACTAACTGGAAGTCTTTCAGCACAGGCAGAACTTCATGTTTTAACTAATACAATTAGTAGTCTCAATCATGCTGGGTGCCTGGACTTTACTGCTGAACTGTTCACTTATTTTATTAAAGCATCCGGAAGAGCTAAAAGACCAGAAAGAAAACAGGAGCACTCACCACCTCCAAACTATCAGTGTTGAATCCCCTGCATGTGTTTTTCGGTTTTCCTGTCAGTTTGTTGGAGACAAACCAACTCTGAATCTAAGTTAATAACAAGGTTCCCTTGGCTAAAGTAAATGAAAGGTCAAAATTAAAATTACCTCAATATTCAGCCAATAAACAACACAGTTTTCTCGACAGACACCAACAACAAATATTTGACTAAATGTCTGGCCAGTGGGTTTGAAACTCCACATAAGCCTTAACGCCATTACTTATTCAGGAAGTTTATTGGTGCATTAATAATTGATCACCTAATTAAGGGGGAAGTTGGGGAGATATGGGGCTGAATGCCTCTTTACCAGTGGGCTTTTGGTAAGTGCATGGTTTGGTGGAGCACGACAGAGAGGCGCCGATGAAAGTAACCTCTGACCAGCACGTAAAAATTGCTTTTCATATAAATTGACCTGAGCACAGAGTACACAGAGGAAAAGATGCACAACCTACAGTTTTGTGAGCTTCCAATCAGGTGAGGTTCATTAATAACTCTACGCTTGTATTTTAGTCATGTGGAGAGCCTTTGACATTGTTGTTGCTTGGGCAGATTTAATGCATATTGTGAGAATTTTGACGTTGCGAAGATATCAAGAGCATGAGATTTTTTCGCAGAGATAGCACTATTCAAACTAATTTATTTTGTTATGTTCTATAATTTCTTTTTCTTTTTAAACAACTCCATAGAATATTCAATGTATTGAGAAAGAAAATGGAACAAATGGGCTTGGGGCTGAGTGTCAATATTGATATATAATATATAATAATATAGTAAAGTATTAAGAATTACCAATACATTGTTTTTTTTTGTTTTTTGTCTCTTCACACAATTTATTTACAATAAGAAAAATACAGAATAACACCAGCCTCATCTTTTTAACTTTAAATATTGTATTGTTTACAATTATTTACAGAATTATTATTCAACAATTACCTCAATTAATAAAATGCAGTATCAGACAGATTGAAAAATCTTGCCTCTAAATCATGCTGTGGTCAAAGATTCATTCTATGACCTAGTTAGTCGACAAAGTGTTACATAACAGGCCTTTTAATATACTCACAGATGATGTCTCTGGGTGATTTAGTATCGGCTGACATAGATTTGCATCACTTTCTAAGAGCATATTTCAAAAATATATGTAATGAGACAGGGGAGCTTTGTTCAGCTATCATTTCTTTAATTTTTCCTTTCATAATACTGTTTTTTGCAATACAGGATTTGTCATTTATTAAACCACAAAGACACACAAACATGAGTATACATACTGAACATGGTGAGGAAAGCCCTTCAAAGTGGTTTTCCAAACAGTGAGGGTTCTGTAGAGCAGCATTTCCCTCACACACTCTGCAGGACTCATTTTCTTTAGAGTGATTTTACCATCAGAGCCAATGGAGTCTCCGAGAGAGGCCTTTTAAGAAAGCCGTCTAATGCCAACCATTCATCATCTTGTTTAAAAACACGCCAAGCCAGCAGATAGAAGTGGCATTCATCATTCAATTTATCCTACATGAACATATATCAGCCATTTGGGCCTCACTTTTTACCCTGCACGGCTTACAGTAGAAGCAGATTTAGAATGAGAGGCTCCAGTGAGACTGAGATCAGGGCTTTGCATCACACTTTACCCTGGAGTGCTTCGAAGTAGGGGATCCATCCTTATTCCTTCATATAATCGTCAATGCATAACAATAACAGTGCAGAACAACCGTTAAAATGTACAATTAACCCAAACACTGAAAACAATAACTGCAGGAAGTTTGTGTGAATCAAGCGATTTGAGTGAATTTTGAGTAGATCATTCCCTGTGACTTTTCCTGTTTTTATTTTAATTTTTAACAATTATACATTACATATTAAATAGGCTTCCTTTTTAACAAGTTGTGTTACACTCTTTAAAATTCAGAGGCCTTGTGCCACCCTTCTGAAGCTTTTGCGTCTCCTAGTAGGGGTCCGGACCCCCAGGTTGGGAACCGGTGTTTTATAGATTATTTTTGTGTGCGTATATTTACTGATTTCAGTGGATATACAACCCCACCCTTGGGCTCATTATTATTTCTGGAATCAAAACGGGGTAAATATAGTCTCATTAAACCAATTTTTTATGTGGAAAACCTCCAGATACTACAGGCCCTGTTAATTAGAAAATGATGGCTGTAAGTTTTTGAAAAAATATTGTGTACATTATTGTGACAATGTGGGAAAGATATGTACCAATTTCAGTGCCTCCTTTTTTGCCCGTGCAAAACCATCTAATTGTTAAAGTAAGATATTTACATGTTTATATAAACTGTTTTAAATACAAAAAGCATGAAAGTATAAATCAGAGAAAATCTGAATATTATGTTAAATATTGCCTCTATTAAAAACGACAAACAAATATTAAAAATGTGAACAAACATATGTAAAACACTGTGTGGTGGTAACTGAAGAAATGACTCAGTTGAATACCAATTAAGTTGTTGTTAACAATAAATTATGCCACATAAGAAAGCAACATATCAGTCCTCTATCATGGGCAAACTGACCTCATCTGTATATGTATAGCTCAAAATGGAAATAGGTGGACAAACTAAAACTAAGACAGCTCCAAAAACTCGGATCAATTTTGTGAATAGCAAATCACCATAAATGTGACACAAACAAAGAAAGAGGCGACAGTACGCCTAATCATCATCTAAACATACACAGAGAGTATGTCACAATTAAATGAAACAATTTGTGCACAGCATCGATTTTAGATTATTTGTAGTGAAATTTTTTAAGGGTTGAAACTATTGTTTTTTACAATATCTGTAGGCTAAAATACCAAAACTATGTTTGGCAATAGTAGTTTATTGTTCATTCGACATATTTAAGTCTGTCCATTTTTTTTTTACCTCAAATAAACTGCTAGCTCATTAATTTCCAAAGTACCAAAGCCGATGCAACTGACTCAATGCAATAATGGTGGAAATCTGGGAAATAATTCATATTTAAATCACTTCAAAAATATGGAATGGATGCAGAAAAGAATGTTCCATATCAGATGGTAGAGACTGATTGACTGTGGTCGTGGTCAGAGAGGAAGATCCATCCAGGTTGATCACGTTAACAGGCTGACATTTGATCATTACAAAAGGCCGATATCAGCCTCATGCCAGTCTATCCCTATTTTTATCCTCTTCTGCAAACCTCTTGTGAGACAATGAAGATATGGACATCAATAATGGGCGGTAAAAAGGGATAATACAGTACCCTCCTCTAACAAATGAGCAGAGGAGGATTAGACTCTTGGGGAAACTTGCTGAAATAGTTTCATGGTGTAAGACAGACATGACAGAAGGTGGTGTAAGAAGTCAAAGTTCCAGCAAAGCAAAGGTAGAGCTGTGGCATGAGACAGCACACACTCCCTTAGTTAAATGTTGTGGCCTTTCTTATCTTTATTTATTCAGCCATTTAACAGTGAGTCATTTAATAAGTGAATGCAATATTTCCAGTAGAGTATTTTTAAATGTTAGGATGAACTAGACTGAGTTCTACTGTGGTTCATATGTGCATAAACATATAAGAAATATAACTTTGATAATTTTACTTATCAAAATTTGTATTACCTTGGAAAGTATTCAGCTGGCCAGGCCAGCCAGTTTTATTTCTCAGGGCATCAAATAAGCTTTGTCACCCTTCAGCACTCAATATCGACACTCAAAGGTACCCCTCAGCACCTGTATTAAACACAGCCAGCTTACCCCTGTAAACCCTTCTCTGGCAATATCAGACACTCAGAGCAAGTGCTCGAGAAGTAAGAGTAACAAAGTCCATTTAGGGTGATGGATAGGTCAAACAAACACAGGACATCCACCAAAGAGATTTGTGGTTTGTGTCCCATTCATCATTTTAACTCCACACATGATCTTATCCTCACCCTAAATAAATGACCTCGGCGGAGAGACACAGTTGGCCATGCAGTATGACTGACCCTGTCTTTTCCTGTTCTTGTTGCTCTATTCTTTTAGCCCTTCTGTTTTTCTGGCTCATCTTCCTTCAATTGGTGAATATGCAGGTCCTTGTATGTTGCAGGTAAAGTACAGTGTATATCAATAGAATTAAGCATATTGTGAATTTTCTTATTTGAGACGTGTTCCGTTTTTGCTTGAACATTCAAAGATCTTGTATCAGTCAAATAAACATTAAATCAATACAGATGTAAAGGAATAGTTGCTATTACCCAAATGCCATCTCTTGTTATTAACAGTTTGATTTGATTCAGACTTTTTGTTTCTACAGTCACTGAGCCGTTGCTAAGCTGCTCGTAAACTAAGATGATACTGTTGAAAGTAGCAATATAACTGGTGAGTCATATGCATTTTCATAAGGGCTGTCCTAGGTGAAAGGAATTCTTAGTCGACTAACACTCTAACTAATCTACTTAAGAAATCTGCATCAACAAAGACTACAAAGACCATTTACATTTAGTTTACATTTCTATATTTAGATTTATATCAATTTCTCCATCCAAACCAAATCTAACAATGTTGAGATAAAACTGCATCCGGTATATTTTTCTTAAATTCAGTGTGGAGAGAGCTGACATTATCATTTAATTAAAGGCCAATACTGACCTGCTGTATTGGGAGCCCTAACCATTTAGGCATGACAATACCCTGATTGCTGTATTTTCAACAGCAAATTAAATGTATGTATTTAAAAAAAATAAAAAATGAACTGTGGTCTGCAGTACAAAAAGAATAGCTCATAGTCATCATCTAAATATGCCCAAGAGTGAGACACTCCAAAAAGAATAAATCAATAGAAACTGAATAGGTTAATTATCCAATAGCTTGATTAATCATTTTGATCTGAAAACGGAATGAGCAACAGAGTGGCATGATGAGAAATAGGAGCTTTCCAGTGTGAGCGGCAACAGATCAATCAATACTTATTGTGTAGGTTAATAGTTGCACTAATTGCCCAGCAGTGGCTGATGGATGATGTTAAGGAACAATCCTGCCAGATAAGAATATGACAGGGAAATCTCACAAATGAAAGAAGCAATATGGGCCTGAGGACACATATTCCCTTTGTCATATATGTATCAAAAGCTATCACTGGCAACATTTTATTAAATTAGCTCTTTCTACAATAACTGCACATGGATCCTGTCCTCCCAACAACAACAGCAGCATCAGTCATTTAAGCAAGCACCTCAAAAATGCTTATTTTTAAGTGACAAAGCTTTCTGGTTCTGCAGGAATTATGACTTGGGCAGAGGATGAAGTTGGGTGACAGACTTACATGAGAGACCGTCATTTACAACTGCCATTAAGTTTTTTTTTTTTTAACATTATTCTTACCCAGCATGAAAAGTGAAGTTATTATTGTAATCATGATGACATATTCGTGGTTATGGATGCATTACACACCAAACGCACCCTTACTTTCCACTTTGGTGCTTCTGCTAACCTGCCATCACCAAACTCATTCACAAATGTGTAAGGATGGTGTGAGATTTCCAAGGGGATCAACGATGACTCAAATGCGCCTGGACGCAGTTGGATAGACCAAATCATCTACCAGGAGTAAGTGGACAGGGGACCTTCTGATGGCACACACAAACACACACACGCACACACACACACACACACACAATATATATATATATATATATATATATGAACAGAAGAAGCATTTACACATGGCACTACAAATAACTTTTCAGCAGATTCTTTGTATCAACGCATTTTCTGGAGGATTTCTGATTTAGAACAGTGATAGACGGTTTGATGGACCTGATAGATGGTTGTGAACTTTTTGATTCCAAATGAACGCAGGCTTACTGAGTGAAAGGTCAGGGAGAGATGAGAGATGATAATGATTTTTTAATGATGGTTCTGAAAGGCACCCCATTTGCTTCTCGTGTGAAGTGCTTTGAGGGAGTGAAAGAGTTATGTAGAGAGAGAAAGCAAGCTCCAGAAGACATGAGTCTGACAAACACAATTGGCCCACCCCTTACATTGTTATTCGGGAGGCAGACACTGTCCCCTTATTTAAAGGTAAACTTAAAACTTTCCTTTTTGATAAAGCTTACAGCTAGGGCTTACGATTAGACTTTATTCTGCTTAATTATGCTGCTATAGGCCTAGTCTGCCGGGGGATAATACTTTTCCTGATACTCTGAGCTTCTCTCCTCTCTGTCTGTATCATTCATGTCTCATCAATGCACGTTACTAATTCAGCTTCTTCCCCGGAGCTGTTTGTGCTTTGTCGTCTCGCAGGTCTCTGCTGATCGTGGTGGTGCCTGCTGCCGTGGTCCTACATGACGCTTCCTGCTGCTATTATCACTGTAACTCATATATACTATCACTAGTTTAATAAACTATAAAATTTGTAGCTGTATCGTAGCTGCTATTGCCACTACTCATCATTGATCATGTTTGCCACCATAATTATTATCATTTTCATATTCTGTCACCTTAGCTGTGCTTGTTTCTACTATTTTGTTGTATTAACTGTCTTAACATATACGTTATATTCACATTACTATAAATATTATTATAGTTACTGTTGGGCTTTGCTTGCATCTCTGGAAGTGTGTCTGTTTCTCTCTGTCTATCTGTGTGTCTTTTCTCTCTTTCTCTCTCCTTTTCTTCCTCCCCAACCGGTCAAGACAGATGGCCGTCCTCTACAGAGCTGGGTCTGTCTGACGTTCCTGCCTGTTATAGGGAAGGTTTTCGTTGCCACCGTACTCTACAGAGGAATTGTTGGGTCTATGTAAATCATAAATAAGTCATTGAGTGTGGTCTTTACCTACTCTGTAAAGTGTCCTGAGATAACTTTTGTTATGATTCGACACTATAAATAAAATTGAATTGAATTGAATTGAATTACATTCAGCAGACAGCACAGACTTATAAGGCACGGCCACTCTTTTCTGTTCATATAGTGTGATGTAACAACTTGGAGGTTATACAACTGTTTGATGGAACATCTTTTATTTTACTTACATTTTAGATATAAAGTTTGAGTAAGAACAGCAATGTGCTAAGATGTATCAAACGTTAGAAAAGGTCAGTTTTCAAAGGACTGGCTCAGTTTGAAAGACTGCTTCTCAGCAGGTTTCCTGTTCGGCAGTGGCAAAAGGAGAGAAGAAATAAAATAGGGGTATTTACAGAGAGAGAGAAAGGAAGGAATCTCAATTAGCAGAAGAGAAAATCAGAGAAGAGAGAAGTCTACAAATGAAAGATTAGCAGAGATAGTAAAGAAAGGATCAGGATTCCACAGTTAATGAGATGTGTTCACATCAGATGTTTTTCATAGTACTGAAACTATTCATGTATGTTACAAAATTGTCTAACCTTATTACAAATAAATAAATATCTTTATATTTATATAGACACATACACACAGTATATGTATATATGGAAGGTGAATGGTGTTACATGAGACAAGGGTGTAAAGGGTATAAAAAGTGTAAGAAAGTGGCTTGGTCTAAAATTTTAAGCAAAAGTGCTTCATAGCCTTCCAAACCAACATTAGCACAGCAAGAGGAGGCCACTGGTGCACTACTGGAAACTGACTGAGTGCATCAGTGCCAGCGCTGTACATTTGTCATTGTTTGGCATTGTTCCACACAGTGGCAGACACATCATGCCTAGCACTGAAACATCGGTGGACAGATTGTGTGTTGACTGGTGGGCAACTGTGCCTCATTCACTCCCTTCCCTTTAGATAATTCAGGGCATTGTTTTTGTTTTAGCCCCTTCGACAGTCTTTAATTGCAGAAGTCCGTTGAGCACATGAACAGTCCAACAATCACACAGGTTTTAACCCTTTGAACTCTGAAGTAAAAATGGTCCACCAGTGCCAACATTGCAATTTTTGCTTATTGTGATTTATTGGAATATTTTTCAAATCCATAAAATCTTTACAACTTAAGCTAAAAGGTTATGTAAGTCATTAAACAATAATAATTACAAAAAGTTTTTTTTTTTAAATGAATACAAAAAGGGGACATGTTTTTTAATCAGTTTTTACTAACTAAACAGACAAAACATATTGATCCAAATGATTTTTAAATGTAGATACATTAAGAAAATATGTCTTTATACTCCATAGGTTATTGAAATTATGAACATGTATTAGTTTTAGGATATATTTTTTTATGAGTAGACTACATAAATGTTAACAAGATCATGGGAGAGAAAGAAGCCGTCACTTTCTGCTGCAAAGACAATCAATGCTCCAGATACACTTTTTTTAAATTAGATCATTTTATACATGATCAGGTATACAGGAAAATCCCCCATGGCCATTATTAGGTAAATACTCTGGAACCACCCCAAGTTGCAATGGAGGTCTAGTAATGTTCTGACATTACAGGTGTTCAACGTGATGATGTTTACGACATGAGCCTAAAAAGAATGAATGCTCTAGCTATTAGGGGTGACCCCGAATAGTTGACTATTCGACCTGAGGAGCCTGATTCACCTGCCAATCTCAGGAGTCGAATCGTTGCAAAATGTGGTTATGAAACAATGGATTATTCCATTTTGGCTCTGGGGGTGGTGAATGTCTGATTTTCCATATAGATGCTTGATTTCTCCCAATAAACCATGATAAATAGCCTATTTGGGTATAAATATAAGCCTATCAATACAACTGTTGCTAAAAATATGAAAATAAGTCATGTGCCTTAAATCTGTCTCCTTAGTGTATGGGAATAACCCCCCCCCCCCCCCTCGTAGACTAAGTTGTACTATCCAGGATCGGCACCGTCAGAGTGCATCTTGGCTGGGCTTTAAATCTACCTGTGAGTCAGAAATACAACAGTCTGCTACTGTTTACTCATCAGCATCATTTCATTTGAATATTTGCCAATTTGTTGTTTTTCATTATAGACGTTCAATCCCCCGGATCAGAGGGTTTTTCATAAGCAAAAACAAAACAAAAACTATACGACTACAGGCAAGACGTGACAAATCAGATTCCACTATGAACATTTTTAGTCAGGGACACCCCTACTAGCAATTATATTTTTAATTTAAAATAATTTTATAGAGCATCATGTAGGACAGGGATCTCACACGGCCTTTAGGGGGTTAATACTCTGGAACCATCGCGGGTCAGTTTTGAAACCGGACTTCACGTAACGTCATGACGTCATCAACATTTTAAACTATGATGACCGGATAGATCAAATTCTTAGCTTTTTGCTGTGAAAAGAACGAATGCTCTAGCTGTTATGGTTTAGATTGTAAAACATATATATTCAAAAAATAATAATACACGTCAAATATGATCATGTCAACAACAACCACTCATGACCACCCGATCTGTTTTTAATGGGTTAAACAACTTCTCCAAAACAGTGTTTTAAATAATGCCCCATTGGACTTGACCCAATGTTACAATGATGATATCAAAGATGAGTGTAATATTGTCATAACTGTAGACATGATGGACCAAACTACCAAAATATCCTAGTGTTCTCCGTTTTCTCCTGCAGTCCAAAGACATACAGGTGTTAGGATAATTGGTGACTCTAGATTGCCCGTAGATGTGAATGTGAGCATGACTGGCTGTCTGTCTCTATGTGTCATCCCTGTGAGAGTCTGGCATCCTGTCCAGGACGTTCCCCGTCTCCCACACAGTGTAAGATGGGATCACCTCCAGCCCCCCACAACCCCGAAGGGGATATGCGGTTACAAATGATGGAAGGATTGATAGTGTGATCATTCTACAATCTACATATTGATTGTGTTCTGGATTAATTTTATGTGAGGAAAGCGTGTAGAATGACCTTTGGCTTTTTACTGTTTGTCAGTCAGTCTGTCAGTTCAAAATGTTCTGTAGAAGAGGACCAAAAGAATGGCCAGCATGACTGTTCGCCCTGTTCAAATAGTGAACAACTGAGCAAACTTGTTTGGATGATAAAGGGGTGAGTCTTGGCAGGAAAACATACCATACCGACTTTCTTTTCAAATGTGAGAACCATTGTTTCTAATGGTAAGCTTTCAGCTTTCATTTGTTCAGTTGTTAGCAGCCATCGCAGCCACTGTGTGTACATGTCTATATGTTTTTGTCCACACATGCATACCTCTGTTCTTGTGTCTTTCTGTGGGGGAGCAGCACTCCAACTTTGATCAGAAGAATCTGTAAAGCAAAACAGAAACAGATCTCAGCTTGACATCGTTCTACCTTACACCACCAAACAATATCAAACAGGGTGCCAACTCGGAAATGTCCCCCACGAACTGAGAAACGGTACAGAATAGATTGTTATTTCAGCCTGCATGTGTGTCATTATAAACTGTGCTAGGGGTGATATGTGATATGTTAAACATTTATATTTCTTCCAAGCATTCATAACTCATGGAGTAATTTTGGAGTTCAAATAAAGACACACACAGGCCCAAAATGCACAAGCATGTTCACATAAACAGAACCTATACATATGTATTAAATGTTGAGATGTGAGGGGGTGCCCGAGCAATTGGGGTGTTGGTCCACAATCCATTTCTAATCCCAAGTAGTTTCTGTCACACCGCGGTGAGAGGTGTCCTGTCTTGGGTTTTTTGTCTTGTGAAATTCATGTTTTATATTAAAAGACTAATCTTCCTCTGGTTTCAGGTCACTTGCCCTTCCTCCTGTGTCACCAGTCTGGTGTGTTCCCTGATTACCTGATTGTGTCCACCTGTGTCATCCTCCCTCATGTGTATATAGTCCCCATCTTCCCCTGTCTTGTGGCCAGAGTATATCGTCTGTTCGTGTACTCCCAGCCATTACCACAGCCTTGTCAAGGAATAAAGCCTGCATTTATCGTACCCAGACTGAATTTGAGGCATTTTTTAAAGATTTTTTTTGGGCAGTTTTCAAGCCTTTATAAAATAGGACAGAAAGGAAATGGGGTGAAAGACGGAGGGGGAGACGAGAAGCAAAGGGCCGCGAGTCGAACCTGCGGCTTCTGCCTCGAGGACCTCCAGCCTCTTTACATGGGGTGACTGCTCTAACCACTCAGTCACCGGTCTCCCTACAATCTCTGATTTTAGGTAAATTTCGAAAACTCTGTTAACTTTCATGCACTTTGCTCATATAGGCTTGACATAATCGATGAATAGATGAGATTTAGGTGCATCTCTCTCCAGGGCTGGTATCCTCTTACAAGTTATCCATAGAATCTTGCAGACAGGCCTTACTCTTTTTTGAAATATTGCTTGATTAATTTAGTTTAGACACTAGTTTAAACCTCTGGCTGTTGTTACTCCCAAGTGACAAGAAAGTTTCTATTTATCCTTTCTTAAATGTGTGTAGAAACATGCATGAAAACACACATGGCTCAGTAGTCTAAGTATATAATTGAAGGTGACACAAATATGGGTGACTGGCACATTAACAACTTTTTACAGCTCCTTAATTAGTACCACGTAATGGCATATTCATAAATTAAAGAGATCACTTGTCCAGGGCATTAATACATTAACACACACACCAATATCTGATAAAAAGGAAAATAAGAAAGAAAGAGAGAGAGATGGCAGTCTAACCAGGAGAGCAACATGCAGTGATGCAGAAACACTCCAGATGGTTGGTGTGTGTGTGTGTGTGTGGGTGTGGGTGTGTGTGTGTGTGTGTGTGTGTGTGTGTGTGTGTGTGTGTGTGTGTGTGTGTGTGTGTGTGTGTGTGTGTGTGTGTGTGTGTGTGTGTGTGTGTGTGTGTGTGTGTGTGTGTGTGTGTGTGTGTGTGTGTGTGTGTGTGTGTGTGTGTGTGTGTGTGTGTGTGTGTGTGTGTGTGTGTGTGTGTGTGTGTGTGTGTGTGTGTGGACAGGGAGGAAGGTGAGATCTTGTTCAGCCTCCTCTGCTCTCAAATGCTCTTTTGGGATCCCCCTCCACCACCCACCCACCCAGTGACTCTGTCAGAGTGCTTCACTTCACTCTTCTGGGTCACTGGTAGGTCTCACACATCATGCGCTCATCAAACTGAGTGTGAATTTGCGTGTGTGGCAGCAAATCAGTGTGAGAGAGCAACAGAATGAAGAATGTGTATTTTATATATATATATATATATATATATTTATAAAAAAATGTTGCAGGAGGACATTAACACTGATAACCTCAGCAATGCTCACAGTTTAGCAATAGAACATGTAAGACAAGACCTGTGTGAATAGGCACTTTGCACTGTCAATGTCAGCCTACTCCATGTTTGTATTGATGGCTCCTCCAGATGAACCTTTGGGGCAACCTTTTGTGAAGTTATCATGATTGCAATTTCAGGCGTTGATTCAAACATACATTGCAAATCACTGTCATGCCTTCACACACTGGTTTGCACGGAGCTGCATTTTCTTAAACTTCTCCTAGTATTTTCTCTTTTTTCAGTTAAGAGAAAAACCGGCACCCCGGATGAACTGAGAATTCTTACCCACCCAAATTTGCTCTAACCAGTGCACTGAATGATTAACTCCAGTTGATTGTAAATGCTTATTAACATATAATAACACCCCCTTAATGTCCAACAGCTGGAGAGATGTAACCGAAAAAAAGGCTGTAAGAAGAAAATTGTGAGAGTGAAAGTGACATTGATGTGTTAAATGAAGTTTTTTTTCCCCAAAATGTCAGCACTGCATTACAGAAATCATATATGATTGAAACATAATAAACTAGTGTATAAATTTATCTATAATATATATGCTAATCTAAGTTTAATTACATGGTACTATGCATTTTCAAATCAAATAAAAAACTGGTTTCATTGTGTTGGACAAACAATCTGTGTGTCAAGACTCCGTTCTGTCAGTACCCTCCTCTCTTCCTTTTGTTTGAGTTTGTCTCCCTCTGTCTGTGTATCCCTGCTTCCCCCCCAAGCTGCAGCCTGTTATGCTGATCACCTGGATCACTATTAATACCCTGTGCGGACAGGCATGCAGTGCCGGACCGTTGTAGATCCTTTACTGTTTCCCGTGTTCCTGTTTCCCGTCTGTCTCCCTGATTCTTCCGTCGTCTCCTCGTTCCTGTTTTTCCCTCGACTGTCTTGTCATTTGTGTTACCTATTTACCCTGTAGTGTTTTTGCGTTAGTTATTACCATTAAACATTTGTTTGTACTTTTACTTCGTGTCCGTGTCTGCATTGGGTCCACCATTTTTGTTATGTTATTTCTGTACCGTTCATGACAGAACGGTCCGGCCATAACATGGACTCCGCGGACACTGAACCCCCGGGTTTTTCCGTACGCCCCGCGGTCACATCCCACGGAGTACTACTCGGTAAACATTCACTGACACTACAAGGAATCTTGGAGAATCTTGGTCAGTTGACGACCTGCGTAGCTCGTTTGGAGACACAGGTAGGACCTACTACCGTGAGTACTCTCCTCCCTCGTGAGCCCTATGTTCCCGCACCAGAGTGTTATTGTGGTACACTGGGTGAGTGCAGGATTTTCTTATTTCAATGCTCTCTGGTTTTTGGTCAACAGCCTCTCACATATGCTAACGATTGCACTAAGATAGCTTATGTGCTTGGGTTGTTGTCCGGTAGGGCTCGAGTCTGGGGAGCTGCGTTTTGGAACAATCCCCTGACTCGGCAGGCTACGTTCTAACAGTTCTCCAGTGAGATTAGGTCTGTCTTTGATCATCCTATCTCTAATAGCGATTACAGCAATCGGTTGCTGGATCTATGGCAGGGTTCCGCTTGTGCTGCTGATTATTCTGTTGAGTTTTGTACACTAGCAGCAGAATTAGGATGGGATGATTGGGCTAAATGAGGAGGTTAAGGACAGCCTTCTGGGAAGGTCGGAGACAGCTAACCTTCAGGAGCTTATTAGCCCCGCCATTAAAATTGACAGCCGTCTGGGGGAGAGACGCCGTAAGAGACGGTCAGCTTTCCCTGTGACTCCTGATCCCCCTACCAGGTTCCCCGAACAGATCCCCTGTGTACCCGTGAGCACCCGAGTTCCCCTGTCCTCCGCTCCCGTCCAGGCGGAACCCAGACCGCTAGGTTGTGGCCCTTTGACTCCCCTTAGAGGTGGATTATGTATTTACTGTGGTGCTTCCAATCATCGTTTCATCAACTGTCCTAGACAGTTAAACTGTCTGACTCACCAGTCACAGGCGGGGTTCTGGTGAGTCGTTCAGTTGTTCCAAATAGTCCCCGTCAACGCATTAACCTGGATGTAATTTTGTGTTGTGAAGGCAGGGAGTTTTCCCTTCAGGCACTTATTGACTCTGGGGCTGACACAAATATTATTGATTCTGAGTTTGTTACAGCCAATGCCATCCACTTGAACCAGCTAGAGACTCCCTTAAATGTTAATAGTCTCAGTGGGAGCGAACTCGCTCAGATCTCTGTGGAGACCTTACCTTTAACCATGTCTCTTGCTGGTAATCACTCTAGTCTATTGCTTTCCATGTTATGCCTTCCACTAATGCTCCTGTAGTTCTTGGTCTCCCCTGGCTTATCACTCACAACCCGGTTATTGATTGGTTAACAGGTAGAGTAATGAGTTGGAGTAGCAATTGCCATTCCTCCTGTCTTCGCTCAGCTCCTCCTAGATGCCCTAATGTCTTCCGTACCTTCCGTGTATCACGACATCGCAGAGGTGTTTAGCAAGGCTAAGGCGCTACCGTCCTTACGATTGTCCCATTGAGTTGTTGCCCGGGTCAACGTTTCCCACTAGTCATCTCTATAACCTGTCAGGTCCCGAACGAGAGTCTATGGAGACATACATTAATGACTCGCTCAAGTCAGGGATCATTCGCCCCTCTTCTTCTCCACTGGGAGCTGTTTTTTTCCCTGTGGCCAAAAAGGTTCAATCGCTACGTCCCTGCATAGATTACCGTGTTGTCAATAATATCACAATAAAAAGTACCCCCTCCCGTTGATCAACTCCGCGTTTGAGCCATTGCATGGCGCGACCGTCTTTTCCAAGCTCGACCTCCGCAACGCATATCATCTCTTGTGGGTGAGGGAGGGGGACGAGTGGAAGAATGCCTTCAACACGCCACTTGGACATTTTGAGTATCTGGTCATGCCTTTCGGGTTAACTAATGCCCCAGCTGTTTTTCAGGCCTAAGTTAAGGACGTGCTCCGTGATATTCTTAATCGTTCCGTTTTTGTTTACCTTGACGACATCCTGATCTTCTCTAAAGACTTGAACGAGCATGTGGTGCACGTTTGTCAGGTTCTTCAGCGTCTCCAGGAAAATCATCTCTTTGTCAAGGCCGAGAAATGCGAATTTCACGTCTCCTCCGTGACATTTTTGGGTTACATCGTGGAGAGTGGACAGGTTTGGGCTGATCCTGCTAAAGTCACTGCTGTGACCGAATGGCCGACACCCATATCCAGGAAGCAGCTTCAGCGATTTTTGGGTTTCACTAGTTTCTATCGCCGTTTTATTCGTCACTACAGCCAGGTAGTTTCACCAATGACCAGGTTGACATCCCCCTCTACTCCGTTTGACTGGTCTCCTGCCGCCAACAACGCGTTTCTGACCTTAAAGAAGCGTTTTTCGTCCGCTCGTTGCTAGTCCAACCTGATACTGCCCTTCAGTTCATTGTCGAGGTGGACGCCTCGGATCTGGGAGTAGGGGCGGTTCTGTCCCAGCGGGCATTATCTGACAATAAGGTTCACCCTTCTGCATTCTTTTCCAAGAAGGTGTCACCTGCGGAGAGGAACTACGATGTCGGAAACCGCGAGTTACTAGAGGTTAAGCTAGCATTGGAGGAGTGGCGACATTGGCTTGGGGGGCGGAAGTTCCATTTGTGGTCTTGACTGACCGTATATTCAGACCGCCAAAAGACTGAATTCCCGTCAAGCCCGATGGGCTCTGTTTTTTTGGCGTTTTAATTTCACATTGACTTATATCCCTGGCATCAAGCCAGATGCCCTCTCTCGGCAGTTTGGACCAGCTGAGGAGGAAGAATCCGGAGTGGACAACATCGTTCCCTCTTCATTTGTGATGGCAGCATTGACCTGGGAGATTGAGACAATCGTCAGACGAGCACAGCGTGCTAACCCCGACCCTGGTGGTATGTTTGTTCCTGCCGGCGTTCACTCCCAGGTGCTCAAGTGGGGTCACTCTTCTCGTCTCTCCTGTCATCCCGGAATAACCAGGACCTTGTCTCTGCTTTGTCGTCACTTCTGGTTCTCCGTCCTCTCCCGGTGCCCGGTCGACCATGGTCCCATATCGCCTTATATTTTGTTACTGGACTTCCCGTATCCCAAGGTAAAGATACTATTGTCACCATTGTTGACCGCTTTTCTAAGATGGTCCGTTTTGTCCCGTTACCTAAGCTGCCGTCGGCCATGGAGACGGCGCAAATCCTAGTGGACCATGTTTTTCGCCTCCACGGGATACCAACGGACATCGTCTCAGACCGTGGTCCTCAATTCACCTCCCGTGTCTGGAAGGCTTTCTGCCAGGCCTTAGGAGCTAAGGTCAGTTTATCCTCGGGGTTCCATCCCCAGTCTAATGTTCAAACGGAAAGGGTGAATCAGGACTTGGAGACCATGCTTCGCTGTATCTGTGCCCGCAATCCTTCATCGTGGTCATCGCAGCTTTCCTGGGTCGAATACTCTCATAATTCCCTGACCAGCACCGCTACAGGTATGTCCCCCTTCGAGGCTTCGTTGGGCTACTTACCTCCTCTGTTTCCGGCCCAGGAAGCTGAGATAGCTGTCCCATCCGTCCAACACCATCTCCGGAGAGTACGTCGGATTTGGAAGGAGACCCGAGTGGCCTTGCTCAGGACGGCGGAGCAAAACCGTAGGATGGCGGATCGCCATTGCATCCCTGCAGCAAGATACAAACCTGGACAAAAGGTTTTGCTTAACTCTCACGACATTCCCCTGATTGTCGCTTCGAAGAAGCTCGCCCCTCATTTTATTGGTCCGTTCGAGATCGAAGCCATTGTTAACCCCAGTGCTGTCCGCCTGAAGCTCCCTGCGTAGCTCAGGATTCACCCGACCTTCCATGTGTCCCAGGTAAAGCCAGTTACCACCAGCACGTTGTGCCCGCCTGTTGTCGCCCCTCCACCCCCCATACTGTTGACGGCCATCCGGCGTTCACTGTGAGCTCCATTCTGGACGTGCTGCGCAGTGGACGAGGATACCAATACTTGGTCGACTGGGAGGGCTACGGTCCTGAGGAAAGGACCTGGGTCTCTAGATCCCTTATCCTGGATCCATCCCTGATCCGGGATTTCTACCGGGCTCATCCAGGAAGGCCCGGTGAAGCGCCTGAAGGGGCTCGTTGAGGCTGGGGGGGTACTGTCAAGACTCGGTTCTGTCAGTACCCTCCTCTCTTCCTTTTGTTTGAGTTTGTCTCCCTCTGTCTGTGTATCCCTGCTTGTGTGTGTGTGTTCCTTTTTGTCTAGGTCCGGTAGGCGTTCCCCCCCAAGCTGCAGCCTGTTACGCTGTTCACCTGTATCACTATTAATACCCTGTAAGGACAGACATGCAGTGCCGGATCCTTTACTGTTTCCCGTGTTCCTGTTTCCCTCCGTCTCCCTGATTCTTCCGTCGTCTCCTCGTTCCTGTTCTTCCCTCGACCGTCTTTTTGTGTTACCTATTTACCCTGTAGTGTTTTTGCGTTAGTTATTATCATTAAACGTTTGTTTTTACTTTTACTTCGTGTCCGTGTCTGCATTGGGTCCACCATTTTTGTATGTTATTTATGTACCGTTCATGACACTGTGGACTGTTACAAGATATTTTTTTTCTTATCTTGGTTAGTGCTGGGTATTGTTAAAAAAAAATGGATAGCAGCAGGCTACCGATACCTGGATGTCAATACAGTTTCCTCAATCAAACTTTTTTCATTACCAATTGCATAAAAATCCATTTTTTGGGCTGTCCTCACAAAGATGTGTTTTGCTGTAACCACAAAAGCTTTTTTTTTTTATAGTTTTGGCTGATCATCCACATGGAGGTGGTGTTATGGTAGACTGAAACCACTCTTTTCTAAAACTGCGTCCCATAATGGATAAAATAAAAAATAAAAAAATGCCCCCCTTTCATTGTCTTGTCGACAGTGAATCTGCCTATTTTGTCCTGGAGACACCTAATAAGAAAGAGAGAGAGAGAACAAGAGAGAGAGTGTACTACAGCGTTTTGAGCCAGTTTCAATGGTTTCGTGTGGACACAGAATTTTCTTGAGATGAAATTGCATTATATGTTATAGTACAAGTCTTTATTTTTACTTTTCAGCTCCTTTACACACACTGTAGGCAGGCCTCTCAAAATGCAACAACACATACACACATCATAATGTGGTGTTTTGTTCAACATGTAGCCTCAGACAGCCAATTACCAGCATTGTTAGATCTTGGTGCAATTATGCTGCATGCTTATTGGCTCAGCGACAATGATAAGATTTGCTCCTTCATTATTCATATATGGTAATGAATTATGAGGCATTTTTCAATGTTGGATTCTGTGGAGGTTATTCAGATGGTGCCTGAAAGTATCAAAGCTCAATTCTCAGCCCTATTATTGGTGCTCTCAACTAGTGATGGGCAAATGAGACATTTCTGAGCCCACTAGATGAAACGCTTGGTTTAAAGAAAAAGGCTCAATGAATGGTGATTCAGTGTGTTTTCAACCCTTTTGTTGAACAGAGAGCTCCATCTAGTGGACTAAAAAATGGTTAGTTTGGCTTTATGAAGCTTCATTTGCCCATCACTGCTCTCAACTACTTGTAAAATGTTATCACTGCCATGTTTGTATATTAGCAGGGTATTTACAGATGATGTCAGGCAGTAGAGCTACAGATGAATTCATGTGTTGCTGGGATGGTTGAGGCAAGTCCTTATCAGGTCTGAGAAACTTCAACTCAAACAGAAAACAGACTGCCTGCATGTATGTCATTGAAGGGCCATTCTTGCACTGCTAACAAGGAAATGGGGGGGCACAATGCCTTAGCAAGTATGCACAGATAATAACATGCAAGTTCATGCATATATTATATTTATATATATTTTTCCTTAAGTGTGGTAGAAAAAGGGGGCTATTCTTAAGTTTTTCCTTTTCACCTATCGCATAGTCACAATCCTTTTAGCTATGCTTACATGATGGCATCCACACGTATTTCTCCTGTGTTCCTTAAAATGGGCAGCAATCTTCTTTCCATGCAAAAGTAGTGATTAAACCAGCAGTAAATACACATAAGACAAATGTGCATGGTAAGAGGAAGTAGGGCAAGTCAAACTTTGGTTCAGACAAGCTACAACAATTATGGGAGATCAATCAGTGTTTCTCCTTTAAGCAAGATAAATACTGTCATTTATCTATGAATTAGAATACACATTTGATATTTATCAATTACATTTGGCTGCTTCAGTCTTGATACATTGATCAGACCGGCTGTGACATAAAAGGGTTTGGAAAAAAAAAATACAAATAAAAAATCAAGATCATGAATCTGTTGTTTCTGAATGTGTTGAATGAAAACATAGTTAAAAATCATTACAGACATTTGCATTAGACACACTTGTTGCAAGACAAAGCAACCGACAGGCTTTCTTCTACCACAGACTTCTGAAGTCAACATTACAGACACAGAGCTCTACTGCATGTGGGAATGATCTGCACTTATCGTGACAAAAGTGCTGTTGTAAAGCAATTTCACCCATCAATAACATGTTGTAAGCACAATCACCTGCTGTCTTGATCAGCAGGAAGCTTAACTGCATCAACTGAATGGAACCATCTCATAGGCCCTACTAAGGAGAACCTGTTCCAAGCTCCCAACTTTAGTCGGTTTCACTGGATTTCCTGTGGACGCAGATATTTCTTGAGTCCAGGCCGCCTGGACGGAAAACTTTTTAAGAGCGGCCGGAAAAAAAAAGTTGTTTTCGATCATGTGGACGTACCCCGTATCTTGTACATTTGCGATGCTAACGTGGTGACAAAAACAGACATATAACACCTGGAAAAATACTTAGAACCTCTTCTGTGGTAATTCACGTTACGTAGGTGTCTCCAAGACCACATTTTGCCATGATGACACACACACACAGAGACTCACAAGATGAAGACAATGCCAGCATCACTGTCACGGATGGTAAAATTTTAATCTTTTACTGCTTAGACCAGGTCTCAATTATTTATTTGCCTTTTTGTGGAGATTTAGATGAGGAGATTGACACCACTCTTTTGCCTGTACACTAGAGCCAGGAGGCAGTTAGCTCAGCATAGCATAAACATCGGAAGCCGCTACCTAAATAATTTACATTATTACAAAATGATGAGTTGTTATTTTGCACCATTCATCCTCAGATACAGAATTAGTCACTATGATTCTCAGATGACTGCAGATAATATGTCAAGAGTTGGTTCTGTCAGTCCCTCCTCTCTCCCTTTTGTTTGAGTTTGTCTCCCTCTGTCGGTTTTTCCCTGCATGTGTCTCCCCTATGTGTTTTGTTTGTCTAGGTCCGGTAGGCATGTCCTGCTCAGCTGCAGCCTGTTACGCTGATCACCTGTAGGACTATAAAGACCCTGAGCTAACAGGCATGCAGCGCCGGACTGTTGTTATCCTTCCCTTGGCAAACTGTTTGTCGGATTGGCTCCCGTTTCTCGTTCGTTGGTTCTGCGCTCCTTGTTGTTTGTTATACTAGCTGTTGTTTTCTTTGTTTCCTTCCGTAGTATCCGGCCTTCCTGTTTCCTCGTCCTGTTCCCTCAACGTCCGTTGTTTCCCCGTTCCTGTTTTCCCTCGACCGTCTAGTCTTCAGTGTATCTGTTTTCCCCTGTAGTATTTCACGTTTGTTTGTCGTTTATATTAAACGTTTTGTTTGTACTTTTGTCTGTGTCTGCATTTGGGTCCAGTTTCCCAGTGTTATTTCCCTGCACCTTTCATGAGATAATATTCTCAATTTGTTTCTCAGTTAACTAATCCTAATCTAATATATTTCACTTTTCATTTATTCAGGAACTACTTAAATAAATCATCAGGCTGTAGGTGTGTTGACTACTGTGCTTTGGTGACTATTCATTATATGTATATATATATATACTTTATTGAGAGGGCATTTTCCTTTGTAATGCCTCTGAACAGGACAAGTCAAAATGGAGGGAGTGAAAGGGCTAATTGAGCTATAATTGGTTTAACATTAGCAGCAGCTCACCACTGCAATGACGTTTCAGACACTTTCACTCACACACACACACACACACACACACACACACATGACCTCTGTAAATTAGGTGTTTGGTGTAGTGTTTGGTTGGAATGAAAATTGCACATTTTATGATCTCTGGCCTCGAAACATGAAGAGTGCTACATAAAGCACTTGCATTTCCAATTCATGGCATGCACATGACTAAAGTGTTCTCACAGTTTGGGAAAACTCAATCAGTGCATGCTGGAACAGAGTTCACAAATTAGAGGCTGCTGGCTGTGTTGATCAGAAAGCTTTCCAGTCGGGGTGGACAGGTTGGGACTGAAACTGCACCCACAATCTCTACAAACACACCTCTTCCAAAGCACACTGGGTACTTTATTGGCTGATTCTTCCCTGCATAACTTTCTTTCTCTAGAACTGTATTTTTTTTTCAGGAACATAAAATTATTTGCTTGAGGTTAATGATTTTGTTTTATTCATGCTTAATTTAGGCATGAAGATCCCATTGAGATACAAGAACTCTTTTTCCAGCGAGTCCAGGGGTCCGTTTCACAAAGCAGGTTCAAAAAACTCTGAGTTTAACCCTGAACTCTGAGTTGATTTACTCTGAGATAGGAAACTCTGAGTTTTCGGTTCCAGAACAGCAGATTTCCGTTAGGTTGATCAACTCAGAGTAGTTTGACCTGGAGTTAAGTGCGTGCACCACAAGTAAAAAAAGACAGCATCAGTGGAGCCCTGATTCGACGAGTCACCATGGCAACGGGGAAGCGAAGGGCTACACTACAACTGGAAATGGAAATATTAATGCGCTGATACGGAGAGTTTGAGCAGGTTTACACCGCTGCAGCAGCAAAAGAGAGGGAGACGGTGCGGGAGAACATTGCTGCTCGGGTCAGTGCATAAGTTTAAATGTAGTCCTGTTGCAATCACAGTAATATCACAGGGGAAACTGCTTGAGTGGGAGCCTATTAGTTTATTTCATTTAAGTGCAACCCCGCGGGGGAGAAGCGCACTTGGCGCAAGCTTAAGATGAAACATAAAAACATTGTTCAAACAGGTAAAACCTCAGCACTGTCTCATGGTGACGCATTGTAAAGTAAATATTACCGTAAGTAGCTTTTTTATATGTTGCAAAAAAACTCCCATTTGCAAAAAAACGCAGCGCAACACACAATATCTGCTGTGATATAAGAGCATTACTGGTTGTTAATGTTGGAAATGTAAGGAGGGATGAGATGGACTGTGACATGAAACGGTGTTGTGCCGTATTCAGCCCCCTCGCATTATAGGTGATATTCTGGATCAAAAGGCTGTTGTTTCCAGCTATAGGAGTATTTTATATACCGGTAACCCAATTAAAAGCACACACTTTTGAACCTATGAATTGCAAGAAAAGCTGGGATTATATTTAGGAAACGCTAAGTCAAATACATTCAACTTGCTCAAAAGATCCATTTCATTCATTTTGTAATTATGGCTGCAGTATATTAAGGACGTCTATGCGCGGTCTGATCATCATCTCCGGACGAAAATTTAATTCTCTGCGCAGTAATGCGTCAGCTTCATCCACGGTATCGTTATCAAAAGGACATGCCATGGTAGTGTAAATATTCATCACTTAATATAACTTCTATTGTAGGCCTACTGAATGATTTTTATACGTTGTATAAAAAAAACTCCTTTTTGCAAAAAAACGCAGCGCAACAGAATATCCGCTGTGATATGAAACGGTACCGCTCAAAAAGAGAATTGCCTGGAAATGCAAGCACATCTATAATCAATAGTTTGATAATCATCTCCCGACCAATATTTAATTCTCTGCGCACTAATTCTGCACCACAGGATCATTATCAAAAGGACATGCCATGGTAGTGAAATAGTCACCACCTAATATAACTTCTAATGTCTGATGTTTGCAGTGATTTTCTGAAAAAACAGATGGAACTATACTACGCCAAAACTCGCCCGCTGACTGAATGAATGAGGAAATCAAACACCGTGTGTGGCTGAAAGAGGGCGGAGACAGAGAGAAACTCAAGGTTTTCTGAGAAAAACCTGGTCCCGACCAGGTTAGTTTCAAAGAGCATGTTACCATGGTAACTGACCAAGAGGTTAAGTTACCTCTCTTTGTGAAACAGGCTAGAGTTACCCCTCTGTCTCTGGTTTGAGTTACCTCCCTTTGTGAAACGGAAAACTCAGAGTTTCCCTCATTTCAGGGTTAACATACTCAGAGTTTTCACTAAACCTGCTTTGTGAAACAGGCCCCTGATCTGATTGGAAATACAGAGAGGCACTCAAATGGGAAATTATACAGGGAAAGATAAAGGGAGTCAGGGAAGTGCCAATAGTCTGATGCCTCACACAGAGTGAAAGAGACACAAAAAATATAGAATGAATAGGTCAGTTAGTCAGCATGTTTTCAGTGTGGGAATGTTACACTGTAAAAGAAGAAGAAAAAAGTTTGCAATTTGCAAAACTTGCAAGGCAGAAATAAGCTGCCGAGGACCAAGGCCGAAAACACATGATACACACTTAACAGTGGCAGCGTGAAGCTTGAGCGTCACTTTAGCTTAGTATTAGCCTGAAGCTGCACTTTTCCACACACCATGGCCACTGCCGTAGTCAGAGATGGCGAGAAACTTATAAATCTTCTTGTTTCCCTAAAGTCACCGGTGTGGAAACGTGTTTGCCTTCTCCGCATAGACTGTATAAAAGTATATAATATAACATTCATTATGCAGTCTATGCTTCTCCGTGAGTTATAAACAAACAGCAAACAGTAGTGTGCTGACGGGACTTCATGGTGCATTCAGGTGTACCGTTTGACCTGTGACAAGCTGATTCCACAACAACAATAAACAGAAACAGGTATATGAAAGAACAACAACCTAAAGGTGCCTTCTAGTCCGTCAGTTGCTGCTTTTAGCTGTTGCACCTTTTTTTTTTTTTAAAGAAATGTAGTACAGATCATAAAAAAATTTTAAGGTCCCATTACCTGCTGCATTTTTTTATTTGAGCTTATTTATTTTATTATATGCAAAGTGCCATCAGTTCTGCATTGTTATTCATTTTAGACTACCTCACCTGTTACATTTTAAAAAGTAAGTTCTACCAATATAATATATATACTACTTTGTTTAATAGTTTTGGTTCAATTTAAGAAAGAAAAGTTCCAATGATGTTTCTGTATGCTGTGAATTATAGTTGTCAGGAGGAAAAAAATCAGAATCGGCAAAAATCTGCATCCACAAGATACAGTACCCTTGAAAGAGCCGTAAATCCCATCTCTACTGACAAAGTGGTGCTAGTCCAACCACCTCTCCCTGAACATCATTAAAACCAAGGAGCTGATTATGGAGTGCGCCAGGAAGCGTCACAGAAACCCCCACTGGAAACCTGGTCTCCAGCAGAGAGAGTGAACAGCTAAGTACCTTGGTGTGAGGCCTTACACTTTGAGACACATATTGATACTTGGAAAACTACAAGACTGACAGACTATGAGAGCCGTGAACAATAAACACATTTCAACATACACAATGACATTTGCCCCTCTATAAATTGTACTGCCTTTTATACACTGTTGCCACTTTATCTAGATTGTTTCTTGTTTTCATTTTCTTGTGACCAACTTTTGATTGGTTTTCTGTGGCTTCATCACAAGGCACCATCAATATATTAACACACAAATTATACATACACAAAAGAAAAGCATAAAAGAAATAAAAGAAATGCTCGCCCACCCAAACTCCCCACCTCCCGACCCCATTTTTACTATTTTAATATGTTTACTATTTTGTATTTTTTTCATATATTTTGGTCAGTCATGTATATTTTTATCTGTTATTTTGTTTCTTTTACTTTGCATTGTAACCTGCGTTCCCCAGATGACTTGCATACCGCCTTGACTCTGCCCAGTTCCACTCGACCATCTGGGAAATTGATTTCAGGTGGTCGAGCCAATTCGGACCGCTGGACGGGGTTTTATAGATGTGACGTAGCGGAGAAGCGACTGTTTGTGATTCAGACAACAATGGCGGCTCGCACCGAGGAAGTAGACGTCGACATGGATGCTGCTTTTTCATCTGTGTTGTCCAATCTAGAGAATCTCTCTACTTTAAAAGAACACCAGAGAGCGGCTCTGAAGGGTTTTGTTGGTGGAAACCATGTCGGCTCTTCTGTTTGGCTTCTCCCAGCGTCGCTCTCATCAGCGTTACAGGTTGGTTTCGATGTGAGTGGTTGAAGTAGCACGTCAGTACAAATGAGGGATGTGGTTTATCCAATCATATGCAAGGCTTTTTGACAAGGCCCAGTCTCCTGAAATCACTTCCCCGTCGAGCGATCCCAGATGGATGAGGGAAGCAAGACGGAACAATATTACTTGTATTGTGCACTCCCAAGAAGTTTGGCCCGAAAACATTTTACTTTACATATGAACATGTGACAAATAAATCTATCTTGAATCTTTTGAATCTTAATACTATAGTACTGTCTTCTTTCAGAGATCAAATATAGGAAGAGGTGTGAGAGAGGCTTTTTTAAAATAAATAAATTGAACTGTATGTAATCAACAACATTTACGTGTTCGCAAGAGTGATTGAACTCTAAAACAACTAAGATATAAGCTTAATGGCAACATGTGACTTGCAGAGATTTTTGCAGTGAGGCTAAAGAAACACTAGTGGTGCTTGGGGGATGGGGGGGGGTACATGTTCTTAGGAAGGTCAAGAGAAGTAAAGAGAGGGAGAATGAAAGAAGATTGAACCAGGAAAGGAAAGAGTGGGGGGTGAAGAGAGGACATCATGGCAAAAGCACAGGGCAGACAGAAAAGGTTAAGGGATGCCAAAAAAGAAGAATGGAAAACTCCAATAAAAGGTAGTGAAGAGGAGATGAGAGGATATGGGGAAAGAACATGGAATAAACCGGGCAAAGTGAAAGAATGGAATGAAATAAAGAGCTGAAGGAAGAAAATAATTAGGAAATCAATTTCTAGGACATCCTGAGGGAAAGAAAGAAAACAGCAGAGGGTGACATCTACTATGTTAATAGTTCAACAGCTTAAACTCTTCAAATGTGATGATAGAAGGCAGGGAGAACATTTGTACAGAAGTATAATTCATACAGGGTTCTAAGGTGGTCTGGTTCATATTGTGATTGGATCTCAGTCAGGGTTAAATGCAGTCTGTACAGTTTGGCGGTATTCTTAAGAAACACAAGAACTGGGCAGCAAGATGAAAGGTCACCTAATTCTGCCTTTACCTGCTATCACAAGCTGCAAAAAAGCAAAAGACATTGGATACAAATTTTAGAGGGTCGTTTGAAAGGTTAAGCATGTTGTTCTTGTAGAGGTTCCCAAATGTTTTTAGCTTGAGACCCAAAAAAGAACAGTAGTGTCTCTCTGGGACCAAGACTTACAAAATTACCTCATGGAATGCCATGACATCTACATTTATAAACTACTAATAAAGATAACAACAAACCATGAATTTAACATACATATAAAATGCATATATATATAATCATAAACGTGCATCACATATATAATGTTAAGTTTATCACAACTTCATAATGAGCTTGCACTAAAAAAGGACATAAAAGCAGTATGGCAGTAGAGTCACTAAGTCAGCTGGTATGGGAGTGCAGCAGAGAGTATATTACCATTAGCCTGTGAATGTTCTCATTTGTCCAGGTCATTGTTATCCTCAAAGCAATTTCAGTCAAAAGCAACTGGACTTGGTTATTTGTCTAGGAAGACGTTTCACCTCTCATCCAAGAGGCTTCATCAGTTCATGTACGCATCTGACCAGGCTGGGACTGGTCCAACTATCTGGTGTGGAGATCCAGGTATTTAACCTCTCACAAGGCCAATGATGTATATTACCATTAAATACCCTGCACACAGCTTCTAAACTGAACAGACCAGTGTACCAAAAAAGACGTTCTTCTATTTCAATTAGGACAATTAATTAACATATTATAGCTTTTTGTATACATTTGTATCCTGACCCTAACTTTAGGGAAAGACAGTTGGAGATGGATTAAGGGTTTCTTGTGTTTGTTTTTCTTCCAGAAAGCCAGGTACGGAAGCCCCTGAAAGGCAAGGTGAAAAATTTTCTCAAAAAAAGTTTCCCTCCTACATAGGAGATATTAACTCGTTAACTCGACGTAGGAGTTAATTATCTAAGGCATTATGTCCATGGCATTCATTGACGTGAATATTAAGTCGCCATGTGGAACACACAGTCTCGTCAATATATGATTTCATCAGACCTCATATCCACACCCAAGTTGGCACCTTTGCACAGTCCCATTATGTTTTACAGACCAGTAGTATTTAGTTAGCACAACTCTCTCTTTGCTGCGGCCAACTTTTTCAACAGTGTTGTTTTAGTTCTTTCTTGTGAGTATCTAAGAGCATGATATTGGTACGTCATGACGGAATGCAATATGCTGATTCAATTAAATGAACCACATCAAAAGACTTCAAAAGACTCAACAGTAAATCCATCTTTATAAATTTGCAGATACCTTGGGTAAGTTTCTCTGCCCGGTTCATCAAATCTCATTACTTGAGCCTAAAATAAAATAAAATAATTACATGTTATTTGCACCACAGCAGCCATGACCAATGGCCGGCAAAGGAAAACACGGAGGTTTCCTGCATACAGCTATGATGATGAGTAGGGATGTAACAATACACTCAACTCACAATTCGATGTGGTTCACGATTTTTTGTCCACAATACGATTTTCTCACAATAATTTTCTAATCAAAATGAGTTACAGACAAATTGTTACTAAATAAAATGATTCTTATTATTCCTAGGGAAAAATCTTAGAGGTCCTTTCTTTACAGAAACTCTTTACAGTGCAACCTAAATGGTCATCTTACACAACAAAATACATGAAAAATATCTCCTTTCTTTAGAAACAATCTCTCAAGTTAGCTGGTCTTAACTGGTGTAATTCAACATCTTAAGGGAAGAATATAAACTCTTGACCAAAAAAGAGGTGCTTTCTTTACAGAAACTCTATTTCAGTTTGTTTCCTCTTATAAAAAAGTGCAACTGAAATAGTTCTTCACTTACATAAAAAATAACAGGATTTTAAAAACAAATCCCACATCAAAATAATAACATTAAAACATCAAATCTCTTCAAATAAACTAAGAATGGCTTCTGTAGCTTGAAACTGTTAGGTTTCTCTTGAGGTAATGTCAACATTGTCGGGCCGAAGCTGAGATCTCTGTGAGGTTCCAACATAAAGACCCTTACACTGGGGACTGAGGTGGGGTAGCCTTTGCTAGAGACCAAAGCAGTGGGTAAAACTTAACTAATTCTTTTGGCCACCACCCACTGTGGCAATAAAGGTGAACAACTCAGAAAATGCATGAGAATGGTTCTTGAACTTGTATAGCACCACATAAAGTGCTGTTGAGTTATTAACCAACTTAATCTCATTAATGACTAGAATGACTTACAGCTGTCTCTGAGCTCGTGTAGCAGCATTTATTTTTAATTTTAGATTAACAATAAACATTACATTTATAACAAATGACTTATAAGTGTATGTTGCTTTTCAAGATAAGACATGTTTTGACTATTTTGACTGGATAACATTTAGATAAACGACATCAATAACAATCATAATAATGAACAGACACCAAACTCCATTCCACTGTAATGTGGAGGTCAGACACTGATGGAAAACCCTTTCACAGAGCACAGACTGAGGCTCTGAGTCCTTAAAGAGGAGGAGCAGACACTCCCATCTGCTTACTCCACTCCACAAACAAATGGCAATCCCAACAGTGCAGCTCCTCTGTTGTGGCGTCGTACACAAGCCATTCGTGAACCTCGTGATCCCTTTCAACTTTGTATTAAAACGTCTTTTTTATTTATTTTGAATCGTCCTCCTCATCCTCTTTTTGTTCTGTTGCAGCCAGCGGCCCCTTCACGCCAGCAATATGCCGCCACATTTTTTCTTTTTCTTCTCGTTTTTTATTTTGAAAGTCCAAGAAAACAATAGGTTACCTGATTGGTCAACAGCACACAACACTTAGAAGACAACACAACACTTGCTCAGTGTTGCTCAATTTCATGCCCTGGTCCCGTCTGTGAAATATGCAGTTATTTTAATGATAGTACTTCAAATTTGGTTGAGTCAGTATGAATAAATTGTGACAATGCAGCCTATTATTCATAATAATGCAAAAGTACGCTAGAGTCGTGTAGTCTCACCCCACCTTTTAAACCGTACAATTCATGCACAGACAGTCTGAGGCCTCAGTCAGTTAATAGTGCAAACAAAAGTCACTCAAACAGCAACATTGTGACAATTGCAAATTGGTAAAATTGGTGAAATCTGGTGATGTGTTATAAGAGCTCTGAACTCTGTGAAAGGGTGGTGGATGGATGGTGGGCAACATATTTTCTAATCTCCACCAAGCGCCTTATAATCAACAATTGCAACATGGTGGCCTCTCTTGACTCATTGTTAACCTAAACATCTGAAACTGAACGCTGCATTTTTTTATCCTATTAACTAAGTCTGTAATGAATGCGCACACACTGAAATGCTTTATTCTTAAGTAACAGAGCACCTCACAAAAACAGCCATGCTAATGTGATGTGCCTACAGTCTTAAATAGTGGATTTAAATGAAATTTAAATGATAAAAGGTGAAACTCAGGTCCATCTTTTCCCTTAATATATCCCTTGCACACACATGCACTTGCAGTCTGACTCCTATTGTGTAGCAGAACAAAATATTTGCAAGAGATTGTATATCCCTGTATAAGCCAAACCTGATGGAATGAGTAATAATTCTTACAGCAGAAGTTTATTGTCTGCAGTATAAAATAGGGTGGCAAAATGAAGGTTATTGAAAAAAAAAAGTGTTTATTTGATCTTCAGCTACAATGGGTTGCTCAGACAGTTGGGCTGTTCAAAGACACTCTGGAAGTGATTTAATGCCGAAATTCCAAACTGACACTAACAATAGCCTGGGCCGCGTTAAGTCAAAACATGTGCATCAGATCTGTGATATTACTTTATGACAACTGTGTGGTTTCTTTGATACCTATTTTCTATTACAAATTGATATGAACTGAATTTCCAGAAGTCATGGTCACATTAGTAACATTTTAAGTTGGGACTTGGGCATTTATTGGGACTTGTATTTTAAGTTATTACTTTATATGAATTAAGTTGATTTGTGTTCAGATTGTTTCTCTTTTTTTGTGCTACTGATGAAAGTATCTATAGAAAAATAATAAACCTGTTACATCTTCCCCCAACCACTTGATAATAACACCACCCCCTTTGTTACACTATCTTATTATTTTCAACATTCCTCAGTCCTCAGAGGAAACATGGACACAAATACAATCATAGGCCATGGATTCATGAAGGTCACTGGGCTGGGATATGATCAAGCTACTTTCCCCCTCTCTCGACTGTGCCAACGCTCTCTCATTCTGCCTGTGGGTCCAGAGGTCTGTGCAGTGGCCCGTAGGACTAGCAGAACACTGTGGTTGAACTGGGCAGCTCACAGTGTGAACGCATGGAAGTGTGAGAATGTGAAGTGGGGCAGTTCTACATCTGAGCATGGATCTCAGCTCACTTCCCTTTGATACACACACACACACACACACTGTGGTGCTGTCACTGCCTTATTTACTCTCTCCCCGCTCCTCTCTTTTTACTACACATCCTTTTGTCCCATCTTTCATTTGTTCCCTGTAGAGTTTTACATTGGTCACTCCTGTACTCTTTCATTCTTATTCTTTCTCTTCTCTTTCTATGTCGATCATCCCTTCGCTCAGTGTTTCTCTCTCTGTGTGCTTGCCTCTCTCTGTCTCTCTCTTGGTGACATGGTTCAGTGGAGCGAATTTGCACTGGCCGCAGTAACACTCCAGTAATCCAGTGAATTCTCTCTCACACACATATATATATATAAAATAAAGGTAAAAACAAATTCCCGTGTGCCAGTGTCACTTTCGCCTCAGTTTGTATCTTCCATAGTTTTTTTGGGGGGAGCTTATTTAAGATAGTGATTATATCATTATGTAAATTACATCAGGAGAGCAGCCTCATCTATTCTGATTGGCTGCTGCTCCTACATGCCTGTGTCTATGTGTGTATGTCAGTGCGGGTTCAAAATGAGCCAATCAACATTAATTGTTTCCTGTGCTGTCTCTCATTTTGTCCTTTGAGAGGTGATGTCAAAAAGTCACTGTTAATTTAATGCTTCCTCCCTCCTCCCTGTGTGTGCTTATGTGTGTCACATCCATAGTCAGATCCTCTACCTTCTATAGTGACAGGAACAGTCACTGCCACTTCAGGCTGTCCTCATTCACTGTTCCTATACCCGCAGGATGAATGCACTGTCATTAGTCTATAATCAACATATCTATTACTGTATAAATATGTCTGGTGCAAAGAAGGAAATCAGGTGAAGCAGTATAAAAGCACTAAAATCTGCGTAGGAGGGCCCTGGTGTTGGATGGGTCCCAAAACACTCGGGCGACCAGTGTTCGTGTCAGGGAAGATCCAAGCTGAACCACAACCTTTTTTATGCCTCTGCGCCAGCTACAGCTACAGCACTAGGCATTATGTTTCAGGGTTGTCCGTCCACCCCCTTCTTATGAACATATATCAAGAAGCCACGGAAGAATTTTCTTCAAATGTCCACTTAGATTTGAGGATAAACTGAGCCGATATTGGAGGTCAAGGGGTTAAGGTCACTGTGACCTCACAAAACGCATTTTTGGTCATAACTCAAGAATTCCAACACTAATTATGACAACATTTTACACAGATGTCAGATAAAAAGATGACATCTCTATCCAAAAAGTGTATGGTCAACTTCATTGTGACATCCTGGGAAACTTTCAAGGCAAGACACAAACCCACATGTTCATAAACCTATCACAACCTAACTGATCTGTGTCAGTTTTAACTATCATTATGTGAACTTTTGACATGAGCATTAAAGCTGTAGATGTATGTCTTGTGGGCCCTTTAAAAACAGAATGCTCTTTAAATTGACCTTGAGTTGGGATTGTTGAACTACTATTTACAGAGTTAAGAATAACTTTGTCAACTTCTCAGCCAATGTGGAGACTTAGGTCATGCCTTAAATTTTATTTTTGGAGGATTTTCTTTCAGAAAATATAATAGCTCTGCTAACTAAATACATAAAAGTCAAAAGGAAATTACAAATTACTACATACATCCTTATCTAATGAGAAGAGCTACACTGAGATTACCCTGTCAATTGTGACCTCTCAGAGAGATTAATTGCATTATTGGATATAATGTATAGTTAAATATTGCTGCCATGGATGTCCTTATTAACAGTCTTTCTTCTAAATTCGTAATGCTTTTTTTTGTTAATTATCTTAATAATATGCTCATATTGTACTGGTTTTGGCAAAGTGTGTTGAGACACCGTACTGGGCGAAAATGCACTCTGAGCAGTGAGACACGGAACAAGTCACCATGACACATGTTGGCATATCTGTTGATTATTGTTAACTAATCCTATGTAAGAAGCCAAATTACAACAATAAAAGTTTAGAACGAAAATAATGTCAATTAATGTCAATATCAACGCATGCCCATATGTGCCCATACATGTACAGTATGTGCCCTTTGTGTGTACTTTTTGGGTATTGTTTCCACAAAACTCCAATTTGTCTCCTCTGAAGGGGTGCCTTGCTTTCTGCATATGCACGTGGCAGGTGTATGTGTGTGTGCATGTGTGTGTATGCGTGGGTCATCTGTGTTGATGAGATATTCATTAAGCACCAAACCATGAAATATCAATTATGGAAAAGTCTTGTTTGTATTTGGCTGGTCAGAACTCATCCAAGACGGCTGTGAGAATGCCGACAGAGAAGCATAATGACGTCAAGAGCAGATTAACAGGAGCTATTACAATGGTTTCAAATGCCAAACAGAGCAGAGTCAGAAATATGAAAATGTGCATGTTCAGTTATCTTGGCTCTCCATAGCCTGCACAAACCTCACACTGCTCATTTTGTAATCATTCTGTTGTAATTAACAACTGGCATTGTTCTCTAATAAACATGTGGGGAAGGTTTACAGTCTGCACAATGAGGCCTTAAAATGTTAACAGATGTGGATTAATGTGGATTGATGCCATGTTTCTTTTCTTTGCTAAAGCTGCTACTGGCCAGCATCTTCAGATGGCGAGATGGCGGTGCGTTCAGACGCAGCGGCTGAGTGCTCTCCCTTTTGATGTTTTGTTTATTTACTAGTGTGTCCATTTATACTATTCACATTAAAATCCTGTTCAGCAAACACCATCTATAGCCGGCAGGATCTCTTAGGAATAGGTTTACACAGCGAGCGTTCTGTTACAGCTGACGTCATTTTCTCGCACGAAATACCTGTGGATATAGCTGATATCCGTGATACCACAGTTGTGGTAATATAAATATAACATTTTGTTGTACTGGTACAATGACAATAAAGACAATTCAAGTACGCATCTGACCAGGCTGGGACTGGTCCAACTAACTAGTGTGGAGATCCAGGTATTTAACCTTTCACAAGGATGATGATGTCACTGGAACCCTTTGTGCTCCAAGTGCCAACTACCATGGTTGGTGGGAAGTAGGTTTCGACTTTGTTAATGCTCTACTGAGTCCTAATGACAGTCGTTGGAGTCACAGGAGGCCATTTGTGAACAGTTGTTCTCTGAGGTTAGATTATTGAATCTCCTGGGAAGGGATGAAAGGACAGGATTGTAAATTGGTGATAAGTGGTTTCTCAGACCTCCTCCTCTGTTTAGCAATGATTTCTCTATGACAGCTTCTTTTACTTCTCTTTCAAAGAGGAGGGATAATGATGATCTGGACAAATGAGAATATTCACAGGCTTACTAAAATTATGTTTTGCAATATTTTAAATTTTGTCACGTGCAAAGAGTCAGACTATAGGTCAGATTTTTGATGTCTGAGATTCATGAGAATAGAACCTGGTTTAAATTGCAGAAGACAGTTTTCTGTTGCCATGGAATAAAACAAGAGGAAAAGTGGACAACAGAGACTAGGATTGGTCAGGCTGCTGAGAAATGGAGGGACTTCCTGATAAACTACTAACAATATGAACAACACCACCACTGACTTCAAACTCATATGCATCCCACAGAATGCCGCTAAAATAATTGGCCTTCCAAACCCTCAACTTCTCAGGCCTCAACAACAAAGCCATCACATGCAGAGCTCACATCGTAGCACATGACCCCAGGCACCCCTTCAACCCATTCTTCAGACCAAATTCTAGCCTGGAAATCGGCACGCTATGGCAGGAGTTTAGTCCCCTCTGGCCCTGAAGCATGGATGTATTTTCTACATAAAAATCAGAACACAATCATTGCAATAAATTTCACTTGTCCTTTAAAGTAGGACTATGCTCAGGGTGAATTTAGGAAAGCAAATTAACCAGCTTGCGTATTATTTTTCTGACGTTTCTGATTATATCCCAAAGATTATTATTATCACATTTATTTCATTCATTTATGTAATTATCTATAGCTGCTTCACTGTTTTTTGTTAGTAGTAAACAATGCAAAACCCTTGTGGAAGACAGATAGATAGATAGATAGATAGATAGATAGATAGATAGATAGATAGATAGATGAAATTTATGCAGATTCAACTGGATAGACAATGTTATTTGACATAATTTGCATTGTGTAATTAATAATACAACGTTGTCTGAAATTTTGTCGTTTTTATTTTTCTTCATAAATCAGTGTTATTGGTCGCTCATTATGTCTGTATGTGGGCTTTATAAAGTTTTAACCAATATAAAAAAAAATTCAAAAGAGTTGTTGTAACTCCATTTTGCTGACACTCAAACTGTCAAAAAAACCTCACATTCCTGAAAAATGAAGGTTTTGGAGGTACAGGATTTTTCGCCTGACAGCACAATAATTAAATGTTATGTGAAAAAAAATCCTTCTGTGGGAAAAAATACTCAGCTCTCCAGTCGAACCAGCACATGTACAGTAGTAGAACATGAGGACACGCAGTAACAAATGCAGCTACCTCTTGAGTGACGGCTGAGAGGTTGGTTTATAAAAACAGAACTCGGATGAACTATGGGAACCAGGTCACACATTGTTTTGTGATTGCTCAGCACTTTGAATCAAATAACAGTCTATGGACCACTCTGAATAAAATGTAGGTACACAATTTAAAAGTATGATGCAGGAGCTCCTATCAATAACATTTATACAAACTCTGTAAAAGTCATATGATTAAGAATAAGCCTACTCACAATAAGACCACTTGCTTTTGTCTTCCCTCATATTCTGCTTGTGCTTTCAGCAAGCCATATCTCTCTTTCCCTGCCAACACCTGGAAATGGAACACACTCACTCCAGTTCATTAATTAACATGCAATGGAATCATTATCTCACTGCTCCAGCACAGACTGGCATACGAAAAGAATTTCCCATTCCAAAACATTTATGAGCCACCACATCAAGGTTACACTAATAATGTAGTGCTATGTTGCCATCCTGTGGAGTTCAGAGGGGGGGGAATCAACCCATGCTGCATCTTTCCATGCTCTAAGGGATGAGAACATTCATTTAGAAGACTGATCTGGTCTCAGAGCCACGGTGTGTGACTATACAAGGCTACATATTAGTGCTTTACAGCTAGCTACATTAAAATCAAGATTAAACTGTCATGCCAAGAACTTCTAAGCATGCAGTTGCCGCATTAGATTGAGACTTTTGAATGAAATATCAATCAGCTCTGTGTACAGCATATCAAAAACATTCACTTGTACAGTACTAAGAAAAACAATTCCATTCATCTTGTCAAACATGAAGTAGAGGTTGGGGTTTAGAAAGTCTTTCTGGACCTATTCTCAACACGAAGAAACCATTGAGTTTGATAAATATTTTAGGGCTGGAACTTAAACGCCTTAATTACAATGAATTAATTAATCACGGACAAAAAAAATAACGCAATTAATCGTAATTTATTTTTGCATTCAGTGCGGAACATTGCTCATTACACAAGTTCCCACCCAGCCCGTAATACTGACGCACAGGACGCAACAAGAGATAAATAAAACCAATAAGAATCAAGATGATGAGTTGTTGCTGGGTTCAGTGGGCGACATTTGAGTTCTAAAAAATGACCAAGTGGAAACATGGGCTCTTCAGCCTTCGCTCCAACCCAATGCTGAACATGCTGCAGCTAACGTTAGCACAGACAACGCTGAACATGCTGCAGCTAACGTTAGTACAGACAACGCTCCTAGGAGGGACTGCCATTAGTCAAAGGATCATTTTTGGTTCTGTGTTTTTGAAAACATGGAAGAAAAAGCACTCTATGTTCAACTGTTTATTTTCTACCAAGGATATTATTCGAAATCTTTTTGCAATGTTAGGTTTCCACTGTTCCTGAATATACTGTACTAGGCGCTGTTTTATTTTTTTTATAATATATTAAGTCATATATCAAAATACATTTAAATTATTAATAATTAGTTAACTAGCTCACTGTTGACCTTTAAGTATACATTAAGAGTATTCAAAACTCTCATTTAATGCTCTGGAAGATATGATACACAAATGACCCCTGATTAACCCAAGGCAAGAATGTAAAACCAAAATGACCAGGGAAACTCAAATATCCCCAGCCCACACTCACACACACACATCCATCTCCACCCGTGGAATATTTCCCGCACGTCGCCCCCTCTCTTTCCTCCATTTCCTCTCTCTCATATAAATTGATAAAAGGCTTGAACGGCACTCTAGCCGAAAAATAATCTTTAAAAAAAAGGAGAGGAAGAGAAAGCGTAGCTGTCTTTTCTGAATGCCTGTTTGTTTAGTCTTTCATCACAATACTAAAACACAACGTTACCGTGGCTATCTGATCCTCCCCTGGAGTTTTGTTTAAGGAAACGTGTCAGTCGTATTTTTAATGCTTTTATTGCTTTTATACGGTTGTTGTGACGTGTTCAATATAACTCAGAAATAAATTGAAAATCTATCTTTTTCTTTGAAACAAACTGGTTTTAAACACATTTCTTTGCGTTGGAAATAGTGAAATAACAAAATGGTTTGAGTGCATACACAGTGGTCACAAGTTAATCTGGCGTCCTCCTGGTTTTGAGATATTGGCTGACTATATAGTCAATCACGTGTTTTCCTTAACATAACATGCATGTCACAGGACTGTTGGTGCACTGGAAAGATATCCGTTTAGAGTTATTTTTCCCAATGTAACGATCAGTTCGAAGACTTCTAATTATTATTTTTTGTTTACATTTAAGTCTGAATAGCTTGATCATCTATGCTACGTAACATGTTTACTCAATCATACTCCAAAGACAAAAAGTATTTAGAAAATTGATAAGAGATGGACATTTTAGTTGTAAGTAAATTTCATATATCAAAAAACCTTTTTCACCAAAGTGCTTCACATGGACAAACACAAGACAGTAAAAACTTTCATAACAACTTATTCACCGGAATTCACTTTTTTCCTGTTTTCCGTCACATCAAGCACCGTTTAATAAAAACATGACTGACATGTTTCCTCAAACAAGACTTCAGGGGAGGATCAGGGGTCGGTTTCACAAAGCAGGGGCCCGTTTCACAAAGCAGGTTTAGTGAAAACTCTGAGTCTGTTAACCCTGAAATGAGGGAAACTCTGAGTTTTCCGTTTCACAAAGAGAGGTAACTTAACCTCTCGGTCAGTTACCATGGTAACATGCTCTCTGAAACTAACCTGGTCGGGACCAGGTTTTTCTCAGAAAACCTTGAGTTTCTCTCTGTCTCCGCCCTCTTTCAGCCACACACGGTGTTTGATTTCCTCATTCATTTAGTCAGCGGGCGAGTTTTGGCTCAGTAAAGTTCCGTCTGTTTTTTCATCTTAAGCTGCTGCCAAGTGCGCTTCTCCCTCGTGTGAAGCACCTAAATTAAATAAATTAATAGGCTACCACTCGAGCAGTTCCCCCTGTGATATTACTGTGATTGCAACAGGACTACATTTAAACCTACGCACTGACCCGAGCCACAATGTCCTCCCGCACCGTCTCCCTCTCTTTTGCTGCTGCAGCGCTGTAAACCTGCTCAAACTCACCGTATGAGTGCATTAATATTTACAGTTCCAGTTGTAGCGTAACCCTCCCCTTCCCCATTGCTATGGTGACTCGTCGAATCAGGGCTCCATTGATGCTGTCTTTTTTTACTTGTGGTGCACGCGCTTAACTCCAGGTCAAACTACTCTGAGTTGATCAACCTAACGCAAATCTGCTGTTCTGGAACTGAAAACTCAGAGTTTCCTATCTCAGAGTAGATCAACTCAGAGTTCAGGGCTAAACTCAGAGTTTGTCGAACCTGCTTTGTGAAACGGACCCCAGATAGCCACGGTAACGTTATGTTTTATTATTGTGATGAAAGACTAAACAAACAGGCGTCATGAGGACATCTATGCTTTCTCTTCCTCTTTTTCACATCTGCAGTCCAGTGGCAGCTGGACCATAGAGGGCGCTAGGGCACCACCCCTCCTGCTCTAGATTAAAATTAATTCACTTTTTATTGATTTTATTCATTAATTATTTTAATCCTATATTACAATTGTGTTGTCAATGAGTACCTGAATCACATAATTCCTCTTAGTAACTAAGCTACAGGCTTGTTCATGGCGAAAAACCGACAGTATGTCTTAAACGAATTAGCAATTGCTAAATGCAATGCAGGATTAACCATGTGAAATTCTATGAGCAGGCTAAGCTAAAGGCTAGTAGCGATTAGCAATTAGGCTCATCTTTAACAATTACAAAACATCACTGAGTACATGAAAACACATAAATTTACTTTTAGCAGCTTGTCACAGTTCTCACACATCAAAACAGGACGACACTAGGAGTTAGGAGTATTTTACTTTACACTTTACAGCTATCCAGTTCAGACGCCTATATAGCAGACTCTGTTGTCGTTAATTTTGCTGTGGCATGTCGGTGATGCTTAGCCCCTAATACCTGAACAAGGTACAACATAGATTGTATAAAAAATGGATGTAGCCTCTCCGCTGGGGCCAGTTCTCTCAAAGTGATCCAATCATATTCGCCTCTGGGAGTATGACGTTATATCTGTGCCACATTAGTGAAGGAGCAAAGTGAGATTTTGAGCACAGAAAATACATTTTGCGAGTACATATTTTCAGTTAAGCAAACAAAAAAATATTCTGTGCTAAATAAATGTATTTGCATGAATGCACTTATTCATTTTAACGTCCAATAATAAGCCCTCTCACTCAGTTTCACTCATATGCTCTCTTAAACTTCTGCTCGCTGCGCTGCCGACCGCTGCATGCTCGCTCTCAATCTCTCAACTGTGCCTTTACGCTCGCTGTCAACCAATCAGAGACCTAGAAAAGCTCAATTCAGAAATAAAAGATATACGGAAACTCCGTTCACTGAATGGGACGGTGTACTTTATTTCTTCACTCAGACACACTCACATCGCCAACACTTCTAATCCCCTTCAAAATAAAAGCTCTCAAGAGGAAACTGGGATACATTATCAATACGGTGTATTATAGCGCTGTTGTTTCGCGCAGTTTGAATTAACATTAGACTCCATGTATCCTGAGACATCAGCTGTTGTGGGATGTAAGTTAACTCCCCTCTCTCTAGCAGTCCTGGTCTACATAACTGGACGATGTCGTTTGAACAGCAACACCAAAATGTCCGATCACAGCCACATGTAACTAGTATGTATTGCTTTGGTTATATATCATATTTATGAACCTTTCAATAAAGTTTGTTTGTAAGTTAGTTAGCTTGCAAACTATCTTGTATGTTGCCAATGCTTGCTTATTCATGTCAAAAACAGTAGCTAACCAACGCCATATGGGAGTCTCCATCTTATCAGTCTTTGACTCCTCCTAATTTCTTCTTACCAAAAAAGGACATTGATGTGATATTGGGGGGAGGGAGATACGTCCATCTGGCTGAAGTTAACAGAATTAGCCACATTAGCTCACATTACCTGGGAGCTAGGCTAACAGTACGCATTACTAGATAAATGGGAGTGGGAGTCCGGTGTCTCAAGCGGAGACTACACCAGCTCCGGGAGTAAAGTGCACCCAACATGTATGATCTATGATTTAAACTGATATTCAACTGTAAAACACAGACCTTCACATCCTGAATCCTCCCATTGCTCCAGATTAGCATCTAGTGTATGTGGCATACATAGTAGGCTGTACTGCAAGTCATGGTGTAAGTTCGGCTATGTAATTATCATAACAGAGCTAATGTTAACACGGTGTGTTCCTAAACCATGTATTTGTACAGTTGATCGAAGAGCAAACCATCTTGTCACTTATGGAAACACCACCACACGAATGACTGCAATCCAGGTCGAGATGACGGAGTTAGCATGCTAATCCTGACAACTAGCCTCCATAGAGAAGTGACGGCCAGAGGCTAGCTGTCACTCAGAGGCCACGCCCCTAATTATTTGTAAACTTTAACCTCCAATAAAATAAAAACTAGCCTGTTACAAAGATATTCACCCTCCTAAGTGTTATCATGGAGATATGACTTAAACATACAAACAAGAATGTTTTATTGTAAACAAGTAGGTTTAATGATTTAAAAAAACAGCCTGTTTAACATGGAGGTCAATGAGAATCTACTCCTACTGGACACTGGAACTGCAGTTTTCGGCACTTCCTGATTGGATCAACCAGGAAGTCGCTGTGGTAGTCATACAAAGATGAGAGAATAAAAAAGATGCTTTACTGCTCCACAAACAAACTTTTTTTTTAAACAAATGCATTTGATGAACTGCTATTTATTAACAACATTCACATTTTAATGTCTGTATTTGAATGAAATTAAGTGGTACAGTGGTATCTTACTGTACAGCTAGCTTCAGTTTTACGTGCTGAGGTTTAGGTTTTATTTCTTTCTATCAGTGACAATTGCTGTAAGACTGCAAGGAAAGCTCAGCTTCCCCTAAAATGTCACCAAAAAAAAAAGAAAAGAAAAAGTGGTGAACTATGTACTACTGCATGTATATTTCATTGACTAAATACGCGCTAGAAAGCCTTCATCTTTTGTTCAGAATCAGCTCCTTATCACAGGTAACCAGCCCAACTTCCTTCTCATTCCTTCCCACAGCACCACAGCGATGACACAGTCGGACACTCAGCTTCTACTGACTTCAATGGGGAAACGTAGTACAGGTTGTTCCACTGCAGCCAAACTAAACGCTCATTGGATAAATGATGGGCTTTTGTCCCACCCATCGGACGCTCAGCGTCTCTGGGGGTCTATGGGACAGTGGGCTGGTCCGGACACTCGGCTTCTGCATGATGACTGGATGAGCTGTCTGAGGCGGAATCCTTTTTTTGATTGACAGCTAAATGAGGGAGTTACAGCGTGCTCACACTGTCCTTTTGGCCGCGGCCAAAACCGGTTTTTCAGCTAAAGCCTAGTACCTTTAAGTAGTGTGAGCGCACCCGCTCCGCGCTCAACTGGGGCCAGCTGGGCCGCCACGGCCCGCTTGAAAGAGGTGGGCTTTAGCGGAGCCGTTTGCACATGTACGAGCACGAGCGTGCGCACGTGCACGCGCACGCGCACGAGCCCTACGGCAGTAGCGTTATGTCCGCCTGTTCGGACATGTAAATAGAAGGACGGACCATGCGCGGACATTTAACAACAACAACAATGGCGGTGAAAGGTTCATGTTGGTGTGATGCGGAGGTGGAGTGTTTACTGCAGATTTGGTCGGATGAAAATATTCAAAAACAGTCGACAAGACGCACAAAAACTCCGAGGTCTATGGAAAGATTTGTAAACAAAGCCACACACACGCGATCAATGCGTGTGACGTGTTACGGCTTGAAGGCGTATGGACAGCAAGAAGCATTGGCCGGCCCTGGCAGTGTGAGTACAAACGGGGCTGGGGCGCGGGGGGGAGAGGGAGGGGGGACAAGTACCCTAAAGTCCGGGTCTCGGTCCGGGAGGATAGTGTGAGCGCGCCCTTAGTGATCTTGAAGAATATCCATCGGAGCATTTTCCAAGTTCATTCCGTTGTTCTGAACTGATCTGGAGACTTTACCGATCCTCAGCAACATTGTCTTTGTTAAATGACTAGCGTTGTGTTTGGCGACTCTGTTCTGTCACTCTGCGGTTTCTTTCCCCAAAGAGCAGCAGCAGCTGCAGAGCTTCTCCCCCCGTCACTCACACTCACACTCACAGGCGGTCACACTTCAGCCTGGCGCAGCAGCTCCAGCTGGGCCAAGGCCGTTTAAGCAGCCTAGCTCTGCTGGCCATTCAGAGGACACTGCTCAAGTCCCTGGAAAAGACGCCTAGTTGGTACGGTCACAGATCAATCTCTTGAAAAGGAACGAAGGCTAGAATTTACATATAAATAAACAAACACATTTATGATGTAGGCCGGAAAATTAGCTTCCCCTCCTTGAAAGACCAGCAGCCACAACTGCTGTCTATCCATTACAATATAGGTGATGTTCTTTTGTTGTGTTTAAATTCACGTTTACAACAGATTATCTCCCTGTTGACAGTTTTTACTACTTTCTACTGATGGAATATTCCTCCTAGATAGTACTGTATGTGGACAGACACTGGGACAGCGTTTCTGGAAAGACAAATTGATGTAGAACTTTATAATGTGATTTAATGCTCTGAGAAGCTTGCCTGATATCAGACGGACACAATTTGGCGGATTCGATTTTCTCTTACCAATCACTAGAGACCTCCTGTCTGAGCTGGCTAACTTCAGGTTTAGTGCTATACTAGTCTGGCTCAATGGAAGAACAGTGACTGTTTTCCACTGTGAAGGAAGAACGCTCAACGGCCATCTTTTTAAGGACGCCACGTCATAGAACGTCGTCAAGCACTGTCCCAATGTTCAGAACACTCTGACATTCCTGCCCTTTTCACGCCCTTTTCAAGCCCGTTTCAAGCCCTTTTCAAGCCCTTTTCAAGCCCTTTTCATACCCTTTGTATTTGAGAAATTTCAAGGATGCATGGATGGCTCCTCATCAAGCTAAAATACCCACAATCCTCTGTGTTCACACGCTGCGCAGAGTATTTAAATAACGGAAGGGAATCAATACACTTTCAAATGTAAGTAAAGTTATTTTAAATACTATTGCTTTTTGTAGATTTTATAGATTCATAATGGAAATCCCCAAAAAAACCTGTTAAGCTTAACCCTTTGAAAACAAAGTGGCCGCAGGTTGTTCCTGTTTACATGATCATGTTGTATTGTACACTGTTATCACGTTATGTGACGCCCAGAAAACGGGCTAACAACTCCGGCGGTGCCAGAGTATTAACCCCATAATGGCCACGGGAGATCTTCCTGTTTACATCTGCAGCAGAAAGCAAAGGTCTCTCCTATGACCACATTGAACATTGATTCAATTCAATTTCCCGACCGTATAACAAACAAATTACCCCATATATGTTGGTGTTTACTCTTTTTTAGGGTCAGCACTCTATTTCCGCACTCCCAAGTCGTTCCAAACTAACACGCTCACAAACGTTAGGCAGCACTCTAGACTCATCTATATAGAATGAGACTCGTAAGGAAGTGTTCTAGCAAGACTGCAGCCTCTACTTTGGAGTACAGCCAGCTGCGATCAACCTCCGAGCTAGCAACCTACATTAGCTAGTCTGTATGGAGTCTTTAGAGTTTGCAGTTGCAGGACGAATATCTCATGCCCGATGTTGATCTATTTTCTGACACGGCCATCATCAGCCAGAGTTGATTTGCCACATTTATATACTATGCAGAGGCGTGCCCCAGTAACATTGACTTGACCATTGTAGGTTAGTGATCCGTTCCTCACACGAACTTCTGTGATAATGCATTAATACATTTCTGCAAGAGCGACATACAGACAGCAAAGGTTATGTGGTAGTCCAGTGACTCCAGAGCTAAAGTAAAGACTTCATCTCTAATTCAGCGACCATCAAATTATGTTTGTATTTTCTTTTAGTAAGTCTCACCACACTGTCAACGTAGAACTGTATTTAAATATTTATATATTTTTTTCAGTTTCCTCACAGGACTATTCTGCGGAGGCATTGGCGCTGCATGCAGAGCTGACTGTGCCTACAACGATTGTGACTGTGATACAGTACTGCAATGACATAGATTATATCATGTTTTATCAGACAACAAATGAGTTCAACTGGCACACACAAATCTAACACTGAACAAGATACAGATAAGGAATACAAATTGAGAATTTGACCTAATAATGATGCTGGATGAAAACTCAGGACCACCAAATGCATTACAAGTCCTCCTGCAGGAGAAAATTAACATCTGTACCAGATGCTATGGCAACCCATACAACACGTGTTGAGACATTTCATTCCAAGATAAAAGGTTGATAAGGTCATCAGGAAGGAGGAATGTCTGTGGCAGATTTCTTTCTCTGGTGATATTTCTCTGGATTAGTGAAAAGTTTGACCTGGAATGTCAGTGGATCACCAGAGTCAGTAAGGCTCATTCTGTGGGAAACAAGAATGTCTGGAGAAAATGACAAAATATCCGATATTTGTTAAGATATTTCAATGTGGACTAAATTAATAGACCAACACTGACTGATGCCATTACCATTACATATACCTCACACTACTTAATGCTCACATCAGCGACCAATTAATGATTGTGATTATAATATGCCCCAAACAGGTACTGTATGTCAGTGCATTGCAGGACACACAGTCACCAGCCATTGCTGGCAAATAGACCAATTCAAGAAGGATGTAGGACATAATTTATCCATTGCTAACTGTTTCTGAGATCCAATTAAAATATGAGCTACACGACCTGCAGGTCTGGCATATCCAACCACATTCTGATTGCATGCCGCATACATTAAATCATGCTGTGTAATTTTTTATCCAAAATATGTCATCTTACAGTTGCTCTGGATGTCGATCACTCATTTGCATCCATTTTTTTCCGTTAGGTAATTCAGCTAACCAATATATTATAACGGCCTAATGTGTGTGGCTGTTTGCACATGACCCTGCAGTCTCATGCCCTTTTATGGGGATTAGTGGGGAATTTACCTCCTAATTAGGATCAACTAGCACCAAGACTAGTAAAAGGCTGAGTCATCAAAAACATTTTTTTTTTAAATGTCTGCACTTTGGGGTATGACACATGCACAGTAAAATCTGGTCTGCAGTTGCTGAGAGGCTCAGTAGCTGGCACATTGTAGAACATGGGATGATAGTAAATATTTTGGAAAGTAATCATACTTGATTTGTATTGCACTGATTATGTCACTGCAGTAAGCTTTATTTGTGTTATTAATAAAGATGTAAAAAAGAATGAAAGAAAGAAGCGGCCCAAGTGCATCCAAACAGCACCTGAGTGGAAACCATCACTTTATAGCGCCATCTGCTGTAACCATCCAACAGCGCAGCTCCAGTTCCACTGTGCATGTGACATTAAAGCATGTAAACATGTTCTAGTAAACCCCCATAAAAAATAAATTAAAATGAGCTTAATATGTTACCTTTAAAATTACATATTTTCTATTAAGGCTGGCAGAAGCACCTGTTGTTCTACTAATAACCATTAAAAGCCAAGAGACATCAACATCATTCATTTTATTTCCCTCTTATTATGGATTTAATTAAGACAAATACTGAAGAAATTAGATTCATGCCTTTTCATAATGAACAAGTAGTATTAGCACACCAAGGATGAATAATAACTCAACTGGTGACACCCAAGTGTGTGTTATTTTTGATTAAATGGTGACTTATAAAAGCTGAATTTTCCTCATTTAATTTTCACATTGAATTATGGTCACTTTCACTCCTTTTTTCCACTCTCTCTGAAAGCAAAGTCAATCACAATCATTTCACCACATTTATTCTGTCTTCTGTCACCTTGAATTATAAACAATTTGAAATCATTTTCATATAGCATTATGGACAGATACTGCATACCATCCTCTCTTTTACTAAAAGTTCCATACCAGTGTGGTAGTGTATGTATGTATGTGCCCAAAAATAATTCTTCTCATCTCCTTCCTACTTTAGAAGATATATAAAAGTAAAACAGCTTTGCTTGCATCTCCAGCAAAGATATTAAGTTTCTCTGGCCATATTTTCGGGATTGCAATATTAGTATGACTGTTGGTTGGTCCACCACTTTGGTCCGGACTGAAATATCTCAACAATATGGATGGATTACACTCTAGTTTTGTAAAGACATCCATGGTAAGACATAGTTACATATTTTGACACCTCTAACCATGAGGCCACAATTTACACCTGTACACATAACGTCTCTTTTTTCAGTCTCCTCTTTCCCACAGGTCCTGAAAACTGCTGTTATCAAGCCTCTCTCAAAAAAGAACAATTTACTACTTCATTAATGAACAATTATAGGCCAATATCAAACCTCCCATTTCTCAGTAAAATCATTGAAAAATACTTTTCAAGCAGCTGAACAACTTCATGTTAATGAACAGCTGTTTTGATGTCTTTCAGATGTCAGTCAGGTTTAAGACAACACCACAGCACCAAGACGGCTCTTGTTAAGGTCTTCAATAAGGTCCATTATAAACACGTACAATGGCAAAATCTCTGTCTTAGTATTATTGGATTTCAGTGCTGCATTCGACACAGTGGATCACAAGATATTACTAGACCGTCTGAAAAGCTGGGTGGGACTTTCTGGCACAACATTAAAATAGTTTGGATCCTACTTGAAGGACAGGGGCTACTTTGTGTCTATAGGTAAATACACATCTGAGCGGGCAAAAATTACATGTGGAGTTCCCCAAGGCTCCATTCTGGGGTCTCTTCTGTTTAATATCTACTCAACTACATATGCTACCACAGCTACACAGACGAGACACAAATTTACAAAAAAATATCACCAGGCGATTAAAGTCAAATAGAAGCACTTAGTAGATGTATCGAGCAAAAGAAAAAAAAATAGAAAAAAATGAAATTATTGTTTTAGGACTTTCCAAAGTCAGCCCCCAGCTTCATACAGTAATGCTAAAAACCAAAAAACTAAGCCAGAAACTTAGGTGTAATCATGGACTCAGACCTGAACTTCAACAGCCACATCAAAATAATTACAGTCAAGTAAGTCAGCCTACTATCACCTTAAGAGTATATCAAGGATTAAAGGACTTATGTGTCAGCAGGACTTGGAAAAACTTGCCCATGCATTCATCTTCAGCGGCCTAGACTACTGTAACATTGTATTTACAGGTCTCCCTAAAAAGTCCATCAGACAGCTGCAGTTAATTCAGAACGCTGCTGCTCGAGTCCTCAGTAAGACCAAAAAAGTTGATTTATCTCCAGTCCTCAGATCTTTACACTGGCTTCCTGTCTGTCAAATAATTGATTTCAAAATACTTATGTCGGTTTACAAAGCATTGAATGGTTTAGGACCAAAATACATTTCAGATACTTTGCTCAGCTACGAACCATAGTCTCTCAGATCGTCTGGGACAGGTCTGCTCTGTGTCCCCAGAATCAGGACTAAACATGGGACAGGTCTGCTCTGTGTCCCCAGAGTCAGGACTAAACATGGGACAGGTCTGCTCTTTGTACCCAGAGTCAGAACTAAACATGGGACCGGTCTGCTCTGTGTCCCCAGAGTCAGGGCTAAACATGGAGAGGCAGCATTCAGTGTTTATGCTCCACATATCTCGAACAAACTCCCAGAAAACTGCAGGTCTACTGCAACTCTTTGTTCTTTTGAATCAAGACTGAATACTTTTCAATTTGCCGCTGCTTTTCAGTAACCTGCACTGTAACTTCTGTAGCTGTAACCATCTTTTATATGTTTTAAATTACCTTTTATATGTTTTAAATCTTTTAAATGTTTTAGGTGTTTGCTTTTCCTAATGCTTTTAATGTTTTATGTAAAGTACTTTAAATTACCTTGTTGTTGAATTGTGCTATACAAATAAACTTGCCTTGCCTAACAAGTAAAAATCTAATACAGTAATTGCTATGACATTCTCTGAATGACATTATTGCTTCCAGCAGGATGAAACCTTTCCATTGTGGACAGTGTACCGGTTCCTAGGCCGCCTCCTTTGAACTCTCCATTTCGAGAGTGTCAGTTTGACATGGCTGTCATTTCAAAAGCTTCTCTGAAAGTGGCCTTCTTTTTCCTGGATTTGGAAGCCAAAACTCGGGTTTTATCTGTTGCATGCCACTGTATTGAATTCAGACAGTCCTCATCACCTCAGGAAGTGTCATCACCATCACATGAAAAAGGACGAAGAAAAGAGCCAATTCAGGGTAGAATTAATGGAAGCCAAGCATCAATTCTACTATCATTGTTATCCGCCTGGGCAGGTTGTTCATGCTGTTACACACACAAATACATAAAAGCACACACACTAGAAAAGTGGACTGGGTAGAGTGCAGACCTCCAACAGTGTCTTCTTCTCTTGCATTGGTATCACATGGGACGCATACACTGGTCTCCTGGGAGAAAGTAATGAGTTTGTTTGACCAGGCCGTGCAGCACCATGTCTCCCTCACCCCTCCCAAATAAGAACATGGACTTGTGGACATGCTGCCCCACAACAATTCCTGCCACTGTCCTATCACCAACCTTGCCCATCCTGAAAAGAAGAACACTTTTTCCCATTCGCTCACTGCTTGTCAATGCCAGCTACATAGATAGATAGATAGATAGATAGATAGATAGATAGATAGATAGATAGATAGACAGATAGATGGATAGATAGATGGATATAAACATTTTCTACAAAGTTCAAAACCTGTTCAATAAACACACCTGGCTTTCAACTGTAAACCCGTAGACCCGTAACCACTAAGAGCAAATGCTCCAGGATTAAGAGTGCCAAATTCTGCGTATGAAGGCAGTGGTGGTGGATGGGACAACAAACACCAGACTTCCATGAAGAAGACAACAATTCATGTGCGGTCCATGTCCTATACCTCACTGTAGTTAATGTTACAAACAGCCTAATTTTAACCCCATCCATAGCCACAATATGTTCCCTAACCAAATTGTTTTGTTGCCTACACCGTACCAAATAGTTTCGTGTGAATTAACGTTAACCATGTGTTTCCCGTGTTTAAAACAGCAGCTGTGGTGGAGGGTCATGGTCTACCCAGAGCATTTACAAGTGACGCCAAAGGTTCCTGACAAGACGGCCATATGTCAGATTGAAACTTGCAAACCACGAAAGGTTCTTAAGCATTCAATTATAAATGTGCACAAAAAAATAGGCAGAGGGGTCCAGTCATATATGAGATAAGCGGACAGAAACACAAACGCACACACACATCACTGGAGGTATGATTCCTCCAGAGATAATGAAAGAAAAATGGAAGTTTTACTTTTTCTTGCAAAGTTATACCTTTGTATTGTCATCAAATTGTCCTCTGCCTTTGTAACTTTCCCTTTGTTTTAGACAAGAAAGCATCGTCCCCTAAAAGCCATACATCTGAAACAAATCTTTGATCCTGCTGTTTTCCCCAAACACATTAATATTATGTTAATTCTAGGCCAGCATACTTACCTTTGCGGCGCTTTCAGTTGTGTGTGGCTTGGACTTCCACTATGGTTTTAAACCGCTATCAAAGTCAAATTGTGTCCAAATAATGCGTCGTCAAAGGCTTAATTGCATTTTTGCATCTGTGTGGTTCAGAGCCATGCTTTAACTGCACTTAATGTCCTGGCACCTCAGAAGCCCATTGTGTCTGGATCACACACTTGGCTTTGAATCAGCATCAAAGAGTGCAATCTCCTTCTCTAAAAGTCAAGGGTTTCAAAAATAACCGCTTCTCCACGTTCCATATGGAATGGAGCTGGGTTTTCTGTGAAATGTTGGCAGGAAATATTGTCAAAGAAAGCAGGGTTTCGTTTTAACTATGACTTACCACACAAGCCACATCAAAACCATATCTGTCTTTTCAATCATATTGGCTTTGCCAAGCTGGCACTTCAGGACAGCATTGTATGTCTATATATCAGGGAAAAAAAGTCTGCTTTGGTGACCTACATCAAAGCAGTCCCACTCTTCTTCTCCAAAAACAAGGAGTTTTAATGACAATTTTCTTGGTTGTGTGGAGCAGTGCCACATTGACACTCTGTAATTACTAATAGCAGGTACAGAGTTCCAAGGCATGGTTCTCTGCCAGTCTGACGGGCACCTCTCTGAGCACTGTATGCCATATCACACAGTCTTCATTTCAGATTCACATCAAAGTCACCAGTCCCTGCTTCTCAAAAGAAAGAAGAACTCTCTGAATTAGCTATGGCTTGAATGATGACATTTTATCAAAACATTTTAACCACTGAGCAGACATTTGAACCAGATCAAAAACAGCTCAGTGTTTGGCATTGCCCATCAAAAGTGAAATGGTGGCTTGCGAACCATTATGTGAGCTGTATTACATAGGCATACTCTCCCTACTGAAATCAAAGCTGTTCACCTTTACTCCATTAAGAATGTGTAAGTGTGCGTGTGTGTGTGTGTGTGTGTGTGTGTGTGTGTGTGTGTGTGTGTGTGTGTGTGTGTGTGTGTGTGTGTGTGTGTGTGTGTGTGTGTGTGTGTCGCTGTGTTGGCGATGCCACAAATGATTAGATATGTTCTAATGGAAAATTTTTCTTAGATTGTTTCAGATACCAACAAAACACACAAAGAGATTAATTTCGAACAAAAGTCAACTGATTTTAAATGTGCAGATGGAAAAATAAGGTTACTCTGTGACTGGAAAAGCCATGGATGCTGGCAAAAATGTCAGTGAAAGAGTGCAAAGGATTGGGAGAAAGAAATAATAGTCACATTAATTTGTCCTCCTCTCCTTCATTTTCTTGCAGTCTTCACTTCTTAATCTGCTTTTTGCTCTCACTCTTACATCCAGTGCTCCAAAAAATGTTCATTTTCCATGTTTTAACTCCCTTGGAGCAAGTAATATTCTAATAGATGCAGGATGGTTTGATAACAACTGCTGATTGTTGGTACCTAATCAGAAGGAAACATTTTTAATCTCTGACTGTGCATGTGTGTGTGTGTGTGTGTGTGTGTGTGTGTGTGTGTGTGTGTGTGTGTGTGTGTGTGTGTGTGTGTGTGTGTGTGTGTGTGATGAAAAAGAAGTATAAAAATCTCCCTCCTCTGCATGTGCGACTGTACCTATACAGCACTTTCATTCATAGACTATATAAAATATAAAATATGTCCGTAGTCTCTGTGACATCACCCATAGGGGTCTGAACCCTATGGACCAATCCGAAAGTCCACACTCCCACCTGTCACTCAAAGCTACCAGCCATTAATTATGCTTGCTTATTACGTATAATTCACTGCCGGTCATGTACAGGGGAATTAGCTTTAGAGACCGAAAGCTTTTTTTGTACCAGGCTGTAAACATGTTTATATCTGCTGCAAATTTGAGCATTTTAACACAAGACTCTGTGGTGATAGACTCAGCCAGTTTCAAGTGGCTATTCCATGAACTGCAGTTTTTTACAACTGGCTTCATTTCCTAACCCTGGAGGTTGTCACTTCTTCATATTATATATTTAACTAATGTGGAGTATTTATTTGGATTAAATGATGTGTCTCATGAAAATAAAAATGTTAAGGATTAGCCGTGCAGCACCCTGGACTGTTAAGAGCAGTGCAGCAGCAGAGTTCAGTCGTGTGTGTGTGTGTGTGTGTGTGTGTGTGTGTGTGTGTGTGTGTGTGTGTGTGTGTGTGTGTGTGTGTGTGTGTGTGTGTGTGTGTGTGTGTGTATGGCTGAATGCTTTAAAATAACCCATGAGAGCATTTCCTTACAGACAGTGGTGGCTATGAAGTCCCATGCAAGTCAACACCAATGAGCCACAAGTCAAGTCCTGAACAGGTAGAATGTAATTTTAACAAGTTACAGCAATAATTATTGTTCTAAAAAGTGTATTTCTTACATACTTTCACTTATGGGCAAACAAAAAGATAAATTGCTGTTGGACTGAAAAAAATAAAAAATCATAAAAAATAAAATACTGAAAAGAGTAAATTATTTTGATGAAGGTGTGACAATAGCTCAACAGATAGAGCAGGCTCCTTTAGGCTCTATCTGTCTTTGCAGTGGCCAATGGTTGGACCCTGAGCTACAGAACCTCGCAGCATGTTTCCTCTCTCTGTCATCCATTTCCTGTCACTCTTGAGCTGTGATGTCGAATCCAGGCAAAAACATCATCTTTGAAACAAATAAAACCAAAAGTGAAATAAATAAATAAACACGTTAAGAACCTGAAATGCAGGTAACTCAAGCCGGATGATATCATTACAATGTAGCTTTTTATATGGTATTTATGTTACTTTAATTAATATGTTATGCTATAAGTCTAATCTCCACTTATTGCCAGTTCCAATTTTATGTCCCTCTCTTTTACTGGCTCTCTTTTTTAAATGTCTAAAATTGAATTGCCAACCTTCCATTCCAAAAGGGACATGAATGTAATGGTCAGATTAATAATAATAATAATAAAAAAAAAAATAAAAAATAAAAATAATAATAATAATAATAATAATAATAACAAGGGGATTCACTTTGAACATGAATTTGTCCCTGAAAGACTGAGGGTGTTACCTCAGACTGTGGCTCATTCTTTCCTATACATTTTTTTATTAAGTTGTCTGTGTCACATTGATGCCAGATGAAAATTTCAACGAAGAAATGGAATAAAGAAAAACTTTTTTTTAAGGCTTTATGTAACAGCTTACATAAATTGTATGTCCTATTCACAATCTTAAACTCTCTAAACTGTACTTAAAGGGTTGACAACTTCGTTTAAACAGCCTGACTGACATACAGAACTCTTTCTTCATCTTATACAAAGAAGAACCTTGTGCTACCAACTGAGCTGCCCAGCGACCCAGAGTTGATAAAGAAATATTCAATCTACCAAGGTATGATTACAAATACATTTTGGATGCGCACAAAATGCTACTACATGAAGTAATCTTACATCAGCACATAGTGTCATAACCCCCTATGAATGAAGAGTTTTTGTACAATGTGGGTCCACAATGTTCACTATGTGTAGCTTTTAAAGTAAAAAGAAAACAAAAAAGTGACAATTAGTGAAGTTGGTGCTTGATAGACTTGTTTGATGGAGTGTGCTTCACCTTGTTAAAACCCATTGAATTATACTCCTCTCTGCTAAAGCCTACTTAGTCTGGAGAGGATCTGAAAAGCACGCTAGTGTTTTCTGAAGAGGCTTTTTCCGCTTATAGAGGAGAGAGAATCTCAGGGTGGGGGTGTTGAAGAAGAAGAAAAAAAAATAGAAGAACTAGGTCACCATTTTTACTATGATCTCTCTTTTTCCCCTCATTGTTGCTGAGCAGCTTTACACCCCCTGTTGTGGCGCAGAAACAGGCAATTCCTGTTGGCTGAGAGCGGAGGGCGCCTTGCAGGTGGAGGGGAAGTGGGTATTGGATGAGTCTGGCGGACAGGATGTGATTGGAGGGGAAGCAGGAAGGGGATGGGGGTGTGGCTGTAGAAAGGAGTAAGGCAGGGGTGATGCTCCCCTCCCACTGAGTTGCTATGGCACCCTGGGGAGAGTGTTGGGGGTGTGGGAGAGAGTGTGTATCTGTGTAACTGTGGAACTAGGAATAGAATCTGGAAAGATGGGAATGCAGCAGACATGAGAGACAAAGTGATTGGATGAGAGAAAAATAGGGTGAGTGGGCCAATCCCGTCTTTGCAAGCAGCAGGAGGGGTGTGTGTGTGTGTGTGTGTGTGTGTGTGTGTGTGTGTGTGTGTGTGTGTGTGTGTGTGTGTGTGTGTGTGTGTGTGTGTGTGTGTGTGTGTGTGTGCGTGTGTGCGTGCGTGCGTGTGTGTGTGTGTGTGTGTGTGTGTGTGAGTGTGTGTATCTGCATGCACAAAATCATGTAGTGAAGAATATATCAGTCTTCGCAAAGACCCTGATGGGCAAAATATGTATGTTGAGCAGTTTCCAACACATGCACCCGAGGCCTTGTACTTTTGTCTCCTAAAACAGCTCAACATAGAGTCCAGAGCTCAACAGAGTGATTCATAATGAAAAGGACAATTCCTGCACAGCAGTGAGAGTGTCGAATGAATCCCCAGCCAACACACTGATTCATGTGAGACAGTAATTGATCAAAAAAATGGGCCACCTATCAGCTCAGCATCCCTAAGATTTACAACAATACCCAATTCAGTTGTGGAAAGTGAGGAGGTGAAGGTCGGGGTGGTGGATATATTGTACACAACATCTGTGTGCTGACCGGAGTCAGCACTCATCACACACCTGCAGTTCAATAAGGCTTGTTTTGCCAAGGCGTCATTCAACAATATGCTTCCATTCCAGTCAAACAGAATATGAAACCCACGCCTTTTCTGCATTAAATTGTCAGGACTATGTCCCACAATTTTTTGACATTCCCAAACTGTCAGTCCAACAATCCTGTCCACTTCATGCAGTGACTGGCCAGATGCGCATATGTGTGACAGTGAGCAGGATTTAAACTTCTCTCTGAAGCTCTCTTTTCTCACTTCTTTCAATGTATGTATCTACAACCATGTCACACGAGCATGGAGAGACAGTCTGAGATGTGCATCATTATACCCAATAGAAAAAGGATTGCTTCTTGCCCTGTATGTTGCCAGAATGTTGACCTTGCCTTCAGATGTGTTTGAATGACTCATCACAAAAACTTGTTGTCTGTTTGTGTAGTGTGCCCAGACCTTTAACCATTTGTTCATTCACCATAATCACAAGGTTTCCCAAACCTTTGTCCAATGTATGTAAGCCCATATATTATCAAATTGCTTCCTGGTTGTCCTGCTTTGCCCTTGAATACAAGCCCTGTTATGTTCAAGAACATGGAAAAAGATAATTATCTCAGCAGCCTAAGCTGCATCAAAGCAGATCCTGAAGAGTTGCTTTATTACAAAGTTAATCTATTAATTATTGTAACTGTACTCAACAACTAGATTCCAATGCCCAACATTTGGTTAACTGGTTCTTATTCACCAGATCCTTGATATTAATTCTCTTTCTTTTGAGCCTGTGTTCTGCATTCATTTGCATATGTTTTCCTTTTATCCATCTCAGGAGAATTCCTCACTAATATGAAATCAAGAGGTCATGCCTCATCTAACTGTCATGCATTTAGACTTCCTCTGTTTTTTTGTCTTGCTAGAATGTCAGAAAACCCTTGAGTGTTGCAATTCCTATGAGGATTTAAATCATGTCATAACCACAATTTGTTTGTAACTTGGTTTGAGGTTTATTCCACCCCCCAGCAGAGAACATGGACGGTAGAAGAAATCAACAGCATCAAAAATCCATTGATGCCTCAGTGTGCCGGTCTTAGAAAGCAAGATCAGTGGGTTTTTGAGCCAAATCTGGGCTTAACCCTTGCTTTTCAGGTCTCACAACGGTGCATTTGCAGCAGAGCAGATCACCATGGCAACTTGAAATGCATGGCAAACCTGTTTCGATACAGGAAATGTTTAGGCTTCTAGAAAATATAACCAAAAAGGATAGAAGTATTTTTTTTACTGCAACAATTCTACCTGAAACATTTTTTTTAATGTTGATAAAATAAACTATAAAGGAATGATACCATAAAACAACAAGTGTGATCAGAGCCTAGAGTTCAGTTTCCTTGATGATTTATTGTGTCAGAGATATAATAAATATGTATAGAGTTCCCAGGGTGTTTCCCCTCTTGCTACAAACTGTATTTATTTCAAATAGCACATCGCTTACATTATTCGACAGTGGTTATTAATAATGGATTACATTCACTGTCAGATATTTAGTGTGTTGATATTATTTTACAGGATTCAGAGGAGTTATTTGTGCAATATATAATTTGTCAATTTCATCTGCCAAGGAAACAGGTTTTTTACAGCCTCAGTGAGGTTGAAGTGTGTGCCTTTATGAACTCACATTTTTTTCCATATTTTTGTGTGTGACGTTAACTTAATTGTTGTTTTTTTTTGTTTGTCTTTTTGACAGGGAAAGCAAATGTTTATGTTTTCCATGCCTACGGTTTAATTTGATTCATATGTTTAAACAGCCAGCACCAAGAAATACAGTGCATAAGAATCTCCTTACCCTGCTTTAAAACAAATGTTCTTCTCCGAGAGCAACTATGTTTTTTATCACAACTTGAGTTGTAATAATAGCACAGTACTCATCACAGTGCCAACTGTGAACGTGGCAACATCACTAAAGAGTTCCAATGAGGAAAGAAACTTGAATGGTCAGACGATTGACAAACCAACAGTATAGCCGTCTGAGCTGCCATTTGTTGGGAGATAAAAGGGAAAGTCAGGGCCACTCAAACGACGCTGATAATCCCTGACTGAGTGCACACAGCGACATTATGCACAGAAGGTCAAGCTGAAGCAGGAAATCAGTCTGTGAACAGTAAAGGATATTTACAGCAGACCATGTTGGTGACAATTTTATGGTTTGTAATCATCTTTTCTGTTTTGGCTAACCTGGGTTTTATTTTCATATCTTAACTGATCATCTGCATGTGTTATTTGTCCTGTCTGACTTCTTTTTAGGAATGACTGTGTCCCTAGAAATGAACTAGGTGAGTACAATATTGTGTTTACTCATATGACTAATGGCCAGAGCGACTGAAACTTAACCAAGTTGTGATTAACCATAGTTATATATTAGCTTTGGTTCAAATTAATCTGTTCTTATATAAGAACAGTTTAATTTGAACCAAAGCTAATATTCAATCATTCAGTTTTTATAGTAAACTCTATTTCTCATTTGAAACGAATGCCTCTAGACAAACTTAATATTTTGTCCACCTGATCTACTGGGAATTGACTAAAATACTCTCTGACTTATATTTATTGTTTTAATTCATTTTAAGTTGAGCAAACCAACACTGTCTCCATTTTCCTAAAATTATAAGATTCTTTTCAAGAAACTAAAGAAATTAGAGCAATCAGCAGATATTGACCTATCACAGACATATCATATCTATGGGTAGCTGTATGTTTCCTGATAAGCACCAATATGAAAACCTTTTTTGCAGCACATATAATGCACGAAACGATGCTGGGGGTGATTTAGAAATGGTGTCATAAAGCTATTTATTTCATTTTTATTTATTCTTTATTGAAATGTCAGCTGTTCACTGATACTGAAGCTATAGTTTATTATTATTTCTCAGTGTTCATTTCTAGATTTATTTGACATTACAATACATTATGCATATTGTATAATAATGTTAAATATTCTTTAATAAAATGTTTTGTCTAGGAAGGAAGCATTTAATTATTATTTTATTCCATACCAGCTCAAAAATCCATTGTAGCAGTCACCATATCAGTAATAGATTAATGTTGGGTCCCAAATCAGTCAGGCCCTACAACAAATTATTTCGAAATTATAGTCTGGTATGTTATTTCACCTATTCCAGCTTTATGATGTGCTCAAATCCAACACTTTGATTCTCACCGCTACACCATTACATTAAACAGACACAGTCAAGAAGTTCTCTTGCATCACTTTACTCACATTTCCCTGACATGGCCGGTATCTTGAAAACGTTGCGATATCCTTCAGATTTTAGAATACATGATTATGGTTTTTGATTGATGTTTGACTGAGCAGCATTTATTAGTAATGATTACAGCAGAATGTTTAAGTTAGGTTAAAAGTGTGTGCATTGTTATCTGCAAAAAAGCCATCCTCTTCAACTCAGACTAAAGAAGCCCCAAGTTTGTTTAGTGAGACTGATCTAAGTGGGTATGAAATCAGGCCTAATGAAGCGTGACTTCCATCGATAGGTCCCGGCCCCTCTGGAGCACCGCTGTGCATTGTGCAGCAGATTCCAAATCCAATTCAGTCTGACCTCTGTTTGCTTTCACAGCACACACAGATGTGACACAGAGGCTGTCAGATTCAGGACATTAACAATGCTCCCTGTATGAATTATTTTTTCACCAGTTTGTCCTCTATATTCACTCAGCAAAACATGACAGTCTAATGTAGGTCAGTAGAATAAGTGCCTGGCATTAATGGGTGAAGTATGGGAAAAGGAACTACTTAACAACTCTGACAAGCAGCGAGCCTGTGAGAGATATAGAGGTCATAACAGAATTAACCTCATTAACCAGCTTGACAAATGCAACCCAGCCAAATGTGTGCACCGGCAGCATCTCGCTGCTGTCTCACTCGCTCAGTGTGCAGTGCACCGCTGCAGCATTGAGTCGGGTCGTGAGGTCTCTGACACACATGCCACCACCATGCTAATCCTGTTATTGCTGTGGCCTGCTGCCTGACACACACTCAAACACAACAAGCAGTTTGTAGAAAGGGAACTTGCTTAGCTTCTGTAAAGACTGACATACAGCACACATACAGGTTGTTTTTTTGGCATAATTTAAACAGACTGACTGAGCCTATTGAGCCCATTCCATGGTCTTTTTCGACACTTGCACACATCAAATAATCCATCGAGACAGTTTTCTTTCGTGTAACAAAAATTAACGGAGAAATCTGGGAGAGTCGCTAACAGTCAGGCGTGGCTATCAGTGATTAGCTCGGGGCAGTACAGTGAAGGCATTAAAACGGCTTTTTTAACCACAAATACACACACACACATACATATAGATATGTATAAAATGGTCAGCAATTGACTGATACTGATCATGATGTTTATTTAGCAATTTATTTAGCAAAATACAATGAAGAAGCAACTTCAACTAAAGCCAACAATAAGTCCATCATAAATGGATGTGTAACAAAAACAAAAAATCCCTGTTTAGAAACAACAAGATATCAATATACCTCAACGATTGTATATATAATTTACAGTGCTGCACATAACAATTAATTTAATCTCAGATGTCACCTTTAAGACAATTGCATGTTTTAACTAGTACAATAAAACAAATGTGATATATATATATATATATATATATATATATATATTCATTTATTTCAGTAGTTACTCCATATCTCTTGGCTGCTGTAACCCTGTAAATTCTCCCCCTGTGGGACTAAGAAGCGATTATCTTATCTTAAATTAATTGTGCAGCCGTAACCAAAATTAGATGATAGATATCAAATTTGTCTGCTTCTGTAACATTTGATGGCATTTCACCAGTGGTACAACAGCTAAATTATTTGTTATACATAAAATGGACATTCCTTGGTGATCATAAGACTGACTTTTCTTAAACTTATCATACATTATTGACTATGTAGACATTTATATCTTGATTTAGATGCAGATCAATATTGTAAATACTGTATATTCTAATAAAAATAACTTTAGAAGATTGTTCAGTGTCAGAGGGGTTATTATCTGAGGGGTTTCTCTTGTCATTACCTTGCCTAAGTTCCATGTGTTCAATTCATCATCTGCAGTCAGTTGATTCTAAACTCTAAACAACTGCTTTGCTACTGTGTATATTGTTGTGTAGTCTTTGCTTCAGGGTAAACTGATCTTATAAATGAGAGGAAGGGAGACAGAAAAAGAGAAAAAGCTGTAGAAGAGGTGGTAGAGAGGACAGGAAGTGGCGGAGTTAAAATAAGAGACAATGGATGGTTGAAGGAAGGTGGGTCCCTCCCTTTGCTGCGGTAAAGGCTCCCTTACTGTGCTGTGTCCATTCACCAGTAAAACCTAATTTGGACCGAGAACACACATCCAGTTAAAAGAGCGAATCAAACAAAAAATCTACATGAAAGCCTTTAATGTAAAAATGACACTGTAATCCAAGACAACAAACCAGTTTTATTTATCTTCAGATAAATACAAGAATAGCTTTCTTGCTTTTCAAATGCTTTCATCTCTGTGCCCGCCACAGAAACCACAGGAAATACTTAAAAAAATATATATACAAAGTCATGAAGTCCTTTATAGCCCCAAACATATTTTGTTTGTGAGTGTTGTGGTAAAATAGCTCTTTGAGTCAGGGGGGTCTAGCACAACTATATATCTGTTTGTTTGTTTATCATTTTAAACATCCTGAGAACAATCTGAATCTGTTATTACAAATACTTATACTTATACTCAGATTTACAGAACAATTATATTAAACAGTATAACTGCAAATGTATACAGTTGATTATACAAGTTTAACTTTGTGACACACAGTGTGCTCGTACTGTCCAGTTGTCATTCATTTTTGTCACCCTTAATTATTTCCATGTCCACACAGCAATAAGCTTCATGGACAGCAGCGAGTGGACCTTTGTTTGGCCTCTACAGGCTGCCTTATTGGTTGAGGTTGATGATGGAAGAGCTGCAGACAATACTCATGAGAGTATATTCTGTGTTTGGGGTAAAACATATTTTACCCTTACCCATTTGACATCAACATTGTTTTATCATGTTGATATTTTCAGGAGTTTTCCTAATTGTATTATGATAAACCAGATATTGACCTGATGACACATCAGAAGTCTGCTACAATAAACACATTGAACCATTCAATGTTTTCTCAGAAGAGGAGTTAGACACTCTGGCACCTGATTGACCCCACAGATTACAAACTACATCACTCTGTAGGTTAACATAAGCTACACTTCTTTGTCAGTGTGAATGACTCGGGATAACTGAAAAAATATATGTATGCCAGTATTACATATATAAATGTATACGACCAAAACCAAACCTTCCGGTGTGCCAGCGTATGCCCATAGCAACCAAAAACAAAGCATATCAAAAATAAATAAACACATAAACAACAACAATAAAAATATATAACATGGAATAAAAGTTCTGAATGTTTCCTGATTGTTTGTGGGCTTTTTAACTTTCATTAAATCTGGCTGGTTCCGGCAAAGTGAACTTCAGTAAATTTCTACATATTTAAGGTCAGAAATTAAATACATTTTGTTATGAAGCGGCAGATGCAAGAGTGGTGGATGTCATCCTTGCAAAAATGCCTAAATCCAATTTAAATGTATATATCTTTTTCTGAAAATGTGTGGCTGGTTGGAAATTTACTACAAACTATGGTGTCAGAGTGCAAGCTAATGCAGCATGAGATAAATAACAATGTCTAGACAAGAAGTAGTGATGATGGGAGGAAGATGTGGGATTGACCCAAGGTCAAAAAAAGGTTTTATCCCCTCAAAGTTTAATTGAAAAAACACTCAGAAAAAAGGGGAGTTGCCCAATAATTCAAATAAATAGGTCACACATTTTGTGTGTTTCAATTTGAAGCAGTCTCTTTTTTTAGACTCCAATGAAAACAGGGCTATGCAACTTTAAAACATCTGTCGTGTTTAAAACAAGTGTCTATCTGTCAGGAATAATTTATAACGGGCAGATTCAGGGAACATGATTAATTAAAAACTAGTCATAATTAACAGCCTCAATCAATGGAGCTCATTACCAGCTCTGCTGGAGGTATCACAGGTAGGCCTGCACTCACACACAAACACACAGTCAAACACACACACGCACACACGCATAGCAGGATGTCTTGAAAGTAATGACTTATTTTTGGGTGGATTTCAAAAGAACTCCTTTGGGTTCAGTATCTTGCCCAGGGTTATACACATTCCCGCACACACAAAGGCACACTGGTGTGTTTTTAAATTCAAATCAAATCATCTCATAGTCAAAGTGAAATAAAGTGAATTTAAATAAAAAAAATAAATAGCATTGATTTTTTTCTCTGCATTAATTTTAATGCAGCAACATAAAGCCACACTACAAGACACTCCCCCAGAGCTATACCAGAGGAAGACTAAAAAAAGATGAGTGACTTCATATTCCCTAAAAAAAACAAACCAGACAGAGCTCTTAGCAACATACTACGTAACTGCACAAGTATGAGGAGTTTCATCAGCTGAAATGATGGATGGATCAACCATAACAACTGCTACTGTTTATACTCACACTCACAGCTCTGAGAGTAAACCTTAGAAATACGGCACCACTGCTCCTCCTGGTGAAATTAGCAGCACCACTGTCTTGGCAACCATCCAGCTGGCTAATTTATTATTGATCACAACAGATGAACATCTGCAGTGGCACATTTTTACATGGGAAAATAAATGTATCTTATTGATTTCATTTAAGATTGCACATATATACCTTTATGACACTGGGGTATCTTCAATGGGACTAACTTACTATATTTCTATATACCATAGTACTGCATAGGATAATGGAGATACAGTAGATATAGCATCAAAAGCATTGAAGAGTGTAGCCTCTTCAGCTGTATTTTAACTGAATTTCTGTAGTAGTTACTACAATAAATAAAATACTGGACAATACACTGGCACCCTGCAAATAACATGCATATTTTTAATCTATTACATTTCCCAAACTTCACAAGAGTGGCACCTCTTTGGTGTAATAGAACAACTGAGTCCTTCCCTAAAATGGCTGAGTTTTGTATTTTCTTTGTTTCATTTTTTTAGATGAAGATATAGCAAAAATAGCTTTGCTGTCTAATTTGATTTTGTGTTTTTACGTTTTCAATTCAAATTTAACTGATTTTTTAAAAACGGTACGTAAACATAGTTTGTAAATGCACAAGTTTGCTGCCGTTAAGTTTGAGTGAGAAAATAATGTGGTATTGCAAATATAATCTACAGGGCGTAAACCCAATGGTAAAGCAAACTGTACGTATTGAGGTATGCATGACAGAACTTCCTGTCAGACTGTTTTTGGCACCTGAGTTCCACCAATCAAATGAATGTGTTTAAGGTTAGATTAGAGGTGGGTCATGGTTATGCTTCACACCAATCCTCAAGAAAAGGGAGATTTGCAGCATGAAGAAAAAGCGTAAACTGAGAGACCTGACTCTAAAGAAGCGTTTGGTGTGTACACAGTGAACACCGGTTTTATGACTTCAAGGTCGTATTCTTCTATACTTCTTTCAAAGTAGAATTTAAAAACTGGGCCGATAAACTCCCCATCATCTCCAGAGGTAATGACATCACTGGGTGGCATATAGATAAATTCCCCATTTTCAACAAGAGTGTATTCCTTATGAAGTACCTCTCTTAACAAACCATTTTTGACTTCAAAATCCAAAATCCATTTGTGAGGCTTTTCTGGTGTAAAAAAAATGGTGGTTGGATAATTATAAAACAGTCACACACACCAGCAGCAATGAAGGCTGTAGTTTAACTCAGTGACGACTCAATTTGGTGATGTCACTATAGTTGATAGCCAATCAAATTACAGCATTGTTTGTGGAAGCGCTGAGGAGTTCATACATGTTAAGCTTGAGAGAAAGAGGGAGTGAGGGTGTGTGTGTGCTCTTCTCGGGGGAATTTTAGCCAGATGTCAAACTGAAGTTACGGCCACAACTCAGCTCAGCGGCTGTGCACCACTTCAAACATTCTCTTTCTGTATGAGTGTGTGTGTGTGTGTGTGTGTGTGTTTCTACGTGTGTGTCTCTGTGTGTGTGTTTGTGTGTGTGTGTGTGTGTGCACAATCACCAGCAGTGCTTTCATCTGCACACCTACAGTGAAACGCTGTGGGGGGGCTTGGGCTACTTAGTGCTCACACACACAAAGGGCTGGGGCTGCATGATGAGCAGTCCTGCCTTCACCCCAGGTATTAGCAAAGCAGAATGCACAGGAATGACTTTGAAACCCGCTCACCTATTACAGCTAGTTTAAGGTTAAAGGTGCAATTCGCCCAATAAAAACAAAACACACAGCTGCAGCAGCAAGGTGCACCTTCAATATTCTTTCTTTAAAAGTTTCTTTCTAAATGTTTGCTGTTTCTTAAAGTTGCAGTCGCCAAGTCTGGCAGATTGAGTTGACTCAGTCAAATTTTGAATGTTTACAACTCTCAGGCCCCTCCCCCACTACCACCGAGCTCCTCCGCTCTCTCCAATCGAGTGCTTGTCAACGCGCGTGCACCAGATTCCTGTGAACGCGCCCCTGTCTTCTGTACATGGAGGTAGGCTGACTAACTTACTCACAGATAGTAACTGCTAAGGTCATTAAGCATATACCTAGCTTGAGGCGTGTGCCTGTGATATTATAACATGTGCGAGGGTTCAATATAAAACACTTGGGTATTATGTTATATGCAATAACCCTTAAAAGGGGAATTTACAAAAATATGCAAAATCAAGAAAAAAGCCTAAGACCTCAGAGAGTTAAAGTTGTACTCCATAAGAATTGATATATGTTGTTTCTAGCAGCCTCTCTGGCAGTAAGATGCAACTGCGCCAAGTGAGCCTGTTCTTTCTGAGCCTCCATCTTGTCACGTTCATGGTCTCTTACTTTCTGGCTTTTTTACATTGCAGATGCTTTTCTCTCTGCTCTTGTCTCTGCTTACAATTCTTGCTGATATTCTTCCTTTTGTTCTTAGATAATTTACCAGCAGCGGCTCCTGGATACTTATAAATCACTGGGACTATACAAATTTTGTAGATAGCAGACTACTGCCATAATTAAACATTTTTTACGAGTACTGCTCGACCTCGGCCCACCAAAACGCTACACACAGACTGGGATTGAGGAGTGCAGCTAACAGAACTAACTTCAGAACAACAGAACACAGCTAACTTCCTCTCCGAACCATCACCTTATAATGGAGGAGAGGTATATGTGTCCCTGTGAACCTGAGGGCTGTGTTGTCTGGAGACTAGTGCTCCTGGTAGGGTCTCCAATGGAAGAGTGGTCTCAGGCGAGGGGCCAGACTAAGAAAGGTTCACAATGACTCTATGTACAAACGAGGAAGAGGAAGAGGAAGAGAGATCCTGCCCGGAGGAACTCTCTTGGTGCAAAGCCCCCATCTGGAGCCAGGCCCAGACGGGGGCCCCGGGCTGAGCGCCGCGGTGTTGGAGTTCACCCCAGTGGATGAGAGGGTCGCCTCCTTACGCCTGCGGGTGGTAGGGGGGAAAACTCTGACTGTTGTTTGTGCATATGCAAGGAACAGCAGTTCAGAGGATTCGGCCTTCTTGGAGACTCTGAATGGAGTCCTGCATGGGGCTCCAGTAGGGGACTCCATAGTTCTGCTGGGAGACTTCAACTTCAACGTGGGCAATGATGGAGACAGTTGGAGAGGCGTGATTGGGAGGAACGGCCTCTCTGATCTAAATCCGAGCGGTCTGTTATTAGACTTCTGTGCTATTCACGTATTGTCTATAACTAACACCATGTTCGAACATAAGGATGCTCATAAGTGTATGTCGCACCAGAGCACGCTAGGCCAAAGGTCGATGATCGATTTTGTGATCGTATCATCTGATCTGAGGCCGTATGTTTTGGACACCCGGGTGAAGAGAGGGGCAGAGCTGTCAACTGATCACCATCTGGTGATGACTTGGGTCAGAGGATGGGGGAAGATTCTGGACAGACCAGGTAAGCCCAAACAAGTAGTGATCTTCAAACCTCCGGCAGAGCTTTTCTGGCATCCCTGTGGGGGTTGGGGGCATTGCACCGGAGTGGGCAATGTTCAAAGCTTCCATTGCTAAGGCTGCAGCGGTGAGCTGTGGCCTCAAGGTCTTAGGTGCCTCAAGGGGCAGTAACCCCCGAACACCGTGGCGGACACCAGTGGTCAGGGAAGCTGTCCGACTGAAGAAGGAGGCCTTCCGGGATATGTTATCCCAGAAGACTCCGGAGACAATTGCAAGGTACCAACGGTCCAGAAGGGCTGCAGCCTCTGCTGTGTCAGAGGCAAAGCAGTGGGTGTGGGAGGAGTTTGGAGAAGTGGGGAAACGGGGAACCGTCCAAGCTGTTTACAGTAAGGACGGGACGCTGGTGACCTCAGCTGATGAGGTAATCGGGCGGTGGAAGGAGCATTTTGAGGAACTCCTTAATCCGACTAACACGCCCTCTTTTGTAGAGGCAGAGCTGGAGGCTGATAAGGAATCATTGTCAATATCTCTGGCGGATGTCACTGAGGTAGTCAAACAACTCCACAGTGGAAAACTGTGGGCCATCCAAACTCTGTACACCCAAAGCTAGAGCTGTGTCCGGATCCTTGGCAGTAAGTCGGATTCGTTCCCGGTGGGGGTTGGCCTCCGCCAGGGGTGCGCTTTGTCACCAATCTATCTAGGCAAAGTCGTGGTGGGGAGGGGTTGCAGTTCGGTGGGCTGAGGATCTCGTCTCTGCTTTTTGCAGATGATGTGGTCCTGATGGCATCGTCGGTCAGTGACCTTCAGCACTCACTGGATCGGTTCGCAGCCTAGTGTGAAATGGCTGGGATGAGCATCAGCACCTCTAAATCTGAGGCCATGGCTCTCAGCAGGAAACCGGTGGATTGCTTACTCCAGGTAGGGAATGAGTCCTTACCCCAAGTGAAGTGTGGGGCACTGTGGCTTACTGAAAGAGTGGGTCGTCCTCCATTCGAGAGATTGGCGGTTCGATCCCCACCCGGTCCACATGTCGATTAGATTAGATTAGATGGTATGTAGATGTCCACTGCCATCAGTGAATGGGTGAATGTGACAAACACTGTGAAAGTGCCTTGAGTAGTCAGAAGACTAGAAAGGCGCTATATAAGTACAGGTCCATTTACCAAGTCCATTTACCAAGTGTTCAAGTACCTCAGGATCATGTTCATGAGTGAGCGGACGATGGGGCGTGAGCTTGGCTGGAGAATCGGAGCAGCGGGGGCGGTGTTGCAGTCGCTCTACTGTACCGTTGTGATGTAAAGAGAGCTGAGCTGGAAGGCAAAGCTCTCGATCTACCGGTCAATCTTCGTTCCTACCCTCACCTATGGTCGAAGCGGCCGAAATGGGTTTTCTGAGGAGGGTGGCTGGAGTCTCCCTTAGAGAGGAACTCTGAGTAGAGCCGCTGCTCCTTTGCATTGAAAGGAGCCAGTTAAGGTGGTTCAGGGAGGTGTTCCAGGGACGTCCAGCTGGGAGGAGGCCTCGAGGAAGACCCAGGACCAGGTGGAGATCTCCACACTGGCCTGGGAACGCCCCAGGATCCCCCAGTTAAAGCTGGTTAATGTGGCCCGGGAAAGGGAAGTTTGGGGTCCCCTGCTAAAGCTGCTGCCCCCACGACCCGACCCCTGATAAGCAGTTGAAGATGATATGAGATGAGAGCTAACAGAAGCTAATTAGCAAAAGAGATGCCTCCCTTTTTCTAGGATAATTACCACAAACTGCTCCTGAAGATACTGTAGAAAGTACTGCTACTGGTACTGGTAGAAAAATGCTTCTGCTCAAAGTGAATGTGGAGATAAATCTACAATATGGGAATGAAACTACTCTGCCATTAAACCAAAACACTGAAAGGGAGCTGGCTAACAGAAATTTAACTAGCACCAATAAGACGCGGCAGGAGCCAGGTGTAAATGGCAGCAAATCAAACAGTCCTCCCAGGAACTCTCTTGGTGCAAAGCCAAAGCACTACAATATGGGTAAACAGTTATCAGGAAGGATCCAGCACCTGGAGACTTATCATGACACCTAGTGGCCTGCACTGCCATCACACAGGAATGTCTCTTCAACCCCAATACCACGAAGAAGGCAACCACGGACCGAGGCTACTACAAAAACTAAAAGCAAACTGCCCCAAGACACAGGGATTCTACTAGAGAACAGATTTGTTCCACTTTCACAAGACTCCCCAAAAAAAGGCTCATCTCCCAGGACCAGAGAAAGGTATGAGGCTAAACCATACGCTAAAGGACTACAGAAAGAGCTAACCACTGGGCCTCACATTCTGATAGTGGGTGACGGAGCTGTGAATGAGATAAAACACTTTTTGCAACAAGAAAAACACCAAGCTACTCTGTTTTCCTAATGACATGGTGTCTGATGTCTCAAAAAAGTTCCTTAAGATTGCTGCTGAGCATCCGACACTGAAGTCTCTCATCATCCACACAGGAGCCCTTGATGTTTTGAAGCAATAATCGGAGGTATTAAAACAAGACTTCCTTGATCTGATAAACAAAGTTCATTGTTTAAATACTGAAGTGTTTTTCAGTGGACCTCTACCAACAGTTCAGTGAGGAGATGAGAGATTCAGCAGGCTGATAATGCTAAACAGATGGCTCAAAGACAGGTGTACAATGAATCAATGAACTTTATTGACAATTTCAACATCTTTTGGGAACGCAGGCACCTCTTTAAGGCAGATGGATTTTACCTTAACAAGTCTGGAGTACAGCTGCCAATCTATTGAGTATAGCTTGTCAACCTTGAAACTCACCAGTGTCTCCTGTTATCTCCACAAGGTTAGCTTTACTCAATATCAGATCACTAGCCAACAAATCCTTGTTAGAAAATAACATCATTCTGACCTATAATCCAGACTTTTTATTTCTTAGTGAAACATGGCTGACTGAATGTAGCTGTAGTGCCATTATCAATGAGGCAGCACGAACAAATTTTAGTTTTCATGAATAAGAGATGAAGGCGAGGGAGTTGCTGCCCTTTTTAAATCTGTATTTCAGTGCAAGAAAACTACAGTATATTTGGTGATTTTAGCTCTTTTGAATATCTCTGTTGAGAAAAAAGTTATCTTCCTAGTTATTTATAGACCACCAAGATACCCAGGAAATTGAATTTCCCCATTGCGGGACAAATAAAGGAATTCTTCTTCTTCTTCTTCTAAAATGATTTGATAAGTTTGCTGAACTGCTGTCAGTTATCTGCAATGACTACAACCTTTTTATCATAAGAGGGGATTTGAACATTCACATAGACATGGACACAGATGCCAAAGAACTTTGTTCTCTTCTTGACACGTTTGGCCTCTTCCAACATGTGAAATTGCCCACACACTCGAGGACACACTCTGGATCTGGATATCTCTAGAGGTGTTGACATTACTTCTGTTGATATCAAGGACTTGGCTCTTTCTGATCATTTCTGTGTGTTCTTTGACTCACAGATAACTCCAAACATTCAGTTACCTTCTGGGTCTGTTAAGAAAAGGTACATAAATGAGAATACAAGTGTTAAGTTTAGGGAAGCTATAGCAATGTCACCAAGTGTGAGTCCAGAGACAGTTGATGAACCCCTTGATAATTTCAACTGCAAAATCTCAAATGATATTGATACCATTGCACCGATTAAAACTAAGATGACCTTGACCAGACAGAGAACACCAGGGAGGAACATTATGATGGTAAAGACTCTGAAAACAGAAAACAGAATGCAGGAAATCAGAGCGTAAATGGAGAAAAACTAAACTTCAAATTCACCATGACCTCTACAAACAAAGTCTTTGCAATTTTAACCATGCGTTATTCAAGGCTAGACAGGAACACTTTTCTGAAATGATTAATAAGAAGATCAACAACACTCACGCTCTGTTTGCTATGGTTACTAAGCTTACAACCCCCCCTAAAGAGATAGTTTCAGAACTCTCCCCCACAATGAATCTGCTTGCCCTTTCAATGAAAAAATCAAATCTAAATGGCTTATAGCTAAATATCCAGACAAATCAGCAAAATAATACAATGGGGAAGTCAAAATCACCTAGGAATAAATCAACTGTATTAAACTCTTGACATTACAAGAGTTTAATACACTTGACCAAAAAACAGTAGAAGAAACAGTTCAACATCTTAAATAATTGTCATGTTGACTTTACACTATGCCATCTGACTTTTTTAAAACTATTGTAAGCTATGTCCAAACAGATCTGCAGCAAATAGTACATTGCTTACTTTAATCAGGCATGTTTCGTAAGCCCCTAAAAGTAGCTGCCATCAAGTCACTCTTAAAAAAGAAAACTTTAGATACCAACATTTTAACCAACTACAGACCCATCTCAAATCATCCTTTTATAGCCAAGATTTGAGAGAATTGTTTTTAATCAACTCAGCAACGTTTTGAACTCCAGTGAACTTGTTAACAAATTTCAATCAGTGTATCAGAGTATAAGCCCAGTAGAGCTCTAAGATCTACAGACTCATTTCAGATAGTGGAGCACAGAGTTAAAACAAGACATGGTGAAGCAGCATTTAGCTATTATGCTACACAACTTGAACAAACTACCAGCAGATCTGATATCAGCCCCAACTGTGAGCACTTTTAAGTCCAGGTTAAAAATATTTCTCTGCTCATTTGCTTATAGCTGAACTCTTTTTAATAACTTTAAACATAACCAAGAAAGGGTAGGAAAATCAAAAGTGGAGAAACAAAGAGAAGTCATTGTTGGTTTTGGTATTTTCATGGAAATCATTGATCTTGAGAAAAAATGTAGATAAATAAACAACCTTATCCATTTAAACGCCATGACAGCTTTATGAAGAATGCATTTACAGGACTGATCAAAACACAGGTAACAGATGAAAACCAAGTATTTGCAAAGAGGACACACAATGAAATGTGCATCACATATATTATTATGTTATCACTCTAGCTACAAATGTAAAGAAGCTGTCCAAATCAATTTTGTAAATGTGACGGCAGCATACAGTATCTACATTTCTAGCATACCACATTGTTAGCATCAGTACAAGACATCATCTCCAAGCCAAGCTGTTCTAACAACACAATGCATAATCTTTCTAGTGCTGACAACTTGAATCCATCTATGAATCAAGCTGTCTCTGTATATTCACAAGCTGAAAAGATTGTTAGTCACATTATTTCACTACCACCATGCTTTCTGTCATGGTTCCATACATGTCAAACAGAAGATGCACCAAGATGAGACCCAATGAAAATGTGTAAACATGAGCATAAAATGATTAAGTGACAGGTAGATACAAATAAAAAAAACTAAAATGTAATTGTTATTTGACCCCAAATCAGTGGCCCAAAGTGATTAAGAAGGACAGAAAATGAAGGCAAAACAATAGACAGAGCTTAGAGAAGAAAGATAATTATATTGGAAAAGAATGGAATAGAGATTTGGGAAAGAAAAACAGACAGATGGAAAGGAAAAAAAGGAAAGAGAGAGAGAGAGAGAGATAGAGAGGGGGCTAGTCTGGTTCATAGTTGTCATAGTAGCAGATCCCTCACTGGTCTTGCCATCTTGTAATTCAGACTCCTCTGTTCCTCTCCTTCTCTGACTCTCCTTATGGGTGACAGTCGGGTGTCTCTATTTGGTGCCAATTACAGATTGTTCGGCATTGGCATGGCGCTGCGACTCAAGGCTGTGGATTCTCCGGCCCCCACGGCTCCCAATTTACTCATCAAACAATCCCATCCACAAACCGACCACTTAGGAAAGTTACGCTGCTCCTTAATTACTCCCTTACTGGTTGTTATTGCTGGTGGTACTCAAGTGAAAGTGCAACCTTTCGTTGGAAAGGGAAGCATGAATGAAAATGAACAATGGTACTATTCAAATCCAGGCCACTAGAATGCGAAAGATAGAGATTTTGTATTATTCCCCCAAGCGCTCCACACTCATTTTGAAAGGATTTTTCTTAAACCTAACAAGGTGTGGACCAAATTAATCCCTGATGGAAAAAGGTACTTTGGAGTAAACCAATCACAAGCACTTCTACATTGGTGGGTTATCTGAGGTTGAATAACACTTAGCAGCCTTTGTAAGCAATGGAAGAGTGGACGGGCCCTTGAACAGACATTAATACTGCCCTGCAGAGCCTAAGGCAGTAACTAGGAAAAAATGTAAGCAAAAAAATATGGCTTTAAAGTATGATTACTGGCGCAACAAATTAATATTTGGCAGATTGATGATGGATCATGGTTTACTTCTTTACCATTCAATAATTATTATCCAAATCATTTGAGGCCCAAAATTCGGCAGAAAAAATGTCATTAGTGATTATGTATTTACTGCACTTAAGCTTTGTAGGGCAGAATAGCATCCAAGCTTTATGCATGTCTTGCAATATACAGTTTCCAAAAAGTTTTCTCCTACAATGGTAAAAATGTAAAAGTTATCCAGTGATTCGGTTTGGAATGTGCAGCTGAAGTTTGAATGGCTCAAATCCACCTTGACACCTTTCTGTTTCTATAACAGACAAAAAACCACTAGCTTCTACACTCAGAGAACATAATCCTACATCAGTCGTGTTTTCACAAACTGGTGCCATTCCCTTCTCATATTTATTGTATTTTCATGTCCACTCAATATCTGTGTTAAAGGATTTTTATCAACAACATCCATTTTCTGTTCTGCATTTTGCAGCTTTATTGGTTTAGTGAACTTGCTATTATATTTCCTTTACCCCCAGCTCTTTACCACTTTTCTCTCTCTACTACCCCTATCTATTCAGTAGCTCCGACTTGTTCACAAGACTAATACATTTTATTTAATATGTTTTAAAAACATTAAATAATATAAATAATCATTCTGTGGAACCACCACTCACAGGAGGAACCGCTGGGGTCGGGTGCACTGCTACACGGGTGGCATTGAAGGTGAGGGGCCGCAACAGACCAGACACGGGCAGCAGAGGCTGGCTCTTGAATGTGGAATGTCACATTCAGAGAATGCGAAAGATAGAGATTTTGTATTATTCCCCCAAGCGCTCCACACTCATTTTGAAAGGATTTTTCTTAAACTTAACAAGGTGTGGACCAAATTAATCCCTGATGGAAAAACGTACTTTGGAGTAAACCAATCACAAGCACTTCTACATTGGTGGGTTATCTGAGGTTGAATAACACTTAGCAGCCTTTGTAAGCAATGGAAGAGTGGACGGGCTCTTGAACAGACATTAATACTGCCCTGCAGAGCCTAAGGCAGTAACTAGGAAAAAATGTAAGCAAAAAAATATGGCTTTAAAGTATGATTACTGGCGCAACAAATTAATATTTGGCAGATTGATGATGGATCATGGTTTACTTCTTTACCATTCAATAATTATTATCCAAATCATCCATATTTTGAGGCCCAAAATTCGGCAGAAAAATGTTATTAGTGATTATGTATTTATTGCACTTAAGCTTTGTAGGGCAGAATAGCATCCAAGCTTTATGCATGTCTTGCAATATACAGTTTCCAAAAAGTTTTCTCCTACAATGGTAAAAATGTAAAAGTTATCCAGTGATTCAGTTTGGAATGTGCAGCTGAAGTTTGAATGGCTCAAATCCACCTTGCCACCTTTCTGTTTCTATAACAGACAAAAAACCACTAGCTTCTACACTCAGAGAACATAATCCTACATCAGTCGTGTTTTCACAAACTGGTGCCATTCCCTTCTCATATTTATTGTATTTTCATGTCCACTCAATATCTGTGTTAATGGATTTTTATCAACAACATCCATTTTCTGTTCTGCATTTTGCAGCTTTATTGGTTTAGTGAACTTGCTATTATATTTCCTTTACCCCCAGCTCTTTACCACTTTTCTCTCTCTACTACCCCTATCTATTCAGTAGCTCCGACTTGTTCACAAGACTAATACATTTTATTTAATATGTTTTAAAAACATTAAATAATATAAATAATCATTCTGTGGAACCACCACTCACAGGAGGAACCGCTGGGGTCGGGTGCACTGCTACACGGGTGGCATTGAAGGTGAGGGGCCGCAACAGACCAGACACGGGCAGCAGAGGCTGGCTCTTGAATGTGGTATGTCACATTCAGAGAATGCGAAAGATAGAGATTTTGTATTATTCCCCCAAGCGCTCCACACTCATTTTGAAAGGATTTTTCTTAAACTTAACAAGGTGTGGACCAAATTAATCCCTGATGGAAAAACGTATTTTGGAGTAAACCAATCACAAGCACTTCTACATTGGTGGGTTATCTGAGGTTGAATAACACTTAGCAGCCTTTGTAAGCAATGGAAGAGTGGACGGGCTCTTGAACTGACATTAATACTGCCCTGCAGAGCCTAAGGCAGTAACTAGGAAAAAATGTAAGCAAAAAAATATGGCTTTAAAGTATGATTACTGGCGCAACAAATTAATATTTGGCAGATTGATGATGGATCATGGTTTACTTCTTTACCATTCAATAATTATTATCCAAATCATCCATATTTTGAGGCCCAAAATTCGGCAGAAAAAATGTCATTAGTGATTATGTATTTATTGCACTTAAGCTTTGTAGGGCAGAATAGCATCCAAGCTTTATGCATGTCTTGCAATATACAGTTTCCAAAAAGTTTTCTCCTACAATGGTAAAAATGTAAAAGTTATCCAGTGATTCAGTTTGGAATGTGCAGCTGAAGTTTGAATGGCTCAAATCCACCTTGCCACCTTTCTGTTTCTATAACAGACAAAAAACCACTAGCTTCTACACTCAGAGAACATAATCCTACATCAGTCGTGTTTTCACAAACTGGTGCCATTCCCTTCTCATATTTATTGTATTTTCATGTCCACTCAATATCTGTGTTAATGGATTTTTATCAACAACATCCATTTTCTGTTCTGCATTTTGCAGCTTTTTTGGTTTAGTGAACTTGCTATTATATTTCCTTTACCCCCAGCTCTTTACCACTTTTCTCTCTCTACTACCCCTATCTATTCAGTAGCTCCGACTTGTTCACAAGACTAATACATTTTATTTAATATGTTTTAAAAACATTAAATAATATAAATAATCATTCTGTGGAACCACCACTCACAGGAGGAACCGCTGGGGTCGGGTGCACTGCTACACGGGTGGCATTGAAGGTGAGGGGCCGCAACAGACCAGACACGGGCAGCAGAGGCTGGCTCTTGAATGTGGAATGTCACCTCTCTCTGGGGGAAAGAGCCGGAGCTTGTGCGGGAGGTCGAGCGCTACCAGTTAGATCTGTTGGGGCTTACCTCCACGCACAGTCTTGGTTCTCGAACCGTACTCCTGGACAGGGGTTGGCCCAGGGTATGAGGCGCCGGGCAGGTGTGGAGATACTCAGAAACCCCCGGCTGAGCGCTATGGTGTTGGAGAAAAAGCCTGCCATGCACTCTCCCCCAAAGGTCACACCCAGGTGTGAATTCTCCAAGGGACCCCAAACTGTTAGGGCGTGATCACACTGTCCTCCCGGACCGAGACCCGGACTTTAGGGTACTTGTCCCCCCTCCCTCTCCCCCCCGCGCCCCAGCCCCGTTTGTACTCACACTGCCTGGGCCTCGGCCAATGCTTCTTGCTGTCCATACGCCATCACGCCGTAACACGTCACACGCATTGATCGCGTGTGTGGCTTTGTTTACAAATCTTTCCATAGACCTCGGAGTTTTTGTGCGTCTTGTCGACTGTTTTTGAATATTTTCATCCGACCAAATCTGCAGTAAACACTCCACCTCCGCACCACACCAACGTGAACCTTTCACCACCATTGTTGTTGTTGTTAAATGTCCGCGCATGGTCCGTCCTTCTATTTACATGTCCGAACAGGCGGACATAACGCTACTGCCGTAGGGCTCGTGCTCGTGCTCGTACACGTGCGCACGCTCGTGCTCGTACATGTGCAAACGGCTCCGCTAAAGCCCACCTCTTTCAAGCGGGCCGTGGACGGTCCGCTGGCCACAGTTCAGCGCGGAGCGGGTGCACTCACATGGCTTAAAGGTACTAGACTTTAGCTGAAAAAACGGTTTTGGCCGCGGCCAAAAGGACAGTGTGATCACGCCCTTAGTTCATTGGCTGACCTGACCTCTGGTTATGACATAATCAGTGTCTACAAAACTGTAGGACACTTCCTGCTCTTTCTCTCTCTCTCTTGGACTCTCTCTTGGCCTCTCTTCCTTCAAATCTCCACACTAAACTCAGCGCTCTCCTGCTGGATCCAGGGACCAGCTGCCGCTGTCCCTAAGCCTTGAACATGGCCTGTATTGAGTAGGATCATAAACCAGTTACTAACTCAACTGAGCAGAACAAAGAGCGATCGGAGTCCTCTTTTATCTAAGAGCAACAACCAAGACAAGAACCCCTCTTCAACCAGCTTTCTTTACAAGGCCCAGCCACTGGCATCAAGTAACGCAACGTATATTTCCCATCTCATGGACTGGTAACTAATCACCAATTGGGCATTACTACATCTTATAGGACTGCATGAACGGCTAGATAGAACTGTAACTTTGTTATAACCTGATTATAACTTCTGAGGTCTTCAGCCTGCTGGCTTTTGTGTAACTTAAATGTTCACACCAGCCCTGCAGGGGTCCAAGCCCCACACCTCTCTTCTTTGTTTCACACACACACACACACACACACACACACACACACACACACACACACACACACACACACACACACACACACACACACACGCACACACAAACACATTTGCTGTTAGCTTTAGTTAGTTTATTGTGTTTTGTTTGTTGCATATATTAGTTTGTTAATAAATGTTTGTGTTTACCATATGTCTGTTTATTTAATATTACACAAAGATGAATGAGCCAGCCTCTACTAAGAAAATAACTTTTAAATCCTTCTACTGATTAAACTGTTACATATATCGGTGTTCAACCCTCAATTAGTAGTTTAATATATTTTATGGGACTTTTATATTAGTTGTCACTCCGTCCATGACGGTGGTGCCCCGAAGAAGTTGGTTTAACTAGAGTAATTTTTTATTATTATCTTTGATCATTATTGGTGATAACTAATATTTACTTGATTAACGATAAGTTTATTGAGAATACTCAATCTCATAATCTGAACGTGAGTCAAGGCCCTACATTTAATTGGTTCTCCGTGTGAAGTTTTAAAACATTAAAGTTATTAATTTTCGTAATGTAGTTAATTTAGTTATCTATAGTTAATTTTCTTTTTCAAATATTTCTTTGATAGTCACACTTTTGATCCAATTAACCTAAAGTACCTTCAGGGGAAAACTCTGACTGTTGTCTGTGCATATGCACCGAACAGCAGTTCAGAGTATTCGGCCTTCTTGGAGACCCTAAATGGAGTCCTGCACGTGGGTAATGATGGAGACACCTGGAGAGGTGGGATTAGGAGGAACAGCCTCCCTGATCTAAATCCGAGCGGCCGTCTGTTATTAGACTTCTGTGCTAGTCACAGATTGTCTATAACAAACATGTTCGAACATATGGATGCTCATATGGATAAGTGTACGTGGTACCAGAGCACCCTAGGCTAAAGTTCAATGATCGATTTTGTAGTCGTATCATCTGATCTGAGGCCGTATGTTTTGGACACTCGAGTGAAGAGAGGGGCAGAGCTGTCAACTGATCACCACCAGGTGATGAGTTGGGTCAGAGGATCAGGGAAGATTCTGGTTGAAGATTGTGATGAAAAGAGAGCTGAGCCAGAGGGCAAAGCTCTCGATCTACCGGTCAATCTTCGTTCCTACCCCCACCTTTGGTCATGAAAGCTGGGTCATGACCTGAAAGAACGAGGTCGCGTGTAGAAGTCCAAAATTGGTTTTCTCAGGGGGGTGGCTGGAGTCTCCCTTAGAGTTAGTGTGAGAAGTTCAGCCATCCGTGAGGAACTCAGAGTAGTGGTGCTGCTCCTTTGCATTTAAAGGAGCCAGTTGAGGTGGTTCGGGCATCTAGTAAGAATGCTCCATTGGCACCTCCAGGCACGTCTAGCTGGGAGGAGGCCTCAGGGAAGACCCAGGACCAGGTGGAGAGGATTCCTTAGTTAGAGCTGGTTAATGTAGCCTGGGAAAGGGAAGTTTGGGGTCCCCTGCTAGAGCGCCTGCCCCCGCGACCCGACCCCGGATAAACGGTTGAAGGTGAGTGATGAATGAATGTTTTAAAAATTGAATGTCCTATTTATATGAAATTTAAATGCCAAAAGAAACCATCAAATATTGTTTTTAAACTATTTTACATACCAAAAGGTACGCCAAAGGTCAGCACTCTATGTTCTCAGAGACTATTATCCCTCGATAAATGACCCCATTTGTCAGGTGACATATTTTTAAGAACCTCAATGTCCATGTAGGGAAGAGGTCCGGGTGCATGGATGACTGAAACAAATACAAGATTATTAAGAATACAAGCAAAGTCAACATTAATGTATTTTAAAGTCCCCCTCCACTCAAAAAAGTGCTGTTCTTCTGTTTGTTTCCTCTTAATTGTCTGACATTGACTATAGTGACTTGTATCTGAGCAAAGTTTGTCACGAAAGAGGTGTTTTCACATTCCTCTCCTGGAGGAGGAGATGTCCCTGCACTTCTCTGAAATCTGAGATTTATATGTATCCTTGGCAGCTTTAGTTGTATTGTTACTAACCCATAAACCATTTACTGTCATATATGTGAAAAACTATTTAAATTGGGAATGACTTCAATACAGCAGTGGCAAAGAAACGTGAAACCTCCAGCTCAGTACAGAGAGAAAACACACTGTTATCACAGCTGTCAGCCACTGATGGTTACAAGCTAACAAGCTAACAAACATCAGAAACTAATAAAAGATGCTAACTACATGCATTCTAGTCGCAGATTGTAGTGACAACAGACTCCTCGTCTGAGTCTTGGTCTTATTGACAAAAAAGTTCAAGACGCCCAAGCAATTCCTTTTTTCCCACAGGGCCACGTTGGTTTGGATAGGTTTTTTTTAACTTAATACATGAAACCATCTTTACTCAGGTTACCTTTGTCTGATATTGAAATATGTTTGATGATCTGAAACATGTAAGTGTGACAAAAAAGCAAGAACAGAGGAAATCTGTAAGGGGGCAAATACTTTTTCACAGCACTGTATCTCTCATTAAGGGTAAAAGAGTAGCTGTGCTACCAGCTCTTTCGCTTTTTGTTTTTTACTTTCCATGTGGGAAAACCACGTTAAACAGTAAGTTAAAATTAATTGGCTGTAATCAGTAGTTATCAACCTCATAGATATGGGTTACCTATAAACTTCTGAAAGGACCTTGTAGTGGCAGAAAAATAATGTACAGCATGTAGTGTGGCAATATTTGAAACGGTCTGAAATACTGTATATACTTTGATGTTGTATAACGATGTTTTTAAAACTGTAACCACTGAGTATGAGGTAGGTATGAGGACGTGTTGAGCTGCAGCTGGTAGGCAGCATTTATTTAGGAAATGCTCTTATGGCCTGTATTAGGAACAAACAGCTTTTGCGGTCGTATGAGGACTTGTTTATCTGTCATGATTGCAGATTGGCCACAGGCAAGATGTTAGTTGCCCCCACATACAGTATGAAGTATGTCTTATTGATGGTGGTTCACAGTTGGAGCGATTTCATTTCCATTCTTGGTTTGGGTCTATACAGGACAAGAGTACAACTGGGCTTTAATGATGCCAGAATCAAGGATCATTAAGGACACGCTCACACTGTCCCAAAACCGTTTTTTTCGGCTAAAGTCTAGTGCGTTTGACCAGTGTGAGTGCACCCGCTCCGCGCATAACTGCGGCCAGTGGGCCGTCCATGGCCCGCCTGAGAGAGGTGGGCTTTTGTAAAGCGCATTTGCACATGTACGAGCACGCGCACGTGTACGAGCACGAGCGCGATGCCTACGGCGGTTATGACGTCATTTATGTGTGCCTGTTCGGACATAGTAAATAGAAGGACGGACCATGCGCGGACATTTACAACAACAACAATGGCGGCGAAAGGTTCACGTTGGTGTGATGCGGAGGTGGAGTGTTTACTGCAGATTTGGTCGGATGAAAATATTCAAAAACAGTCGGACAAGACGCACAAAAACTCTGAGGTCTATGGAAAGATTTGTAAACAAAGAGACGCATCGCAATGACATCAATCAATGCGTGTGACGTGTTACGGCGTGATGACGTATGGACAGCAAGAAGCATTTGCGCGAGGCCCAGGCAGTGTGAGTAGAAACGGGCCTGGGGCTCGGGGGGAGAGGGAGGGGGGACAAGTACCCTAAAGCCCGGGGCGCGGTGCGGAAGGACAGTGTCAGTGCGCCCTAACACATTTGTGACATTCAAGTGTAGACTGAAAAATAGAGGTGATTACTTGTTTGCACTCACAGTGCCTAAACTTTGGTTCAACCAACCAAAAAAGCTTAGGCAGCTTTTATAATTACCTTTGTTTTTGTTTTGACATCCTTTTTGTCTCTTGCTGTGCTTTTACATGTACAACCTAGTTTTCAGTTTAACTATTTGGCCACATAGAATGTAGCCTGAGTAACTTTTTCCCTCTCTATTCTTTCCACCCTACAGGTTAAAGACAATATGTTCAGATTCGTTTGGATACATTTTTTTTGAAAGAAACCAACAGATAATGTCAATTAGCATGCTTCCATTAACCAATACTATGTAAATATTTGCAAAATAACAATGTATTTGTTTTTCCTACTGACGGAATCAGAATGTTTTTATAAATGTTGGACTACATTATGGGAAGATTGAGAAGTTGTCGTTATCCTGCCATACTTTGGTGTGTATCCACTGATGCAGGTTGACACAGTAACTTTAGCTAATAGCATTATCCTATCTCCGCTCTGTCTGCAGTTCTCCACTCTTGAAACAGGATGTTACTCCTGTCTGTCTTCTTTCTTTGTCAGTAGCGTCCCGGTCAAACTTCATATGGTCTGCAAGATGCAGTGTATCCAGTGTTGGGATCCATTTGTAGCACAACTAGCCGCTACTTCAGTCTGTCCTATCCAACAGGAACATTAGTCTATGAAAGCTACATGAAGTGTAGCTCCACATTTTGAACCAATGTGGATCGAACAAATATTTTGATTAAAAATATTTAAGACAACACAAAACTAGGATTCAAAACAAACCTTTCCTGCCAGTGATCCTCTCTCCCACACATGGATCTATTCCGGCAACAAGTCATCTCATGACATTTCAGTCTAGACGTCACCGTTTTTCCATAATGTAGTCAGACACTTAGGATAACAATCTGTGCCTGTCAGTGGCAAACACAAACACTTTTGGTGGACATATATACACTGCAGAGTGGCCCTGTTTGATCAAATTGCGGCCTGGTTCACAGCGACTAGGTTGCAGTGCCGTTAGTCACTCACATAGAAATACATGGGTAAATAGAGTCCAGGTTGAAAAATACAGAAATTCCCCAACATTAACTTGTGATATATAATTGCCTAATCCTACCTGAGATGGCAGAAATGTACATTATTCATTCAGCAGTCCACACAGCTAATATTTGTGAATTGTTTGACCACATTAGTTAATGGTTCAAAATAATAAGTGTTGTCCACTAACTAGAAGCACGGTGGTTCGATCCCTGGCCACTGGGGTCTACATGTCAAAGTGTCCTTAAAGTGAAATCCAGGCGTAAAATCATCCCATGGTCTGACAGTTACATACATCAAATAAACCACTGAGGCGTTTTTTTTCCTTTAACAACTGTTGGCGCTAACAACCGGACGTGGCTAACACTGACTAGCTATAACACAGAAAATGAAGGACCAACAACATAGTTAGTGAATCTGGAGTGTATTAAAAGAGTGTTTTGAAAGACTAACCTACTGGCCCCGGTACCAGCCCCTCTAGTCCATTCAAGTCGATTACTAAAGTCAATCCAAAAGGAAGGAGCCCATTGGTGATTTGTTGTATGTGTAAGGACTCTTCTCATGCTACTGCAGAGGTTTGGTGTTATTTTGAGCGGTATTAGTGGTTAAAAAAGATGTTTTAATGCCTACACTGTACTGTCCTGAGCTAATCAGTGTTAGCCACATCCAACTTTATCGTATGTCTCTGTTAGTACTTTATACACGAAAAAAACTTTCTTGATGGCTTATTTGATGTGTGTAAGTATCGAAAAAGACCATGGGATGATTTTACGCCGGAATTTCACTTAGGTAATATACTGAACTTCAAATAGCTGCAGAAGGTTGGGCCTTCGGCGTGACACTGAGCTTGCATTTGAATATTTTTCGCTGCTGATGAGCAGATGGCACCTTGCATGGCAGCCTCTGTCACCAGTGTGTGAATGTGGAGTGAATGGGTGAATGCTGACTTGTGCTATGAAGTGATTTGTGTGGTCACTTAGACTAGAAAAGTGCAATATAAATGCTGTCCATTTACATAACTCTATACAGTCTGCAGCATCAATCTGTGGAATAGATTATTTAAAAACTTCAGAAAACCTTTACAGACAATACAGACCAAGTACCACTCAGTACAGTAACGGTAAAAGTGCCACTTGGACTTAATTCTGTGCTGGGGCTTAGAGTAAATGACAAAGAAACCTTCAAAAGCTTGAAAAAAGAATGGAAAAAGGAGAGGGGAAGGAGATACAGTAAGTATTGAACTACCATCGCCAAGGACATGGGAGGGTGTATTGGTGCGATACCCAGCAGGATGTCTACTTCTGTGAAGGAATTGGTTCAAGGATGCTGCAATATTAATAAATGATGCTGCACACGCAAACAAACACCAACACACACACACACACACACACACACACACACACACACACACACACACACACGTTAAAAAATGCAACATAACGTGGCATAGTGGTTGGAAAACAGCAGGACCCTTTCTTGCCAACAAACAACACACACACACAGTGACTACAGTATGGAGCTTTTATATGGGCCAAGTAATCTTGCTCCATACTTCATACCTAGACTAATATTAAGACTAATAACCAAATATTAGCCTTTGGTTGTGTGGGGAAAGGAGTCAGACAAGAGAGAAAACGAAAAAATTAGATCATGCCAACACCATCTCTCTTTCTGTATTCCTTCCTTGCATGCCATTATGTGTATGACTCTCTCACATACACACAGTCCGCCTGTTGGTGACCCCTGTTCTACACCATGATAAAACACATTTCCAAAGAAGACTTGAACGTTTCCCTCTTCCCATTTAAATTTTTTTCATCAGCTTGCTATGGTGTGTCGGTGATGTAGCAAACTACATACACACATCCTCACACACACACACACACACACACACACACACACACACGCACGTGCGCACATGTGCACACCAGCAAGGCTTCCCTTGAGCATCACACTACAGGGGGTTTGTCCCAATTAGCACAGAGTCAAGATGTGGAGAAGACATACTGAGCTAGCAGGTTATGGTAACTGGGAACACACTGAGCCAGTATGCTGGCTAACTGCTAACTAGCCTACTTCACAGGCACAGCATGCCTTGAAAAAAAAAAAAAAAAAACATTTTCATCCACAGGGACTTTACAGCACAGGCTTCACATTAACACAACTTCTGAGCATCTTATGCCAAGGACCCCAAATAGACAGGTATTTATCCAGGGATTGCCAAAATACTTAAACAGCCATGGTGATATGTTAGTCGTCCCCCAAATCAGCACTTGCAGATGTTTGCGTTCCTCCATCTTGCCTAAATATTACAACAGCCACTACGGCATAACCAATGACTTCCATCTGTAGCCTATTGCTGCTATATTTTCAACTAAATGGTTTTCATTCATTGATCATGCTCTCAATATATTGTCGCTGTCGGGCTGAAACCTTGTGTGTCCAAAATGGTCATTTTTCGGGAAATGAAAAAACTGTAACTTTAAAACAAATTAACTCTGCATCGTCAAAGTTGGATTTGTGTCTTTATATATGGTCATAAATTTGTAGATATATCGTTGATATATATTTAACATGATATGATATCGTTATAAATATTAAACCACAATCAAACTCAAATGGACTGGTTTTTGACCAACGAATACGGAGATACGGGTTTTTGTTTCCATCAGTGATTATAACGGCCGCATCTAAGGCTGAGTGCATCGCCTTCCATTATGAGTAATTTACAGCTTACAAAGTTTAGTAGAGCTGTGTGTGGACTCTGTTTTTCTTGCAAGTGAACACATGCTTGCCCGCAAGACCTACAGGCCCCTTACAGTGAGTATTTTTTATATAGTTGTGGGTGGTCAGAGGAAGAGAGAGCACACATTAGTTTAAATGTTTGCTCATTTACACAGAGACTCTAACTCTGACTTCATAAGCCTGGCCATGTTTAACTCCCTGTCTAAACAGCGAGCATGTCAGACGTTTTTTACTTGTGTGTCTCAGACAGAAATGCTTTAATTTTAGGGGTTCAGGGGTCCAGGGCTCATTCTGTGTCATATGTTTATGAAAAAAAATAAAAATGTCAAAAAATGGATAAACAAGGTTTCCGCTCGACAGCGTCGATATGCTCAAAAAGTGAAAGCATCAGTAATCACTATTCAAAGTTCTAGAATTATCACTGACGGTTTGACTAGGGCAAGGTGAAATGCTCCTGCCTCAGAGCAAGACAAGAGAGGTGGTTATGACCAGTGATTACAGCTATTTCACTACCTTTAGTGCTAACCAGAAAACCAACTAATTCTTTTTTTCAAATTAAATAATGCAATTCCAATCACTGGAATTTTAAAGTTTAAATTAACTTGTTACTTTTGTCTTGAGCATGGCAGTCAAATGCAGCCTATCCCCTGGATTTTTTTTCACACTGTCCTCCCGGACCGAGGATGTGGACTTTAGGGTACTTGTCCCCCCTCCCTGAAAAAAAAACGGTTTTGGCCGCGGCCAAAAGGACAGGGCACGCTGTTCAGTCTCCTGCTGCTCAGCAGCACGATGATCCACATTGCCCAAGTCAGGACAAAAGACACCAACATCCCATACAGAGAGAGAGATAACAGGCGGCTAAAGCTGTAGAGTGTTTAATTCACAGATTGGCAGTCCAAACCCTGACTCCACTATTCTGCATGTCGAAGTGTTCTTGGGCAAGAGACTGGACTCCAAAATGCTCCTGAAGGCTGTGCATGCAGAAGCTTCTGCCATAGGACAAGTAATGTAAAAGCATCTTGTGCGGTCAGAAGACGCTATGTAAGTACAAGTAAATTTACCATTTTCTAACATTAACTAAAACACATCAAATAAATCAAACATGATTATTTATTAATGACAGCAAGTCATTACAATCAAGACAATACACGTACAGCCTGGGTAGGAACATTAGTTACTGCTGGCTAACAGTCACAAGTATTAACAACTTCTATCACTCCAAGGGAGAGAACACGTTCACGTGTCATAAGTGCTGATTTATTATTGTGGAGCTGCTTTGACATGCTAACGTGATATTGATGCAGAATGATGTTGCTGCTGTTTATCCTTTACCTGTCTGTCAACGCCATTATTTTTGTCTGTGTGTGTGTGTGTGTGCTTCTGCTTTTTTTGTCTGTTCTAGTTTTCGTTTAATATATATTCAACACTGATATATCGAGGTATATCAGGTTAATCAGTGCAGACTTGTTCCATACTGTGCCACAGCAACACTAAAATGATATAAGTAACACCAAAGTAACTTTCTCTAGGAACGTATTACTTTTATATGCAGTAAATGTTTAAGTAATTCAAATAATTATCAGAGAAGTAACTATAAACTGTAATTTAATAATTTTCAGTAGCGTTCACAAAACAAGGCCATGTCCTACTCTGAGCGAGGAGAGATAAATGAGGATATGTAGTTGGTCTGGCATTTCAACACAATCAGGAGTTTAAGGTTTATCTGGATATCTAATACAGGAGAGACTAGCACCATTTGTGGGTGCATGACAAGTTGCTTTTCTTCCGTGATTAAATACTGTAAGTACATATTTATCTAATAAATAGACAAAATGGAATGGAACTAAAGTTATAATGGTTTTTCCCAAAAAAATGTGTTGGTCTATTTCTCAATACTTTTTTAACTTCCCTGTTTGTTGAGTTCGCCACCAAATCCATTAGGTCACAGTGAAGATGTTAATCTTTAAAAGTGGCTCGCGGGCAGCCGTTGGCTGAGTGGTTAGAGCAGTCGCCCCATGTAAAGACGCTGCGGCCGCATGTTCTACTCAGACCTGCGGCCCTTTGCTGCATGTCTCCCCCTCTCTCTCTCACCCCATTATCTGTCAGTCCTATGTAATAAAAGGCTTAAAAACCACCCAAAAATATTTAAAACAAACCATTAAAATGTTCCAAAACTGCTTGCTGTTGATGTTTCCAGTAAATAAGTCACTTGTTTGGCCAAATATGTGGTGCTTTAGGATAGTGGCTCCCCCTTTTTTTCACTTGTGACTTCCTAATATGATGGAGCTCCTGGATAGATACAAATCAGTTCAGTGAAAGAGTCATTTGTCCTTCTTGGACTGTTTCATTGGAATCATTTTTCAGAGGCCTATCATGTATTTCAGAAGGGAGATTGGTGAAAAGTCAATGTCAAGTTTTTATCTTATTTTTTTAGGTTGGGGGTCACCTCATATACTCTTGTTTAGTTCCCAACACAACCAATAGAAACTACTCCTTCAGTAACTGTGTCTATCACTGTGTGTCTGTTTCTGCTGGAATCACTGAAACTACAGTGTACGGTATGTGTTCATAATAATGAAGGAACGTGTCACCTAGTGCAGCAGTGTGGCTCATTAGTGTGTTTTCAGCCGTTTTTGGACAACAACGGAGCTCCAAATTCTGACACTTTAAAATACAGCCCATGATCAAAATCCTGGTATAGAGACTACGGGTGTCTTTATCATGGAAATCACTTGACCTGAGGAGCTGCCTTATGTTTAGACCTGCAGGAACACACTCTGTTCAATCATGGTTTTTCATTCAGCAACTCAAAAGTCAGTCTGTTTATAGCTTTCTTATGCACCTTAAAGGTATTGTGTCAAGGAGCCATTATGAGTACAGCTCCAGACCATAATGATGGACTGTCAGTCTCTGACTCACAGTGTGTCTGTGTGTGTGTGTGTGTGTGTGTGTGTGTGTGTGTGTGTGTGTGTGTGTGTGTGTGTGTGTGTGTGTGTGTGTGTGTGTGTGTGTGTGTGCGTGTGCGTGTGTGTGTGTGTGTGTGTGTAAAAGAGAGTGACTGTTCAGGGGTGGCTGGTGTTGTGTAGCCTGTGGAGTTTTTTTTATCTGACGTTTGAAAAGCAGATGGAGGGGGGTGGCTATTAACACCAAGAGCCAGTTCACCAGGGACAGCTTTAGCAGGTGCACCATACTGCTACACAAACAGAATGTATGGAGTACACCAAGAACCTTGGACCATCTCTCTCTCTTTCTTTGTGTGTGTGTGTGTGTGTGTGTGTGTGTGTGTGTGTGTGTGTGTGTGTGTGTGTGTGTGTGTGTGTGTGTGTGTGTGTTTGTGTGTGTGTGAGTGTGTGTGTAGTTCGCTACATCGCCGACACACCATAGCAAGCTGATGAAAAAAATGTAAATGGGAAGAGGGAAACATTCAAGTCTTCTTTGGAAATGTGTTTTGTCATGGTGTAGAACAGGGGTCACCAACAGGCAGACTGCGGTCCAGGTCAAGAGTCCAAAAACTCGGACATCTGTCTTCACCGGTTGGGGAGGAAGAAAAGAAGAGAGAAAGGGAGAAAAGACGGACAGATGGACAGAGAGACACAAAGACAGACAGACAGAGACATACTTCCAGAGATGCAAGCAACCACAAAAGTAACAGAGACAATAGTGATAGCTAAAGCAATGTGAATATGACTTATATGTTATGGCAGTTAATACAGCATAAAAGCAAAAAACAGATAGAATATGAGTATCAGCAACAGGATTATCCCCGAGAAGACTAGGTTTACAGCAGCATCATTAAGCAGAACAAAATCATCTTAAAAATAACAACATAGCTAAGGGCTCGTAAGCTCTTGCTGTAAGCTTTATCAAAGAGGAAAGTTTTTTAAGTTCACTCGGGGACAGTGTCTGCCTCCCGAACAACACTAGGGAGTCGGTTCCACAGGAGAGGAGCTTGGTAGCTGAAGGCCCTGCCTCCCATTCTACTTTTGGAGACTCTATGAACGACAAGTAGCCCTGCATTCTCAGAGCGCAGCGATCTAGTCGGGTAATATGGTACTATGAGCTCTTTAAGATACGACAGAGCCTGACCCATAAGAGCTTTGTAGGTAAGGAGAAGGATTTTAAATTCTATTCTAGATTTTACAGGTAGGCAGTGCAAAGAAGCTAATACAGGAGAAATATGTTCTCCTCGGTTTGTTTTAGTTAGTACACAAGCTGCAGCATTTTGGACCAACTGGAGACTCTTAACAGACTTATTGGAGCAGCCTGATAATAAGGAGTTGCAGTAGTCCAGCCTAGAAGTAACAAATACATGGACTAGTTTTTTTGCATCTTTCTTAGACACAATGTTCCTAGTTTTTGCAATATTGCGCAGGTGAAAATATGCAGTCCTTGTTGTTAGTTTGATGTGAGAATCGAAGGACATATCCTGATCAAAAATAACACCCAGATTCCTTACTGTGGTGCTGGAGGACAACACAACATCATCCAGAGAAACAATAGTTTAAGATATTGAGTTTCGGGGGCCATCGCAGCCAAGTACGATAACTTCAGTTTTATCTGAGTTTAACATCAGAAAATTGCAGGTCATCAAAGTTTTTATTTCCTCAATGCACAATTGAAGTGTATCTAACTGATTGGTTTCTTCTGGTTTGATCAAGCATATATAAGGTGAATAAAATCAGTCCAGGGACAGAACCCTGTGGAACTCCGTGACTGACTTTAGTGTGCATGGAGGATTTGTCAATAACACGTACAAACTGAGATCGACCTGATGAATAAGACTCAAACCAGCTTTAATGCCAATTAGATGCTCCAGTCTCTGTAGCAGGATGTGATGGTCAATAGGGTCGAAGGCAGCACTAAGATCTAGTAAAACAAGTACAGAGACAAGTCCTTTGTCTGAATCTATTATAGCTTATATGAGGTTATTAGTCATTTTTACCAGTGCTGTCTCAGTGCTATCTCAGTGCTATGATTCGCTCTAAATCCTGAGTGTAAGTCCTCAAATAGACTACAGAGGGAGGATTGGGTAGCGCAGAGAGACTCTCCATATGCTTTTCTTTGTGGGGAACAAAAGAATGGAGGGGGAAAATAACTTTTATGAGCAAGTTTTACAGACAATCTTCCAAAATCGAAGATAGATAAATATTTTAAAGTAGAAAAAATCCCCTCTCTTTCTGTGTGTGTGTATTGGAAGGGTGTCACCTGTTATTACGCTTAGAAAATGTATGACAGAATGCTGCACAAACAAGCAAACTTGTGAGGCTACAAGTTGCCTGTGTTTAACAAGCACTCCTCACAACGGGCATCTGACAGAAACTGTGTGTGTGTGGTTGTGTGTGTGTGTGTGTGTGTGTGTGTCCGTATATGTGTGTTTGTTCATTATACTAGTTGCGGGGATTGTCATTACTTATTGATAGTGGTTCTGTTTAAAATGCAGCATCACAGCAGTAGGTGGCACAATACTGTCATAAACACACACACACACACACACACACACACACACACACACACACACACACACACACACACACACACACAAGTACATATTCATCCTATTAGAGTTGGGTTAAAGGAAATCAGCAAGAGCCCATGCTTTTATCTGCACCGTTCCTCTCTGGGTCCTCTTTCTCTCTAATGTAGCTCTCTCTTTTCAGTCATATTTTCTCTTCCCTTATATCTTTCCCTTCCTCCGTCTGTTTGGTCCTTGTGCGGCCCTCCTCTCCCTCATTCAGTCAAAGCTCAAACTAAATTATTTATAGTATTGTATAATTCTATGAAAATATATTTTATTGTTAAATCTGTTCTCTCAGTGGCTTTTCTTTAGTTTCAGACTACGACAGTTTCCAAGAAAGCATTTACATGATGAATGCTGTATGAATGTTGAGTACAGCTCCTTAAAAGTGACACCAGTGCAATATAATATTATAGCAACAGTCAATAAGTCTGTGTTGACTGTGTACACATGATTCGATGATAGTACTTAGTGTTCATATTAATATAGAGATGTGATATAAACATATAGAATATGATGGAAAATAGAGGAACATGAAAACAGATTAACTAATCCTGTGAATGTTCTCATTCGTCCAGGTCATCGTTATCCTCAAAGCAATTTCAGTCAAAAAACAACTGGACTGGTTGTTTGTCTAGGAAGACGTTTCACCTCTCATCCAAGAGGCTTCATCAGTTCATGTACTCATCTGACCAGGCTGGGACTGGTCCAACTACTGGTGTGAGATCCAGGTATTTAACCTCTCACAAGGCCGATGATGTCACTGAAACCCTTTGTGCTCCAAGTGCCAACGCCCGTCGTTAGAGTGACAGTTGTTGGTGGGCAGTTGGTTTCGTCTTCGTTAGTGCTCCATTGAGTCTGAACGACAGTCGTTGGGGACACACAGGACCATGTGTGAACAGTTGTTCTTTGAGGTTAGATTGTTGAATCTCCTGGGAAGGGCTGAAAGGGCAGCATTGTAAATTGGAGATAAGTGGTGTCTCAGACCTCCTCCTCTGTTTAGCGATGGTTTCTCCACTTTTACATAAATGGCTTCTTTTACTCCTCTTTCAAACCATCTGTCCTCTCTGTCCAAGATTTGGACATTGCTGTCATCAAAGGAGTGGGCTTTCTCCTTGAGGTGTAAGTGGACAGCGGAGTCCAGGCCTGCGGAGTTAGCTCTCCTGTGTTGGGCCATGCGTTTATGCAGTGGTTGTTTTGTTTCTCCAATGTAAAGATCTTTGCATTCCTCGATGCATTGGACAGCATAAACCAGGTTGCTTTTGTGGGTGTGTGGTGTTCTGTCCTTCGGATGTACTAGTCTCTGCCTGAGTGTGTTATCGGGTTTGAAATACACAGGGATGCAGTGTTCGTTGAAGATCCTCCTTTTATCTTTTTCTTTCATTAGATTAACTAATGGACAGTTCTCACACACTAGCAGCTTCAATGAATATATCAAATTATGCATCTGACACATGCATAAGGGATTCCTAACACTGTCAGAGTCCTTGGCACCCACTTCTGTATGGATCAGATACTTATTCTAATTTAAGCAACCTCCAAGCAACGTAATCAATTCTGCTTGTTGCTTTCTTTCGATGTTATGTATGAAATGTGCCAATTCTATAGCATAACTTTAATTTGTGTTTTATTTTTATATCATAAATGTAATGACATTCTTGTGCAAATGCCCAAGTTATTATTCATCTGCTTTATAACTGTTGTTGTCATTGTTTTGCTTGCACACTCAATAATTTGCATTAAGGGAGTGTTCAGTATAAATCCAAAGTATTATTTAGTTGGGTGGCATCAGCAGAGGCAGATTAATGTACAGGCTGGCCCTAGGCTTCAGCCTAGGGGCCCCAGATAGGCCAGGCTATTTTATGTTATTTTATTCACTACACTGGATAAACATTAGAAAAAAATAAGTCACTAATACAGGACATATTTACCCAATACTGCATTAAAAAAGAAAAGCACAAGGCATGAAAGAACGGGACCCAGATCTGCTAAAGAAAATGTGTAAATTGAAAGGATTTTTTAAGGCTGCGGACTCTTCTTCTGTTCTAGCATTTGTTTTTTTTCTGATAAAGCATGATTAATAATGTGGGGGGCCCAAAGAAACAGTAGCCTAGGGGACCCAGTTATTGTTATCAAGTTGCCTTTTTAAAATGGTTCAACTAAAAGAAAATAAGTCTCGACATGATGAACCAGCAACATATCAGCACAATTCATCATTAGAACAATCTAGTCAATCATTTCTAAAAATCATAATTCAAGGCCTTGTATGAATTCATTAGTCTACCAATGTATATTCCAGTACTAACTGTTTAATAAATTTAATAAATTCAGTGATGGCTGATTGAGAAACCATGTAACACAGACAATGGAATGTTGACCCCCCCCCCCCCCCCCCCCCCCCCAAGTGTGTATCCAGATAGCCATCATAGTGTATTGTTTTTTACATTACACTCTCTCCAGGTAAGCTTGTGATTTGTACTGTAATCCTCTACTTGGCATGGCAGGCAGACAGGCTACCTGCCTCTGTGCTTTTGTGTGTGTAGACATGCTAGGCTGCATTTCATCTTAGAGCTTAGAGCTCATCTTGGAATTGCAGGGACCCAGGTGTTATTCAGAATTAAGGGAGACTAACACACGCACAATAGTGAACAATGATTTTATGACTGCCATACCGTCCGCACGTAGACAGACACACATTCTCTCTCTGGTGGACTGATGGAGTGTTCAAGGGCCCAGCAGGTCCAACAATGTCAATCCATGTAGCACAAATATTTGCTTCACCTCTTGCTATGGCTGGATTATGGACCAGGCCAGTGGTGCTAGTTGCCTTTAATTCTCAGGCTGCGTGTGATGCATGGCCCAAGACTTCTGAAGGCAATTGAAAGCCAGAGTTCCTCATACTCCTTAGCACTTATGATGTGACGGCCCCCGTCATGCAGCAAAACTTGTCAAAGAACAGTGAGTATTTACTATAGCATATATAGGTCCTAGTTAAGTTGTAGGTGGATGCTTGGTGTGACAGGGTTATTGCACATGTTACTGACACCATCTTTGTCTGCGCGTAATTGCACATGGAGCTGGCTCAATTTATTTCCCCTGTTAATCGTGTGTCAGAACCATTACTGGTGTTCAGGTACTCAGATTGCACTTATAGGCTATAACATTAGCTGTCAAGTTCACTTCGCCAGTGTGTGTGTGTGTGTATGTGTGTATGTGTGTGTCTGTGCGTGTGTGTGTGTGTATGCCGCGGACATGCACACTGTATGTTCATTTTGTCCACACTTTCAGCTCCTCTCACAAATTGAAGACGATGAAAAGCTTTAGGTGTTTGGTCAAAATGCATTTGATTTGTGACTGACAGCTGATGTTGAAAATAAGCAGTTCACTGATCACACATCATGGGCGATGTCTGCGGTAAACACACACACACACACACACAGACACGCGCAGACTCACAAACACACACATCTGACTTGACAACTAACGTTACAATATAGCCTGTGAGTGCTCAGAGCCAGCTCTTTATGGAATATTACACAGAGACACTCATACAGTCATGAGAAAAGTTTGTCCAAACTTTTGACTAGTACTGTAAACTTTCATGTTTATCTTCTTAAATCACCTGAAAACAACAGCAGTCTGCTACAGTTCAAACAGACAGACCTCCTGTGTAACAGCAATGTCTAGACACATCAGCTGTGATGGACAAATAATGTCCAGGTGTGGACTTGTAGAAGATACAAGTAGCTAGGAGATAAACATGGGTTTTGGCCAACAATGCCCCAACTTTTTTTCCACCTTGTCTTTCAAGGCTTCCGTAGAAGACCTGTTTTAGAAGGGGAAAAAAACATGGCTTTTCTTCTTGTTCCACCATCAGACTGGATTGTCTGCTTGTCGACAGAAAATATCTACATTTGTCAAAACACAGACAAAATTGCACCGTAAGAGTAAAATAATAGACTAAAAACAAGCAAGTGAAAGAATAGATTGAAGAGATGGGGGCTGAGAGGAAACAGAAAGGGAGGAGGAGGGGAAAAAATTAAGAAACTGGGAAAAGGAGAAAAACTGAGGTAAGAAAGAGGAAAGGTAAAGAAAGAGAAAAAGAGGAAGGCAATATGATTAGAATCAGAAAAGAGGGAATGAAGTCTGTGAGGGGTTGCACTCCCTAATCAGAGATACTTTGCCTTCCTACAGATGTCAGCTCAGTGCTAAACGACAAAAGCACTCATAGTTGAATCGTCATCCCATCCGTGCAATTGGCTGAAATGAATCATCTGGGGCGAGACTGTTCACTTTTCACAGCGCCCTTGACAAGAGGCTATTTAATGAGGGCTGCACACACTCACACACACTCCCACACTCACGCATACACACACACACACACACACACACACACACACACACACTGGATTGCTAGGTGGTATTCAACTCTTGCTCTTGATTTTTTTCTGTTTAGGGGTTGCCAAGTTTCACAGAAAGAAGCCTAACATGTAACAATCACAGACAATCATAATCTTGCTGTAGCTTAGGCCTTTTATCTGGGTATAAACACTACAGGATATCTTGACAAGCTACTCTTATAACAATGGCAGGTAATGATTTGCCAAACTTCTGATTCAGACACCTACTAAAATCTTTGATACACTTTTATCAATCGCAACGTCGGCGGTTCAATCCCAGGCTTCTCCTGACCAAAGCCTACACATTGTATAGCTGTAGTAGACACAGAACCCCAAGTTGCTCACGTTGGGCAGACTGTGGCCTTGTATGGCAGATATGCCATCAGTGTGTGAATTGGTGAACAGGACGAGGCAGATTTCACTTCAGGTAAAGTTGAACAGCTAAAAATAAATCTAGTCTATTTACCATTTTAAAAAATAGATCATCCAAATATACAGGCCAAATCATATGCCCGATCAACCTTGAGTGACTTATTTCAATGCATGTGGGCAACAATCCTAACCAGGGATCATCCTGAATGGCTGATCTCCTCACCCTATCTCAAAGGGTGGCCCAGTTATTTTATTTAATATTCATTTTAAATAAATGAATTATTTTGAATCATAAAAATCAAAACAAATGTATTTCATCTTTAGCTACTACAAGTCATTATTCTTTTTTTAAGATTATCTTTTGGCAGAGAGAGAGATAGAGAGAGAGAGAGAGAGAGAGAGAGAGAGAGAGAGAGAGAGAGAGAGAGAGAGAGAGAGAGCGAGCGGGGGAGACATGCAGCAAAGGGCCCGCAGGTCGGAGTCTCCAGGACATTCAGCCTCTTTACATGGGGCGACTGATCTAACCACTCAGCCACCGGCCGCCCCTATTACAAGTTTTGTTGTTACTTTGATACTGAAACGCATAACCATACTTGCACAGGCAAGTTTTGAAAACCAGCACTGCCTGGCATATCTATAATAATAAATATAATATGTAGAATATTTTGTGAATGAAGAAGTAGGTCTATGTGTTCTGGAGAGTGCCACAGTGCTGTTACTATGTCCCCAGCATCCCCATTACCAGGGAAACCTTACAGTTGTCTGTCTTACCATAACAATCTCTGTTCATTAGATGTGAGCCCTTCCCAAAATGCTTCACCTTTGTCTTGCTTGCATGTTATCTCATGTCTCATTTGTCCCTGGGAGATTAAGTAGGAGGAAATAATTGCAAATGTTATATACCCAAAGCCCTACTGATTTTATGTGGCAAAAACACAACAAAAGAAATGTTTCTGATTTTTCAAACATAAATACCCAGCTGTCATTTTCATTACTTTAAAATTAACAGTATATACTTTCTTGCTCAAGCTACATCATCTGATTTCTTGACAAATCCATTTTTATTAGTCGATTTTTGATTGAGTTGCTTGCTGCCTGTTTCATTTTCTGGCTTGTCCTTATTGGAGAGCTTATTTTCCTGTGTACATAGGGCGTTGGAAAAAGGTAAATTCCAGATATTTTGCTCACATATGGCACAGTTCAGATGTGAAAATGGCTGTGTCAACACGGATGAAAAATAAATATATTTGACATGAGTTTTGGTCCACAGTCATGTCTGATAGAAATTACATATCTACCACTTTATCTTTATGAAAAAATATATGTATATATACATTTTTAAGGATTTTCTCTATTTAAACATGAACTTCTTTATCAGCAAATTTTTAAAACATTAAAATGCCATTTCTATGAAAGAAAAGAATATAACATAATACAGTAATATAATTAGTCATGCGCGTACACACACACACTCACACTAAAATAGGCACGTCTGTGTTTTTTATCTATCTGCCAAACTGACACCTACGTCTAGGGAGGGGCAGAATATACGTTTTTATGAATACATTTGTGTGTGTCTGTGTGTGGTGTGTGTGTGTGTTTGCATATGTGGGTGCATAGTGAAAAACTCTAGATCTGCTGATGCAGCAACATTTGGTTGAGCTGAGATATAACTAAACCTGCTAAAGGCTATAATTGCAGATTATTAGTGCACATATAGGAAGGCTGTGTTTGTATTAGCATGTGAACTTTACATTTACATCTCTTTTGTTCTTCATGTTTATACGGTTGCTTACAGTATATACCTATGTATGAGAGCTCACTGCATGCATGTAGCCTGTGCAACAGTGTGAGTAGAGAAAGTTATTGCAGGTATAAATCAAGCCTTATAATTGGTCAGAAGCTATAACCGCAGCAGGAGGTCCCGCCTCAGGCTGCTGCTAATCGGCCACCTGCTGCAAAGTGCGGTACACCGTTGGTCCAAACTAGTAAGCGCTTAACACCAGAGCATCAACAGATGTGCATGTTTGTGTTTGTGTGTTGTAAAAGGGTGTTTTTTTAATCTATTTATTCCTTTACATATGTATTGTGTATCCTAAATTCATCCCTGAAATCCAGAGCAGAGTTATTTATGGCACACTGTGTGTTGTAAACTATGCTTGGTTTCTCATGTCCTTTTTCTTCTGCTGGGTCGGCAGGGCTCAGCTCTCAGCTAGGATGTTGCTGGAAATCAGAGATTTCTTTGAACTTCCATGATTTGTCTCTGTAGAAGAATTCTGCCTTCTCTATTGGTCATGCTGCTACACACAGGCTCAAACTGTAAGCTGTGAGTTCTGAGACTTTTTTGCTTCTTTATGTTTTTATTTTGAAAGTTAACCTGTTAAAGCTAACGTTAGCATGTTGTGCAGCTAACGTGGCTAGCTTCCATATAGATGGTGTTTTCTGCTGCTGAGGTATCTGATTCCGTATATGGTAAGGGGCATAATGCCCTGGTACGCAGCATTAACAGGTTAACAATCAAAGCAGACTAGACCAGCCGACCAATCAGAGCACACTGGGCTTGTGACTTGTGACGGGACTTGAGCTGTGTGGCAGGCTGGATGCTGCAGCAATGGACAATATAAGAAATGTAATGGGTTTTTTAAAGATCAAAGCATGTAAACCTATTGTAGTTGACTCGGAAAATACAAATATGAGCCCGAAAACTAGCATAATATGACATCTTCAAACAGAATGATGAATATCCTTTCTGAATGTCAAACCCTTGTCCTTTCCCATCAGGAATAGTATTGCCACGGGAGAGACAAAAGCAACATATTCTCATAAAAAGGTTCATAGAATATTGTACAAAAGCTTGTGCACAACTGTATGATATCTTGTGAAATATGATGTTCTATTTAAATGGTGACCAGTTATGTTCAGGCAACCAAAAGATGATGGTCATATTTAGGCATCAAAAGGACTGGTGATACTTGTGGTGCTGTCACGGGCAGCAGCCTCCCAGAGTCGCTTCTTACATCTTGTCTCCTTTAACTACTTTTTCCTATATTTCTCACTTTTTTTCTATCGTTCTTTAATTTAAGTAGTTAGGTAAGTTGTTTTCGCCGAGGCCCCACTGTTTACACCAGGGAGCAGCTGATCGGACTCGTAGACAGAAGTGAGGCCGGCAAGAGACATGGAAACCCCAAAGAGGAGACAATGTCTAAGGAAGAGGAGATACTGTCCATACCTTCCCTGTATATTTATGGGAAACGTGGGATCACTGGGGAATAAGACGGACGAGCTATCATCACTCATAAGGAGCTAGAGTGTGTTTCATGTTAGTGAAAGTCGCTCTCTTTTAGCGTGGCTGTATCACCATGGTAACTTGTGCTTTCAACCAAACCTGGTCAGGAGGAGGTTTACAGCTAAGACTTAGAGATTAGATTGGCTACTTAAAGCTAAGAGCAGCTTCCTAGACTTCCTTTATGAGAGATACGGGTACATATTATCATGCAGTTGATGATGCTGAAACTCTGGGCAAAAATACGGTGTGCCTTATATCTGCATGGTTGTAGCTGCGCTCAACTCATTGCTCAATAAGTTTGAAAAGTTTCCGAGCTTTCTGCCCACTCAAACTGTCAAGGAAGGGTTTATATTGTTTATTTATAGTGTTTCAGGTAAAAGAAAACTTTCGACTCTGTGAGACAGTGGTAGAGTGGAGGCAGTGTGTTTTGTGTCTTGTAATTCTGCAGGCAGGGTTTGTCTCGCATGTGATGTGCATTTATGTGTATTTTAAAAAAACAAAACAATTCTTATGTCAAACGGAAAACGTATTCACTAAAGGTTATGTAATTATGTATTCCTTGCATTCCTTGAAATATAAAGTAAAGCAGGTTGGGCATTGCTTTTGCATATTTAAAGCATCACTCTATTAGGATTAATGGTGATCAATTCTGCATTTGGTATAGTTATTCTTAGACAATGTGCTCTTATGAATTTACACAATCTGCTATTTGTTTTGCCAGCACGTCCCACTAGCCTTATTATGTGCAACTGTGTTGCCCCTTGCTGTTATCTCTGTATTCTTGAACTGCTCATAGGAGTTCATTATAATGATCTGCTCCTCTTTAGTGAAATTTGCGGCCCTTGATCTATCCAAAGGGTGAGTCAAATGATGCGATACACGCCCTTTTTATGAGAATGCACACTGAAACTAAAGCAGAAACCCTGGCTTGACAAATTAACTTTTAAGTGAGCTTCTTGGTACCGTTTAACTCTAATTGCAAGTTTCGTATTTATCAATCCAGGATATCCGGAGAAACCCTGGGTATGTTCAGCGCGCTTCATAGTGCACCCCTCTGACTGCATAACAACATACCGGACTCTATCCTGAGCTTAGCCGGCTTTCATTTGGTGTGGGGGGACAGAGTTGCATCAAAAGCAGCAAGAAGAAGTTAGGGGGAGTGGCTATCTGTGTGAGCAAGTGCTGCAACCCTGGACACATTACGGTGAAAGAGCATATGTGCAGCCCAGACATCGAATATCGATACAACTTGCCCAGAGACTTTTCCCAGGCCATTATCATTGTTGTTTACATTCCTCCCGCTGCAGTTGCAGAGCGAGCTGCAGACATCATCGGCGCAATGACTGCAAGATTACAGACCCTGCACCTCAATGCCTTCATAGCAATATGAGGGGATTTCAACCACATCACCGTGACAAAAACACTGGATCTGCTGTATGCTAATGTCAAGGAAGGATACAGTTCCATAGCACTCCCTCCTCTGGGCTGATCAGCAACCTGTTATCACCAGAACTGTAAGAAGGTGGTCTCTAGAAGTGGAGGAGACTCTACAGGGCTGTTTTGAAATGAGTGACTGGGATGTTCTCTGTGATGCAAATCGGGAGGACTTAAATGGACTTACGGAATGCACAACAGGCTATGTTAATTGTTGCACTTCCCCAATAATAAACCCTGGGTAACTAAGGACATTAAAGCAACACTGAACAGAAAGAATGCTGCTGAGGAGAAGATCAAAGAGGGTAAGGGGGTTTCAGGCTGAAGCTGTGTGAGAACTATCACTGGCCATGACAAGAAGACAGGCCAGTGGTAGAAGGAGACCTAGAGTGGGCCTATGAGTAAAATCTGTTCTTTAACAGGTTTGATGAGATGGCCTCTGCCAACCCTCCCCAGGCTCTTCTCATGACTCCCCTCCTCCAGTACACTCACCTCAAACCTCTCAGTTCATTACCGTTCCACCACTGATCACCCCCCCCCTCTCTCACCACCACTCACCTCAACCCCTCCTCCCTCAACCGTGCACAAAAGTGATTTTTTTTTGTTTTGCCCGTATGCAACTCATACCATGCCACCATCACAACTTCGTAAAGGCTCACCATATCATTCAAAAAGTACTGCACATGGAATCATTTACTGTGCTTACCTTTCTTGTTTATTTGTCCTACACAGCCAACATAGTATCACTACTTATTTCACTGTTATATTGTTATATTATAGTCAATCATGATTTTACTGAACTGTTATATTAGTAAATCATCATTTTAACTGTTATATTTGTAAATCATCATTTTACTGAAATGTGATATTAGTAAATCATCATTTACTGAACTGTTATATTAGTAAATCATCATTTTACTGAACTGTTATAATAGTAAATCATCATTTTACCAAACTGTTATATTAGTAAATCATCATTTTACTGAACTGTTTTATTAGTAAATCATTTTACTGAACTGTTATATTAGTAAATCATCATTTTACTGAACTGTTATATTAGTAAATCATCATTTTACCAAACTGTTATATTAGTAAATCATCATTTTACTGAACTGTTGTATTAGTAAATCATCATTTTACATTATTTGTCCCCTGTCCCGTGTCCCTGGCCCCGCCCCTGGTATCTGCACCATGGTCCGGTCCACTTAGAAGAACATTTGAGTTTCTTGCGTCAGTTTGATTCAGTTTCTGGACCTTTGGATGAGAACCCATCCTAAATGCACAAGTAGCAGGGGCAAGGGTAAAACAAGGTAGACAGAAATTGAAAAATGTGATGAGGCAACCATGACAAGAGCAACAAAATGTTGGGGCTAGATCCCTTTAAGAGAAAATACATTTAATCAATTTTAAATCCTAGGCTAACAAAGTTGTGTCTACCTCCTGATCCAATTACTTATTTACAGCGATCTAATCAGTTAACAAAAGGCCATTCGCACCTTCCCACAGAGCAGCTAATAAATTCTAATCTATAATTTTTCCTGCCTTCATTAAGCATTAATGAATGTTTAAACTGTGGTGTGTCTCAAGGCCCCAGTGTGATTTTCTCATCTTGATCACTGACCTGTGTGTGTGTGTGTGTGTGTGTGTGTGTGTGTGTGTGTGTGTGCGTGCATGCGTGCGTGCGTGCGTGCGTGCGTGCGTGCGTGCGTGCGTGTGTGTGTGTGTGTGAGATAAAGAAAATGGCAAAGAGATGATAATAAGAAAGGAAGGAAGATGTATGGGGAGTATGCGATTAAATACCTGGATAATCAGAAACACTTTAATAACAGGAAGTACATTATTCGGCCCTTTTGTACTGTGTTTAAAGGTGTGTGTGTGTGTGTGTGTGTGTGTGTGTTGAGCTCAGATCAATGACTCCAGTCAATTAGTGGTGTAATGATTTAATCAATGTACTCTCCGTTAGGACCATCATTACTTCTCAGGCAATTTATGATAACACCACGTCGTAAGTGTGTGTCCAGAGTGTATGACAAAGTGAGAGAAGCGAAGAAGATCAATGTCATAGATCTATCAACCAAAGAAAAAAACAATGTGAGAATGTTATTAGACTTTTGCAGTTATATCATAAGAGAAGGGATTAATAATCTTTAACAATACTGTGTTTTTTGATCAGCATGTCTGCTGCTGTGTGTGACACACACGCACACACACACACACACAAACACACACACACACACACACACACACACACACACACACACACACACACACACACACACACACACATATACATATGAAGAGCTCTTTTCCAAAACGAGATAAAAGCCAAATTTTAAAAAAATGAGTTCGTCATGCCACTTTGCTGTATACAGAACCTATTCACTGCTTCATCAGTGTTTCATGCCAAATCGCTATATTTCCTTTTTTAAAATGGTCCACAAGATGCAGTTCCTTTCCAAACCGCGACCAGCGCCAAACCTATTTTTAGTCTAAATGCGATACGTCCTCTCGACCAATCAGAATTCAGTGAGCATTCTATGCGATCCAACATGGCGGCGCTCTGAAGCGGGAGAGTTTTTTGTTTTGTCCGTCCGTTCAACATGTTCAGACTGAGCCATAAACCATTTTGACAAGATAAATTGAATATTAACCAAATGTGTGGGTCTAGGTAAAAAATGTAATTTTCCTGAAAACTATTAAAATAGATTTTTAGCGTTTTGGAAAAGAGCACCTCATATATATATATATATATATATATATATATATATATATATATATATATATATATATATAAACTCATCTTTTGCAGAGGTTGTGATGCTTAAATAATTCATCCAGCGCTTTAAGGCTGCATCAGTAAGCAGTAAGCACCAATGACTGTATGGTAGCAATAGAGTAAGCTGCAGGGGAGTACGGCAGCTTGACAACAACTTATGGGGCGGCTGTGGCTCAGAGGAAGAGCGGGTCTTCTTCCATTCGAGAGATCAGCGGTATGTCGAAGTGTTCTTAGGCAAGACACTGAACTCCGAATTGCTCCCCTTGCTGCGCATGGGTGTGTGAATGTGTTGAGAATGAATAGTTTAGATGGTATGTAGATGTCCACTGCCATCAGTGTGAATGGGTGACTGTGACAAGTAATATCAAAGCGCCTAGTCCAAGTCCAACAGCATTATTCCTGCCCATGGTGCATTCATAAGTCTGCAATAATACCCACAATAATCACATGGAGGTATATTTTCAGTGGCTTTTACAGCCAGTAAAGGGTCAGGTATGGAAGTTCAGTTGCCAGATAAAGGCCAACATAATAATATCTATTGACAAATTATGCAAAGGAATGTAGAACCTGTTGGGCAAAGGGGAAAAGATTTGGTTAAAGATGCAGTCTGGTTTCTGTTTGTAGTATTAAGGTAAACAATTTGTGTGGAGAGCAAATGAGACAGAATGCATTGGCCATCATGCAATCACGGAACCACTCGACTATTGTCTGGAGACGATTTAGCTTGTAACTAGCTTTTTGTTATTGTTTATCTGCATTCATGTGCAGAAATGTGTTTATGGGGGCATTATAGAGACATATGTTAACTCCAACTCTATTCTTATATATTAAGTAAGATTGTAGGCAATGAGTCTCAGCTTGGAAGAGGAAGTATTGGCACAGATATCTGCTGGCTACAAATAGAAAGCATAAAACATTAGCTGTTACCCCCTGAAGCTAAATATTCATCAGAGATAGCCGACGGGTTTGGAGATTGCCAACATACAGAATAATGATATGAGAGTGATACGCCAGTTTACAGTTCATTACTCTCCTGAACTTACATACCTAATTAATTTATGTTATCCGAATGCATTCATACTACATCACTGAAAAAGTAATAGATGGTGTTGAAACCACCCGTATGGCCTGCCCACGTATTATGCTGTCAGTTAGTTGTTTAGGCAATGGCAGAGGTTCATGAAGACAATTTAGTTTGTGTGATGGCTCAGAGGCTCCAGTTCCATCACACATAATCCTGCTTGTACATTGTTAATTCAAACAAAAGGGGCTGCAGCTGAATTCTGTCAAATTTGAGCTGGGGTTGTGTTGTCAAAAGGCAAACAGCAAGCTAACATTAGCTGGGGGTTTCTCTGTCTTTTTAAAATTATGTTTTTACCATTTTTATGTTTATTGAATAGTTTAGCTGGTACGATACAGACAGGAAATGAAGAAAGAGTGACAGCTGTGCATCTGAAAAGTACATTTTCCTGCTACAGCTAATTCTAGCCAGTGCACAATACAGTCTCAGACGGGCTTGTAATGGCGGCTACTTTTATCAAGACCTCCCAGGCAATTGTGTTCTCAAAGTGATTTAGTACGCTTTTTTCCCTGTCTTCAAGAGCGGTTCCAAATATATTTCCATTTTGTATGTTCTAAACTGTGAAACACAAGATTGAAATTATATAGCAGGCTTTCTGGACATAAGGGAGTACTTGGCTTTTAAGGTGCATCTCACAATTTGGTGTTATTTCAGGTGTTGTAGATGGAGGGAAAATCACTACCCTAGTCACTCTACATATGGTCAGTGTGTTTGTCTGTCATTAGCAGTCCTGCTAGTGGCATGTGGAGAGAGGCATGTTCCTTGGAAGGATAATCATGCTACAGTTTTATTTTAGTTCCAAAAAAAGGCATTTGAACACAGCAGAAAGTAATGGTACATAATGGGTGGTAGACTTCTACCATGGGTCTGATGTGGAGCTCCTTCTGTTTTCAAGTGCTTTTGGAAATATCTCAGACATGCTTTGTCGGAGCGCCCTCCTTATACCATATTTTTAGAATTTTCCATCTCATTTTGTCTTCACAATAGCATGCACTTGTAGCATATTTCCACTGAAACCTGCACTGCTGAATACACGATGCACTGCAAAGATTTCATTCTTTTTTGCTACTGTGGTACACCTCTGAGAACCGAAATGGACTCACTCAAGGAAACATGGAAGATATCTTCTACTACTATGGATGAAGGCCTTTACATCAATTTGCGATTTTGAAATCTCAGTTGCCACCCCAGATCTGATAGGTAGTTGGTCAAGTTCATCAGGACAAATGCTGATCAGTCAATGATGACAGCTAATTCACTGACACAGGAACTGATCTCTGGTCAGCAAAGGTCTCAAAAATGGCATAAATGCCATCGCCGGCAGCCTCGAACCGGTCGCTGACATCCTTCAGCGAACACACAAAGACACACCTCAGCTACTACCATGGATTTAAAGTTACTATTTTACATTATGACTGTTTGAGCCAGATAAAAGCAGCTGCAGATGTATATAAAGTTATTATCTTTACATTATGACTGTCTGATTTAGATAAAAGCAGCTGTAGATGTATATAAAGTTATTATTTAACGTGATGATTGTTTGATTCAGATAAAAGCAGCTATAGACGTATATAAACTGGGTGATACAGCTTTAACAGGCTGTGAATACTCCTTCAGATGATGTATCAAAGCTAAATAATAAGTGATGAGGGTTTTACTAATACATCATCAGCAACATCAAATGTATAGCCTGTGCTGAACATAGTTACTGTTTAAAAATAATCAAGGCTTCTTAAATACTGTGTTAGATGCAATTTGCTTAACCTGAACATTGTGAACACAAAGTGCAGCAAGGCTCGCTTTGCCATTGTATTTTAGCTCTCTAGGCTTGCCATAGACGGACGATACAAAATCCCAAATAGGCAGGGCTGGCAGTTCCCACCATTCTCTTTAAGTGGACCAAAAAGGGGACCTCAGTCCTCTTTCTGTTCACGCTATGGCTCCTCTGGAGATTCACTGCTTTGGATTACGGGTAGTTCTCACTTGGAACAAGATGGGGACACACAATTTAACATCATTTTGGACCAGTATTATTACTGGGGTGAAAAAGCTCGAAGACAAAACTTGCTATGGTATATAATTATTTTATTATTTAAACATATCACAGGCTTCGTCCGAACATTTCGTTTCTCTGCCAATGATTTCCCTGTAAATTCAATCAATTATTATGTATTATTGTATGCTAAAATACACAACTCTAGGCCTATACGCTATGAAGTATATATATATATATATATATACCTGTGTATAAATGAGTTCCACCTTGTACCCATTTTTACTCTGGTCTTTTAACTGTAACAGAGTGTTTTAACACTGTGGAATTGTTACTTTTACTGAAGTAAAAGATCTGAGTAGCCTGCTTCTTCCATCACTGGTTTCTATTGTTGTTATTGATTTATTTTCGACTGCTGAGGTCATCAGTGATATTATGTTCTGCTTCTGCAGGACATGAACATTGTAAAATTTCTTAGTGTCTAGTTTCTGCCTTAGACCAAACTTCTTCTCATCCATTAGTCTTTCTGGTGTTAAGAGTCATTTTTTCCAGCGCTCGTCTACCACAACCACCTCCTGAGTAGATCTGAGTACGGTTTACAGAGGGGTCTAACTTCTTTTGGATGGTTCACATACGCAAAAACTCTGTTAGAGGGCTGAAATAGACAAAGTGGGAAAGGACTATGTGAAAACACAATAATACTCACATAAAATATTTTTCAAGTCAAATTATTGCAGTTCAATCAGTGTGACATGTTGTAAGTAGTTTTGTAAATAATATTATGGGTACTTGAAAAGTCATGGACGAGTTTGGAATTTCTGTCCATGAAAATATGTGGGAAGCCTTTAAGCAAATCATGGGGGTATGGACTAATTATGGTGGGTGGGACTTACATTGATTGCAGTGCAGAAATCATTATGTACTATTACTGTATGTCCGAACAAGAAAATAATAGATAATAAGACACATTTATGAATGTATATATATATATATATATATATATATATATATATATATATATGTGTGTGTGTGTGTGTGTGTGTGTGCATGTCTTCAGTCCAAAGTTGTTCCAATTATTATACTTTCATCATGTCAGGGGCTTCTTCTCTTCTTAAGTGGACTGAACTGAACTTTTAAAAGAAGGATCAAAGGATGCTCGTATGGTTAACTAATGCCATAGAGTATCAGGGTTACTTCAGGAATTACTTGCTGTCTCAGCAACAAACTTCCGGAAATCTCCTACATACAATGTTGTAAAACAATGTGTTTAGCCCATATGCAGCACTCAAACTTATAATTTTCAGTACCAGTGTTGGGTAACTTTACTTCTAAAAGTAACTAGTTACATTACAAAATTAACATTAATACGTACCTAGTTTTATTGTCCAGAGGACACAATGATCTTCCTCTCTATTTATTGACTCTACCATCATTGCATAGTCAGTTTTCTTGTATATATATGTGTGTCACAAATAAATTGAATGTCCTCTCATCACTGAAGTCACTCTGGACCAGTTCTCCTCTGTCCACACAACATGCTCTCAGCAAAGACAAGTCTATCCTTTTTATTCTTTCTGCTGATGAGAGGTTTGGTCACTGCAGAGTGGGCTTTCACTCCAAAAAGTGATGAGACACTGTGTGAAGAGACAGATCCTTGTCCTCTTCAGCACTGAACTGGAGACCAACTCCAGCTGCTGTGTTGAACTGATTCCCCACTGAGAGTCTTCTCATAATCCTGTCCTCTCGTGCACTTGTTTTACGTGGACAACCGGCCTTTTTGAGGGACATAAATGAATCTGTGTCCTTGTAAAGTTTCAATATTCTGTGAATATTCTGTGAATATGAGTGTGAATGCCCAACCTCTCTCTGATGGCTGAGAGGGTCATCCCTTTGGCCTTCATCTGGACAACCTGCTGTTTCAGGGTTTCAGTCTCCTTAGAGCAGCTTGACATCTCATTAAGTAACCAGGAGAGCTGCATATAAATAAGGTGTGTCCAACAATGAAGTCAATTGTCACCAGGTGCCAGACTAACACCAGTAACTGTGAGGGATCTGAAAGTCTTCTCTAATTTTTCTCACTGCTTTTTTTTACAAAATGAAGGTTTTTGCTGAAGTGTCTTGGTTATTTAAAAAAAAAAACATGCTAGTATAGCAGTGGTATAGCCACAGTTTCAAATTCTGAACAATAAAAATTAAAAGATTTCAGGATAAATCAAGTATTTATTATTTCTCCTCCAGTTTTAGTATCCACTGTGTATATATACAACATGAATGACTGATGCAATATCATCTTTACAGCTCTTTATTAAATATATATTTTGCTGATTTAAACCAGCTCTGTGGTGCTACTTTGAAAAGTGAGATGAAAGGTGTGTGGCTTCCACTGTGGCTGCAGTGGACAGAGCTTCCTGTGTGTTGGAGCAGCCCAGGTCCACAGAGAGTGCACTCCGCTTTCATGGGCTTCTATGGACTTCCATGTAGATGAAATTGGGCTTAAGGGTGCTTGATTGATCTCTGAAACATTTTGGCTGCTATGACAGCGAGTTGGACAGAGGTATTTTTAAACTTCTGTGTGGATTGGCCCTGTGCTAGTCTGGCAAGCTGTCCAGGGTGTACCCTGCTTCTCGCCCAATGTCAGCTGGGATCGGCTCAAGCCCCCTGTGACCCTGGTATATTTTGTATTATTCATTTATTTCAGACTTGTAATCCAAAGATGAGAAAAAAACCCCAAAAAAAACAACACATTGAGAAGAGAAAAAAGAAGAATTAACAATTTACACATACAGTCTGAAAAGGGGATGGAAGGAAGCAACGCTTATAAATTTCCAACCCCTCACCCAGCACCACCCAACCCAAAATAACATATTATAACAATACAATATATTGTAGTGACACAAAGATATACATGACAAACAAAACAGACATATAGACAGACAAACAGACAGACAGGCCCAAACTTTTCCTGCTTCTACCCCCCTCTTCCCTCCAGAACATATAGGCAACAGAGCAAGTGCCAGACAGGCAATTAGCAGATAGACAGGCATTCAGACAGACAGGTGTTTAGACAAACAGACAGACCCTCAGACTGAGAGACAGGCAGGCATCTATACAGACAGAGACAGACAGGTAGGCAGAGCGATAGACAGACACCTAGACGGACAATGGGTGTGTCCGTGTGTGCGCCCGCCGCGTGTGTGTGCGTGAATGCGCACCCGTGTGTGTGTGTGTGTGTGTGTGTGTGTGTGTGTGTGTGCGTGTGCATGCCTGCATGGCTGTGGAGCCCCAGCTTGAGGAGTGCGCAATGTGTGAGTACTCCTTCTGGTACTCACACATCATATTTCTTTTGAATATTATTTTAAACTGAATGAGGTTTTCCACAACTTTTCGCTTCCTCTGCCGGTTTGTTCCACACAATGACTCCCCTCACAGAGACACACATAGATTTAAGGGCTGTCCTTACATGTGGTTGGTACAACTGATTACATCCTCTCAAATTATGTGTGATGAGCATCTCTATCTCTAAATAGGGTTTGAATGTTACCTGGCAGCATATTTTTTGATGCCCTGTACATAATTTGCGCAGTTTTATAATTCACCAAGTCAGCTAATTTTAAGTTAAATGACTTAAGGAAAAGTGGATGGGTGTGGTCATTGTATTTGACTTTGTGAATAATTCGAATGGCTCGTTTTTGAAGAGTGACGAGCGGTAGCAAGTTTGTCTTGTAGCAATTTCCCCACACTTCCAAACAATAATTTAAATATGACATTATGAAGGAGTGATAAAGAATAAATAAAGCATTTTGATTGAGTAACAGGCTACATCGCTTCATCACACCAACACATTTTGCCACTTTTGAACGCAGGTGACTTATGTGAGGTTTCCAAGAGAGCTTTTCATCAATTACAACACCCAAGAACACATTCTGTTGCACTCTATCAATAATAGTGCCGTTAATAGTTACTTGTACTGGCATATCTTTTTTCCGATATCAAAAAAGCATAAGTTTTGTCTTTTTTAAATTCAATGATAATTTATTAATATTAAACAAATTGTTTAACTTATGAAGTTCTTGAGTGATGTTAGTCAAAAGTGTCTTGAAATTCTCACCGGAGCAAACAATATTTGTATCGTCAGCAAAAAGTATAAATTTCATAATTGTGGATATGCTACAAATATCATTGATGTACATTAAAATGTAAAATGATGTTTTCATTTTGGAGGGAAATTGTCCACACTGAAATGACAAGTTGCAAATGTTTGTAAATGGTCTGACAATGACTTCTGCTACGTTCCTAATTGTTTTCATGTCTATGCCATTGATGTCCTGTGATGTTTTGTTATTGCATTTCCTTATTGTCTCCAAGACCTCCTTCTCATCTGTTGGGGTGAGAAACAGTGACTTGGAATTTGTTTCTATTAGGTTACCCATTGGTTCATTATCAGTTGGAATTTTTCCTGCAAGTTCAGGTCCAATATTCACAAAAAAACTATTAAATCGCTCCACAATTTCCTCCTTATCACTGATAACTTTGCCATCTTCCACAAAGTACTCTGGATAACAAGGACTATTAGAGCTGCCTCCAATTATACCATTCAGTGTCTTCCACATATCTCGGATATTGTTTCTTTTACTATTAAGTAATTTAGTGTAATAATCTTTTTTACTTTCTCTTAAGATGCTTGTTAATTTATTTTTATATTTTTTATATTTAATTTCAGCCTCAATAGTCCTGTACTTAAGAAATTGTTTATGTAAGTAATTTTTCTTTTTTCATGCGTTTAACAGTCCTTTTGTTATCCATGGAGTATTTAGGTGCTTTTTCTTTCTGGATTTTCTGATTGGACAATGTTTATCATAAAGAGTAATAAATATTTCCAAGAAGGAGTTGTAAGCTCTATTTACATATGGCTCATCATAAATAGATTCCCAATTGTAAGACGCTAAGTCAACCTTTAGATCTCGTAAAGATTGCTCGGTTTTGATCCGACAGTAACTAACACCATTTTCTTTTATCAGTTTACAGTTCACGTCATACACCATAAAGACAGGAAGGTGATCACTGATATCGTTTAACAACAAACCACTCACAATTTTATTATCCAAAATATTGGTAAATATATTATCAATTAATGTATCACCACAGCATGTGGTTGGGATAAGTGTTTTAGATAATGGATGAATGGATGGATCACAGCCGTAAAGTATACTCCCCTGCAGTCCAAATGGCCCCCGCCTGTCAACATATAATCCTTTCTCCACACAGAGTGTTTTTAGGAGCCTTTGTGGTGACCATCACTGGGCAGAAACTTTTCCATTTCATTGAATGTATTGACCTGTTTTTTTCTGACTGGCTGATCAGCTAAGAGTTAATTGTGGTGGGGGCTCTCATGTCTGTGTTACAGCATTGTGTCATAAAACATGTACAACTCAAAAGTTTCATCATCATCGAACTAAGCAGAGGAATCACTTAAACTCCTGTGTCACATCCTCTGTCAAATCTTTGACATAGAGATCTGTGAAGGACAGCTGAAGGTGCGTTTAATTAGCGTCCAAAAAACGCAATGAGGGGGTCTATCTCGCCAAAATGCCCCTAATTTGCATGTGAGTCGCTTGAGCGGCTGTTTGTTTACCCTGTGGGAGAGCGTGGCCGTTTTTCTCCCCTAAGAGAAGCCCGGTTGCTGATTGGATGTAGCTCTCAGCAGGATGTGACGTGTGGTAGAACAGACACCACAAAAACCCGGTGAAGTAGAGTAGACACTTTTATCCAGTGATGTAGAAGAACACAGAACAGACAATGATCTGTGCACGCGTATCTTTGCACGGACCTGGTAAATGAGTCCTGGGTTGGATTCTGACCTGCGGCCCCTTGCTGCAAGCTCTCTTTCTCTCTTTCTCTCTCTCTCTCTCTCTCTCTCTCTCTCTCTCTCTCTCTCTGGTTTACTTAGATTGACTGGTCATCTTTTCTCTCCTCTCACCATCCCTTTGTGTCTGAGTTTTTTCTATGCACTTGTCTTTATTCCTTTCTTGCTGCCCTCTTCTCTCCACATCATTTGAGGTGGATTAAGCCACCAAGGCTTGGATGGTTTAATTTCTTTTCCCTTTCTATTCCTATTCTTTTTGCTCTAATCTTTTCCTGTTTCTTTCCATCTGTATCCAAGCAGACTCATCCTTAAACCTCTCACTGGTAGACAGGAATTACCAGTCTTCCTCTCTTCATGTTCATCATCCCAGGACAACACCGGATTACACTGGTCATTCATATGGACATAAAGGCCTTTGCATATATCAAAGCCAAAACATATAATTCTCTTTGAAAAATACGGCACAAATTTAACTGTCTACTCCAAGGAGACTAATCCCTACTTTCTCTCTTTGAGTTGCTCTCTACTCCTCAGTCCAGGTTAAGTCAGGTGATTAATAGTCAGCTGACAGGCTTTTACTTCCTAGCATGAGTGATTGACAATAGCCTCACAAAATGTGACATTTGTTGACTTGTACTGTATAATAGCAAGGATACAATTCAACTCATAATAAGATTAAAGTTCCCTGTAATAAATTAATGATGCATGAATGAATTTATTTTATTGGAGCAGATTAAAGAAAGAGGATTTTGGAAATGTATATGTCCGCCATAACTAGTACCAAATTATAACGTTCTCTCCCAGAAACTTTCTGGAAAAAAAAGGAAATCATTTTTATTAAGTACATAATTATTATTTGTCTCCGAGAAATTATGTTAATAAACCAATTATATGTAAATATAAGTCAGATTATGTTTTCCAGTGATTATATTAGAACATGTTTTGTGTGATCGGCAAGTCATAAAATTGTAGATATTGAACATATCAGTAAAATGCTCACTGACAACTCTTTTCAGTGGTTTCTACCAAAATATCCAGTCTTATATAATCAGCCATGGGAGAAAAACATAAAAATCACAAATGCTTCATGATCGTTGCGCCAAGGGCCATGCAGATTTACTTTGTTTTTTGTTTTTTTTTCCTGCGACCAATCAACCAATTAAATTTTGGCCTGCTAATGATTTTTTTCCACTAGTGCTTGGTTGGCTATTTGGGGGCAGCCCTAGACTCAGGGAATCACAATGTCAAGTGTAAAGTTGTTTGGATGAGCAGTTCTACAGAAATCTGCAAGCAGTAACTCTAAGTAAGTAGTCAGCCCAAAGACACATATAAAATGAACCCTGCAGTGTTTCTAAATCCTAACTGGTTTGTGGAAATATGTGACTCAAGATGAAAAGAGAAACAAATACAAAAACCTCTCAAGTGCAATTACTAAAACTGTATGTAAAGTGATGTATGTAAGTGACAAAAATGACCATGGGAAGATTTTACGCCGGAATTACACTTTAAGAAGGGGACTGAGGAAATAAGTTTTCTGGGACTTTACATAAGGTGTCCAAAGGTTTTGCCATTGGACTTTACATAATATATAGAGTATGATAATGATGTGTCAAATTGTGTCAACATTATTTATTATCTCTGAAGTGTCAGTTTCAGGGCGCACTCACACTGTCCATCCGTACCGTGCCCAAACAGGTTTTACGGGTAAAGTCTAGTTCGTTTGACCAGTGTGAGTGCAACCATACCGCGCCTAGCTGCAGCATGCATGCCTGCCACGGACCATTTGGGAGAGGTGGGCTTTTGTAAAGCACGTTTACACATGTACGAGCACGAGCGTGCGCACGTGTACAAGCACGAGCACGAGGCCTACGGGGGTTCTGACGTCATTTTATGTGTGCCTGTTTGGACATAGAAAAAAGAAGGATGGACCATCGGCAGACATTTAAAACAATGGCGGCGAAAGGCTCACGTTGGTGTGATGCGGGTGTTTACTGCAGATTTGGTCAGATGAAAATATTAAAAAACAGTCGGATGAGACGCACAAAAACTCTGAGGTCTATGGAAAGATTTGTAAACAAAGTGACGCATCATGATGACGTCAATCAATGCGTGTGACGGCGTGATGACGTATAGGCAGCAACAAGCATTCGCGCAGGGCCCAGGTAGTGTGAGTACAAACAGGCCTGGCCCACGGGGGGAGAGTGAGGGGGGACAAGTACGCCCTCAGAAAGCTAAATCAAATTAGATTTCATTAGATCAACCAAGCCTGTTTCATATTATTTGAGGGCAACTTCACTGAAGTTGGAAACCCTCATTTTGCTGAACTCTGACATCACTGTTGTATGGTTATGGTTGTATGGTGACAGAGCACACTTATGTCACTGTAGACATGGTTGATAGTGAAGGCAACAATAAGAAGTGGATGAAAACCTCAGCTCGTCTCCTTGGAGAGACTTTTCACTTACAAACCAGTGGCAATTGCTCTAAGACTGCAAGGGAAGTTGAGCTTCCCCTGAAATGTCAGTGGTGAAAGTGGTGAAATATGTACTGCTGTGTGTACATTTCATTGACTAATTATATACTAGAAAGCCTTCATCTTTTGTTCAGAATCAGCTACTTATCACAGCTGGGCCAAGGCTGTTTAAGCAGCCTAGCTCTGCTGGCCATTGAAAGGACACAGGTCAAGTACCTGGAAAAGACGCTTAGTTGGTACAACAAGGTCACAGATCATTTTCTTGGAAAGGAACAAAGGGTAGAATTTACATATAAATAAACAAACACATGTATGATGTAGGGCGGAAAAATGAGCTTCCACTCCTTGAAAGTTATCGGACTGTAACTCCAGAAATATGGTTATAGGGTTAGGCAATAAAACTATGTGGTTAGGTAAACGCAAAAAACTTATGTGGTTAGGTTTAGGCAACTAAATTACATGGATAGGTTTAGATGTGTTTCTGACCCATCCACCACCCTCGCCTTCCTTCTTACATGGGATTTTTGGTCTTTAGAGCGCACTCACATTGTCCATGGTGTGGACCGCGGCTCGAATGCTTCTTGCTTATAAGTCATACGTGTGTGTGTGTGTGTGTGTGTGTTTGTGTGTGAGAGAGAGAGAGAGAGAGAGAGAGAGAGAGAATCATGACAGTAAAACACAGTAAAGACTCTCTTACCGAGATGAAATGGAATTAAAAAAAGGCATTCATTTTTAAGGATTCTGTTATTTTACAGTATTAAAAACATAACATAATAACCAATAAAAAGTCCAATACTGGATATTGGAAAAAGATCATGTAGAAGTGATTTCTTGCACTAATCTGCTTTTTAGTTCTTGAATGGACCAGGAGAGGATATAGGATTGAAACAGCCACCACTAGGAAGATATGATATTATATTCTATTAAATATGACAAATTGTTCATTGTAATAGATTACCTGTCTTGAGTTTCATTAGACAGGTAATCACCTGCTGAGCTGCTGTCCTCTACTATTCTTTTATATAAATCACAATGCATAAATCCAGACCCACATTATACAACTGTCTATTTTTGTGTGTCTGTGTGTCAATAACGCTTATGAATAAAAACAAGAAACAAGGTTGCGTGTGTGTGTAAAACCACAGAGAGCAAGACAGCACAAGGGTGCGAGAAAGGGAGATGGAATGAAACAGGGATCACAGGTATTGATTTTCTTACTTTTAGTGTAGGTGATAAGGCAGACTGGGATTTACCTGGAGGGGAGAGAGTGAGAGAAAATGTTGTTAGAAAACAATGAACACATACACATCCAGTGGCAGGGCTTGCTGTGGGGAACCACAGTGACAGTTGAATTATGGATTTCTGTAATGTAGAGGACAGAGAGAGAGTGAGAGTCAGCTGGGCTTAGTTTACAACCACATTGTCAAACTGGCATACTACACACACACACGCACACACACACGCACACACACACACACACACACACACACACACACACACACACACACACACACACACACACACACACACACACACACACACACACACACACACACACACACACACACACACACACACACACACACACACACACACAGGCATCACAGTATCCTCTTAAAGTGCTTACATTTGTGTGTATCATCCCAGCTGAAATGTGATGTATATGCAGGTGCTTCTTGTGGAGTCGGTGTCATGATGGATTGGATGGTAGACTGGAGTTTTAAGGATTGATCAAATAGTAATCATTTATTAGGAAAGTTTCTAACGGAAAGAACTGACTTTAAACTGACCTCTAGTTAATAACCAGTCAAGAGCATTCAGAAGACACTTGAACCTATAATGCCTTGTAAGTTACATCTATAATGTTTTAAGACTGTTGATATCATGCATCAGAAATTGTGTGTTTATGAGTGTAGTCATGAAGACTTATGATAAGTTAAAATCCACTATGAATGTCCTCATACTGCACTATAGATGTGGTTCCCACAGTGTTTAAAGATTTAGTTTATTGCAAGCTAGCTAAAATTAGAGCATATCAGCATTTTGTGTCAATTTTTATCAACATTAAAACAACACTGTTGGTTTTGCTGGAAGATAATGGAGTATTGTACAAAGTCTAACTGTGCTTTGTGTTCCTGTTTTAACATGGATAAAAAGAGCCATGAAAATTGTCGTATTTGTAAATTAGCAAGTTTCAGCATTGTGTACATGCTGTTTACATTGACATTCAAACACTGATGCTTTTGCTGGTAGATATTTTAACTACTAATTTAGAAAGGTAGTAAGTCTAACTTAGTCCTTTGTGTTTTCTGCATGGGCAAAACAAGTCTTACAAAACTCATTTTTTCTAAGACCTTTTTAGTACCTTGCTCTAAATTCACTGCTTTTGTTATTTGTGCCAAACTGTTGTAAATATTAGTTATACATTTTATTAGATTTCATTGTTCATTGGCCTCATAATTAAATAAAAACTTTAAAAAATATATAATTATCAGTTTGCATGTTCTCCCCGTGTCTGCGTGGGTTCTCTCCGGGTTCTCCGGCTTCCTCCCACAGTTTAAAGACATGCCTTTGTCAGGCATATGCAAATTATAAGAATGTCCTAAACTTGACCTTCAAATTTGCTCTACCTGACTGCAACTGTATCTGCAAGTCTCTGATTTTTAATGTGAATAAGATATTGACAGTTATACATAGTTTGTTAAGTAAAGCTTACACATGAAATAACATGTAAGTTCAAGAGGATGCCCTATTACTTGCCTCTTACCTCTTGCCATAAGTAATTGTGCTCTATACAACAAACAAGCCCAGCCTTTGCCAATTATTTGAGTGCATTTATCATTGAGGCGAATTTTATAATAAATTTTGCTGAAAATAATAACTTCTAATATCTCACAAAGGAACAAAAAAAACACAAACCAAATTAAATAACTAAACTGACAGGACACATGAGGTTATTTTTTTTCTCCAAACATACGGATTTACATACAGATTGATGTGATTACTGTTAACTGTTTCTAACTTGTAATCTTTTTCTTAGGCCCAATTACGCAGACATGTGAAGGAACATCCTTCCTGCCTGGACTTGCTGTACTCTTCTTCTCCTACTGCAACGTCAACCTTCAGTATCAACATGATACAGCGTACATGCTGGAATTCATTCAGAGGTAGCTTCTTTGTCACATTTACTGTACCACAGAGCTTGACATGATTGACTTTTCTTTACACAACACCATTGTCCAATAACCTGTAGTGATAGCTAATGGTGCCCCTGACACAAGAACAGTAACTACAAACATAACTACAGCCTCTAATAATATTGTCATGGACATCACTCCTTCTTTTTAACATGGTTCAACATTCTGCATCACTACATTCTACTGCTCTTAATTGATATGTTGCAACCATAGACTGATATCACCTGAAAGAAATATACTTTTGTTTCTCTATATTGTTTTTTAGAAGCTGCATCAGTCCTGAGAGGGGGACAAAACAAGCTGTGAGAAGGTACAAATCAAGAAGAGTGGCCATTTGGTCCAAAAGAAGCCAACATCAGTTAATCCACATGTCAGCACACTCATCGAGAAGATGTATGACTTTGAATGGAACTTTGTCGGATCTCACTGTAAAATAAATGTCTTGCTGTCATTTCTTTATTATTATTATTATTATTATTATTATTATTATTATTATTATTATTATTATTATTATTATTGTTATAATAATTATTATTATTAGTAGTAGTAGTAGTAGTGGTAGTTGTCCTAGTGGTATTACATTAACATTCTGTTATTATCATTAAATACAGGATACATACTGTAGATTCATATACAGTTCAAAAAATGTAAATATAGAGTAATTTACTGAAAAATCAGTATCATGTTGTAAATTTACAGCAAATAACTGTAGATTTATTTCCTGTAATTCTAAAATACAGTGAGATACTGTATTTTTTACAGTAGCTTACTGGCAAAGCTGCTGCCAGTAGATTACTGTAAATATACAGTGAAAAGTTTGACAGTGTACTGTGCCCCGTGCTTTAGGGTAATTGCAAGTGTGCGAACTAGACTTTAGCTGTAAAGCGTGCTTGGGCGCCGTACCAATGGACAGTGTGAGTGCCTAACTCTGCATCAGGAGATAGGTTGGGGTGGTGGATGGCTCAAACAAACACAGGACTCCCCCTCAGGAGACCAGGGTTCATGTCCTGTTTATGTCCGGAGCATAAAGTAGCTTTTTTCAATTTTAAAACATCGGCCAGGAGTGTTATACTTTTAATGTACCGGCTACCTAGGGCATAGCCAATCGACACTAAAGGGTTCCGAAAAAATGGCAGTATGTGACGAGTTGGGATGAGAACAGGTTGAGAAAAGGGGGGTCGTCAAGGGTTGGCCATGTTTGGAGAGACAGCCCCTTTGGAGGTCAGTCCCAACTCTTGGTTATGGTTATAAGAAGACAAATTAGCATGGCATGGTTTGGCTCGGCAAGACCAAAAGTGCCAATGGAAAAGGCCAGGAGCTGAACATACTGTAACCAAGAAAAATATTTATTGCTATTCCTTGCCCCTGCTCCTGCTGACTTATAAATGGGTTATTTGTTTTCATCCTGGGATAATATGTTTATTACAATGTTACAATCCTTAATCCTTTGATTATTGGCAGGAATGTTGGTTGCAAGTCATAGCCCTCTGCGCCCCCCTGCATTTTCTGTTTGTATCTCTACTGTCACTGTCAGATGAAGGCAACATGCTCAAAATAATTAAAAAAAATATATATAAAAATATAATATAATATATAAAATATAGATACATATAAAATTGGTGTAATCTGTACTCATCAAAAATACTAATCAATGTATTTACTGAGTCCAATATCCCATTTATCCATATATCCATTTTATGAACCAGGAAACACAGCATGTCATAGCAGTGTAAACATTTTATTTTCCCTTGTGGTGCAGGGACAAGTGGTAAAATAGCAAAGGAAAAACTTGTACAACAAAAATAATCATTAGACCTGAGTTTCTGTCACTACATTTTCATCTTTTATTCATGCCAACTGTAACACTAGTCTTCCTTGAACATATTTTCCAACTCATCACTGTTCTCCAGCAGCACCATGGCTCCCTGATCAACAACAATTGTTTTTTTTTTTCTTCAGCTTTGTCAATTGCATCCCAGAAAATTCCTATATATGGCTTGGTCTATTAAGGTCAAGTCAACCCATGACATCATAAGGTTCCTCCTGAAATGTGCTGGCAGATGGTGTAGATATGGTAACTCAAAAAGTGTTGTTGTCCAAATAAAACTTTATCTCTCTAAAAAAAAATGTCTTGTTTGCAGCTTTTTGTGTCAATGCAAGGACATTTTCGTATTATCCTAAAACACACTTTGTATGATTGGATTCATCAAACTCTTTACTGCACAAAGTTGATGTAAGTTGCTGATGAGTGCCAAGGAGGAGACTGCTTCTGTGATGTTTGTTCATTAACATAACTGATGCTCATAAAATTGACATGTGATGTTATCCGTTCCTCTCTATTTGCTTGCTATTGGCAAGTTTCATTCACAAAAAATTGTACCAAATGGTAAAAAAAAAAAAAACCTTTTACACTGAAGAGCTTCTAATTCTACTTTGGTAAATCATCAGACAAAAAGATACGTTTAGCAGTGTCAAAATTGACATTAGAGGACCTAAAATTATTATTGACAATGTTGAAAATAAGAGTCACGTGATCGCCTGGACAGAGATGGCAGCTTGAAGTTTCAGCTCCCGGCTCAACTTATTCATTTACTAGCTTTACCTGGGAAATATCATATTATAACTTTACTGCGAATTGTGTAAACTCTTTGAAACTGACATGTCTCAAAAATCCAAGACCAAGGGTCAAGATGTGGACGCTATTGCGGAGGCTTTGTTGGCAAAATTGGAGCCTCGCCTCGCTCAGATTCAACATGTGGGGGAACACAACGAGCGAAAGCTAACTGCTATCCACCAGCAACTAGCAACGCTAACCGCTAACCTCAATGACGTTAGATCTGAAGTCGACACTCTCAAAGTCACTGCGCAAAGTAATTCTGAGACCCTGGATGAACAAGCCCGATCTCTGCGAGACTTGGAGGAAAAAATGGCAGAAATGGAGGACAGAAATCGGAGATGCAATATCCGAATCATTGGATTAGCAGAGGGGCTGGAAGGATCGAATGCAGTCCAATACCTGACGCACTCCCTCAAGACATGGTTCCCTAAGCTGGCGGACGACGGCATCGAGATCATGAGAGCCCACCGAATATACAGAAACGCTACAAAGAAGTCAGATACCGCCCCAAGAACCCTGATCTTCAACGTACTTCGTTTTACATCGAGGCAGGCTATCCTACGGGCAGCGCGTGGAGTGGAGCTGAAGGTTGGGGAGCGAGTTTTACGATTCACCGCCGACTACAGTAACTACACGGTGAAGCGTCGCCAAGCCTTCCGTAATGCCATGGATTCGGCTCGCAACAAAGGTCTGGAGTTTTTCCTCCTCTACCCTGCGATACTGAAGATCAAAGAGGGCGGCCGTTTCAGTTCGTTTACATCTGCAAGACAGGCTGAGGACTTTGTGCGTAAACGTCAGGCTCCCTCCCCTCTCCTTTTGGAGGAGAGGACGCCCGCCTCTGAAGAGGATGCTTCGGATGCGGCTGGTAACGTACAGGATGATGATTGACATGTCGACCCAAGGACATGATATGCTCAGGTTTCTTATAAGGGTATTCATTTCATAACTTGAATGTTCATATTACCCTTTTGATGCTTAATGTTCAAAACCGTTGCAACAGCCCATGATTTGCCCATTTCCCCCTTGCCGTTAAATGATGCTGAGTAGGCTACACTCTGGGCTGTGTTGAGCCGTAGCAGTGTTATGCTCTAGCATGTCCTTACTCTGAATACTCTTAGAGCATTGTAACCAGGTATTTAGCTGGAATATTTTACCTTCATATTGTAAGTTGGGCCGGTTCCTCTCTCGCTGCCCGTTTCCATTGCTGGTCACAGACCTACTTTCGGTGTTTGCCGTTTGGCTTTATATGTTTTCCCCTTACGTGTATTACTCCCCCGTGTATCTCCGTCTCGTCTATTTTTGTATGTTCGCGCTCTACATGTTCCGTGTAACGTCAAATCACAATGCTCTTCTGAACTGTTCTGATGATGTAAAAGGCGGCGTTGGCGCGTCTATTTGTGCACACTTTCCGCTAATACGTCTCTTTTTTGACAATGGGTGAACTGACAACGTTAGTCTGGAATTGTGGTGGTTTAAATGCCCCTCATAAAAGGACTAGCACTCTAGGATTACTGAAAAGGAAAAATGTTGACATTGCTTTCCTACAGGAGACACATTTACTTCAGGCTGACAACAGCCGCCTGGCTAATAGATTTTACCACACAATTGCATCTTCTTCTGCCAATACAAAAACAAAAGGTGTGGCTATTGTTGTTAAACGAAATCTCTCACTTAAAATATTATCGACATGGTCGGATAATTCAGGCAGAATTGTGATTTCTACTGTGGAATTTTCTAATAGGAAAATTGCTCTGATATCAGCTTATGCCCCCAATAACCATGACAAAATATTTTACAATACACTCACACATCAAATGTTAGAACAGGAAGATTGCTACTTCATGGTAGGTGCAGATTTTAATGCTGTGTGGGACCCCTTGGTAGACAGGTCGGGTGCGAGGGCAACAGGGGATCAGGCGCAGGCCACAAATGCTTTGAGGTTTCGGGCCAATAATTTAGGGCTTATAGACATCTGGCGTGTAATGAACCCCACTCACAAGGACTTTTCTTTTTATTCTGGTAGGCATAAATCTTTCTCTAGAATTGATTTCCTCTTTGTGTCTCCCCGTCTTTTCAACACTATAGAAAAATCAGAGCTACTTTGTATTGCACTTTCTGATCATAAAGGCGTTCTATCTTCTACTACCCTTGGGAATCTATCCCAACGTGCTGTTAGATGGCGTTTCAACACTTTATTATTGAAAGATGGAACTTATATTTCTCAGTTTATTACTGAACTTGATATGTTTACAAGCTTCAATGTTGGGTCAGTGGAGGACCCCAGGATTTTGTGGGATGCATTAAAAGGCTTCATTAGGAGCAATACTATTCTATACTGTTCTAGCAAACATAAAGCCAAGTCTCTTCATCTTAAAAATCTTGAGACTGAGCTCTCCAGGTTAGACTCCCTACTACAAACAAATTTCACAGATCAAACAGACCTTAAACGGTCTTTAGTCAAAAAGGAAATTAATAACATTCTAAAACAGAAGTCAGAATTTCTAATTCACAGGACAAGGCAACGCTACTATTTTCAAGGCGCTAGACCTAGTCATCTACTTGCCATGAGAATCAGGGCCAATGATCACTTTGCAGATATACCTATGATTAAATCTGAGGATGGCGTCATCAAGACTGACCCTGTCGAAGTCAATGCTACCTTTCAGAGTTTTTATACCAACTTATATGAATCTGACGTCACTCTAGACAGAGCCCAGTGTGTTTCATGGTTAGAAAACCTTAACTTGCCCCGGCTCACAGCATAAGATTCGGCCGCCTTAGACAAATCAATCACGCTAGATGACCTGAAGGAGGCAGTACAGAGTATGCAGAAAGGGAAATCCCCGGGTTTGGACGGGATCCCCCCTGAGTTCTATGTAACGTTTTGGGAACAACTGGGGCCTTACCTACTTGACATGATTCTGTTCTCTCTTGATAAAGGGGAACTCTCAAGGGATGTTAACACTGCCTTGATCTCATTGCTCCTGAAAAAAGATAAAGATCCTTCTGATTGCTCTAGTTATAGGCCGTTAAGCCTCTTGAACTCTGACCTAAAAATTTTTGCCAAGCTTTTAGCCCAACGCCTAGAGCCTTTCATGCCCAATTTAGTCGACCATGACCAAACTGGATTCATAAAAACAAGAATGGCTGCAGACAATGTTAGACGTCTTCTGCACATCATTGATGCTGCAGAGTCATGCGATACGCCAATGTCACTCCTATCTTTGGATGCCATGAAGGCGTTCGACAGATTGGAATGGCCCTTTCTATGGTCTGTGCTGGAGGTGATGGGCTTTGGCCGATCTTTCATTGGGATGATTAAAGTTATGTACTCTAATCCATCGGCACGCGTCTTAACCGGGCGTACATTTTCTTCTCTGTTTCCTGTCTCTAGATCCTCACGACAGGGCTGTCCTCTGAGCCCCGCACTGTTTGTTCTCTCGTTAGAACCCCTTGCCCAAGCTGTTCGTCTGTCCCAGTTGGTATCTCCTATAACACTGCATGACACACGTCATCATCTCTCTTTATTTGCAGATGATATCATGGTCTATCTAGAAAATCCATCTCAATCCATCCCCCATCTTCTGTCTATTTGTGAGAATTATGGCAAAATGTCAGGATTTAAAATCAATTGGTCTAAATCTGCACTCCTCCATTTGAATGAGGCCGCCTGCAACTCCAACATTTCTTCTTGCATTCCGATCGTCAAGCAATTTAAATACCTTGGTGTTGAGATTTTCCCCTGCCTAAATAAGATTGTTAAACACAATTACTTAGTAGCCCAAAATAACGTTTTGAAGGATATGGAAAAATGGGTGCTTCTCCCTATGTCTATCCAAGCCCGTGCCTCAATTGTTAAAATGAACATCCTGCCCAGGATCAATTTTGTCAGCTCCATGCTTCCTCTATCGCCTCCTATTGACTACTGGACTAAATTACATTCAGCCGTTTCTAAATTCATCTGGAAAGGCAAACGGCCGAGACTTAAACTGGCCACTCTTCAGAGGGAAAAGGAAAATGGTGGTTTAGCTGTTCCTGATTTTAAACTGTATTTTTGGTCCTTTGTTTTAAGACCTTTCCTTACTTGGCTTAATCCAGACATGCCTGCTTCTTGGCTTACTCTAGAACGCGCTATGACGAAACCATGGCCATTACAGGATGTTCTCTTTTCTAATATTTCTAATAAGCAGTGCCAACTAAGATTTGGGCCCATCATCTCTTATCTCATCAGGACCTGGCGGGTAGTAGAAAAGTTTTCTCGCATAAACTGTAACTGGCACTCACATTCCCCTGTATTTCACAATAAGTCGTTACTGATAGGTGGGAGTCCTATAACAGCACCGCATTGGGAACAACGAGGGGTTCATTATTTAACGGGTATATTCAGTGACTCTGGCTTGTTACCATTCTCTGACTTACAATATACATTCAATCTGCCACGTTCTACCTTTTTTTTCTATTTACAATTAAGATCTGCGCTCAAAGCATATGGTGTCCCCTGGCAAAGTTCCTTGCCTACTCATCCTATCCGTAAACTGTTTACTAGTCAGTCATCATCAAAAGGTATGGTATCTAGGCTTTACCACTTCTTGGTCATACCCAAACATATTGGCCTTCCTATAGAAAAGGTCTGGTTACGGGACTGTCCTGATCTAAGCGAAGAATTTGATTGGGACGATGTTTGGTCCAGCATGTCAGAGGTGTCGCGTAATCCTGATCACCAACACATTCATTATAACTTCATCCATAGAACCTATCTGACCCCTGTAAGGATGCACCACATGAAAATAGTCAATAACCCTCTATGCACGTTTTGCCCAACTCAATCCCACGGCACCTTTCTCCACATGTTCTGGGCCTGTGGCCCTGTCTCTCAGTTTTGGAGTGATGTTGCATCTTGTCTGTCTCGTTTGTTCACTGTCAATGTGCCTGTTCACATGGGTGTTTTGATTTTGAATGACTTGTCGCCTCTCGGTGTTGCTGGAGTAACTCAGAGGGGAATCTATGCTGGACTAACCGCTGCCAAGAAGATGGTAGCTACACGGTGGAAGCCACCCCATGACCTCTCAATGCGGCATTGGAGCCTCACGTTTTTGGACGTTATATTCATGGAACTATCCACAGCTAGAGTCAATGGAGCTTCAGAAAAGACTTTGGACTTTTGGCGTAACCTAACAGACTCTATCAAAGACTTGATGGGACACTAGAGCCTTTTTTGTTTCATTTTTAGTTTTTGTCTTGTGTTTTATCTTTATGTTTGTCTGTTGTGTGTGTCATGTTTGTCGAGTCTTGTCTCCCCTGCCCCTCCCTTTTTTCCCCCTACTTTACGTGATTTGTAATTCTGTTATAACAAAAATCATAAAAAAAATTTGATCAAAAAAAAAAGACAATGTTGAAAATACTGCCAACTTCATCAGAGCAGAGGTGTACTGCAAGAGCCAGAGTAAGCATTTTTAAGCAAAGCCGTCGACAATGAGAGGACACTTAACGGAAGGTCAGAGTCACAGAGATATTAGACAGCAGGAGAAGCATACAGTAGAGGATATTAATACAGGACACAACCTGCACAGAGACTGTGAGGCAGCTGCAGTAAGAGAATTGTTCAGCAATTCTGAAATGTGTACACACACACACACACACATTTTGTGTAGAAAGTGAGGAGTACGCTGCAACCCATAAAAAATCCTAGACTGACTCTCCCAAAGTCCATTGCATGTAAATATTTTCAGAGTAGATACAAAAGAAGCAGACCGCACCTCTGTGTTAAGTTCAACCTTCAAGTCCTTTTCCCAAAGTGCTCTCGGTCTGTCAGCATTGACAGAATTAAAAGAGAGAAATAATGTTCTTGTTATTAAAGGCATTTAAATTAAAATATAGGAGGAAGCTCTCAATAGGACTTAAATTGGTTGATCATTTGGTAATTTAAGAGATGTTTTTATAAAATGACTCACTTGGAGAAAACCAGAAAAGTTGTACTTATTCTGAATTTGTATGAATGGCATACAAATACCATTTTCAAATAAATCTGAAACCAATCTTAGTTCCTTTGAATACCAGTCTTTAAAAAATACTCACTCCTACGCCTGGAGGGAAAGCTTGGTTTATAGTTAAAGGTTGTAACGCTGATGAAAAATCTCTCCAACCAGTATGTTTAGTAATATCACGCCAAATCCTTAGTGTGTTCACCATAATGAAGATGTGTTTAACCTCTGCTGGAAATTGCCCAATGTCAGTTGAAGTAAGGCTGAAAAGGGACAGAGAAACACACCACCAGACATCCATGAGGGGCTCCCCTTGATGAATATCTAAGGGCGTGATCACACTATCCTTTTGGCCGCGGCCAAAACCGGTTTTTCAGCTAAAGTCTAGTACCTTTAAGTAGTGTGAGCGCACCCGCTCCGCGCTCATCTGCGGCCAGTGGACCGTCCACGGCCCGCTTGAAATAGGTGGGCTTTAGCGGAGCCGTTTGCACCTGTACGAGCACGAGCGTGCGCACGTGTACGCGCATGAGCACGAGCCCTACGGCAGTAGCGTTATGTCCGCCTGTTCGGACATGTAAATAGAAGGACGGACCATTCGCGGACATTTAACAACAACAACAATGGCGGTGAAAGGTTCATGTTGGTGTGATGCGGAGGTGGAGTGTTTACTGCAGATTTGGTCGGATGAAAATATTCAAAAACAGTCGACAAGACGCACAAAAACTCTGAGGTCTATGGAAAGATTTGTAAACAAAGCCACACACACGCGATCAATGGGTGTGACGTGTTACGGCTTGAAGGCGTATGGACAGCAAGAAGCATTGGCCGAGGCCCTGGTAGTGTGAGTACAAACGGGGCTGGGGCGCGGGGGGGAGAGGGAGGGGGGACAAGTACCCTAAAGTCCGGGTCGTGGTCCGGGAGGACAGTGTGATCACGCCCTAAGCCAACCTGATATTTTGCGAGCATGACAAGCCCAGTTGTCGTAAAGAAAATTGGGGAACATTTGACTTCCCTTGTTTATTGGTAATTGTTAGGTTTTCATCTTTAATCTAGCTTTTTTCCATGCAAAATTAATTTTGACAGCAATCCTTCAATATCCAAAATGACTCTTCTATTGATCCTAAGTGGCAGCATTTATAATATTCTGGGAAGTACATTAATCCTATTCAAACTTATTCTACCCTCCGAGAATAACAAGTGACAGGAGCCACCCAGTCCTCATAGCCACATAATGGTAAGGCCTCTGACTTGCTTTAGTTAATTTTATACCATGAAATCAGAACAAATTGATTAATGATCAATAATAAGGCTTGTATGGAGTTTTCAGGAGGCAGTAATAAACTATGATATGTCATCAGCAAATAGTGAATTTCTGTATTCAACATCCCCTAATTTGACACCGGAAAGCTCTTGGTGGGTCCTTATATCTTCTGCAAGTGGCTGGAGTGCAAATGCAAATAACAAAGTAGAGAGGGGACAGCCCTGACGCCATCTGCTATTTACCATGACCCTAGCAGTCAAGGGTTTGGACACCACTTTGACACACTCAACAAAACCGGCACCCAAAACAAAGCTGTTCATCAAATAGATACACCCACTCCATACGGCCCACTGCCTTTTCAGCATCCAATGGCACTGCAAGCACTGTGTTTTTTGTATTTTATAACCGTCAGAAGCCTTTGGACATTGGAGTGAGAGTATCTACTTTTGATAAATCCTGTCTGATCTGGCCTGACTAAAAATAGGCAACACCTACCTAGCCAGAAGCTTGGGTAGAATTTACAATCAACTCCAAGCAAGCTCATCGGTCTGTATGATGCACAAAGATCAGGAGGTTTGGCATTAGGTGTATTTTAATTATATGTATTATTTCAGTTAATGTTGGTGTCATATTATTAATTAATTTAATGATTAATGCATTCTGTTTTGTTTTTTTTGCCTTTTAGTTCCAATTATTATTATTATTATTATAACTATAATTGTAATTATTTGTATTATTATTATTATATAGCTAAGCCAATGGATTTAATTGGTTTATTTAGTCTCAACCCATAAATGAATGATTTACTTGAAACCTTTTAAATCACCAATTTGAGATACATTTAGAGATGCACCATAGAGCTGTCACTCTAATCAAATTATAGGGGTGGGTGCTGTCTTTTTATCACAACTTTGGTTCTGATACAACAGTGTGTTTTAAGCTATTTTATCTTTAACTGCTCTATTGTCCATGTCCTCTGTTGTGACAACAGTGTTTAATACAGCCTTGCATTTCCATCTACTGTTAAATCTGGAAGAAAGGTGTGTGTGTGCGTGTGTGTGTGTATGTGTGTGTGTGTGCGTGTGTGTGTGTGTGTGTGTGTGTGTGTGTGTGTGTGTGTGTGTGTGTGTGTGTGTGTAAAGCAGCAGGATAGCAGTCTAGGTAGCCTTGGGATAAAGTGTGTGAGAGGAGATAAGGATAACACAAACACTGCGTTGGATCAGACATATTATTCTGTTAACTTTAAACACACATCCAACCACACACAGACATACACACACACACAAATACACACACACACGGATAAATACAAAGCGCTAGAGCACACCATGGAATTTGGCAACACGCACAATACAACACAAGAATATATTCACACTTTTCAACTCTCCATTCAATTACCTTCAAACACTTTCTTATGCACACATGCATGCATGCACGCACACACACACACACACACACACTCACACAAAATAATCTACAATACCCAACACTTCGTGTGTTGTGTGAAATTATTGTAAGGAAGGGCATCCAGTGTTATGCCAAATCAAATATGGGGATTATTTAAACATGATTTCCATACTGGATCGGTTGAGGCCCGGTTCATCAACTGAAAGAAACAGATGATCGGCTCGGAGAAGAAGATCTGCAACCTTTTCCATTCCTCTGACTTTTTTCTTTCAGAGGCTGTAGTAGGCTCAATATGAAAGCTAGATTGAATATATTTGTATCCTTGGACCTCTGACCTCAAGATATCTGAATGGAAATGTGCTCTATGGTTACCCACAACTCTCTGTTTACATAAATGCCCATGTTATGATCCAGACAGCTCAGGACAAAACCATGCAGCTTTTCTCATGCAGAAGAAATGTGTTATTTTAGCTTATTCTAAAAGGATGTATTGTAATAGTTCTGCATACTGAGGTCCACAAACATTCATGAAGGTCATATATTGGGTCTAACTGTAAAACTGAAACTCTTGTGGATTCAATGAGTCCAGTTGTATTCATGTGATAATGTTAGTCCCCATTAGGAGCCATTTCATTAGAGTGAGAGCATTTTTTGTTGAAGCTGAGTTGTGGTGACCTCTAGGAAAATCACAGCCTCATGAAACTTTACAACCAAAAACAAGAGACCGAGGGCATTCAGGGGATGGACGGATTTTCCTTCATATAATGACAATAAGGGGATTACTGAACAGTTTACCCAACACAAGTGCTCGGCATCCAATCGTAGAAAAATGCAATTCTTGCAGAAATCTCCATATTTTAAAAATATTTTATCCCAAATCATAGCATGGATTTTCTTTGGTGTTCCTGAAGGTCTGGGTGTCTTAATGTTGTGATTCGGAGGGATTTTTGACCATGTTTTAATTAATTCTCAAGTGGTAAAAATGGTTAAATAAAGCACAGAATCTGTATAACAAATGGCATCAACGATGATTGGCTGGTTCTTGTTTGAAATTTTTTAGGTTAGTGCAACAACGGGCTTGGTGCTGTAGTATCGTGCCATCCATGCCAGATCTATGATTGGCTGGTTTCTGTGTAATGTAGGTCAGTGCTTTGATTGGATGGTTGCATTTCAGGTTGAAGCTGTGATTGGCTGGTTGGTGAATTAGCATGCCTGTAGACCTGGTGTCATCATATAATGTCCTCAGTAAAACCCCTACCCAATGTTTGTTTTAGAGGAGTGGGGGGCACAAAGAAGTTCAATACTACAAATGACACTGAAATTGTTAAAAAAGGTAATATTCTAAAAAAATAAAATGATATATAATACAACTACTTGAGGTTAAATAATGTTGAATTGACTTCTCAACTAAGATGTCACCTTTCTTTTGATGCCGTATTAGCATAGTTGTAGGACCAAATTAGGTGTAAATAATATTCTTTATTGTTTACCTTAACATGTAATCATCCTCTCCTTAAGAACCTCAACCAACATATGTCTTTAGCTTGGGACGCTACCCCAAAAAGCTGCAAGCCAATGGTAATAATTCAAGGAGACATTTTCATTAAAACAGAGCTTCTCTCGTCTGGATTATAATGGCTGGACAGTAACCCCAGTGAACATTGCACCCTGACAATTCCGCAATCACAAGTAAGCATGAACTAATTTACAACCATTTAACAATAGATAAATAGCCAATGTAGTATGCAATGCTTTTACATAATGTGGTTTTCGATGCTACAAGTATTGCTGGAGGATTTTTATACACAAGTCAAAGATGACATCCAGGAAATCTTTCAGACACAAGCTTGGCTAATGGATATATATATATATATATATATATATATATATATATATATATATATATATATATATATATAAACTTTTTTTCACTATATAGTCTATCCAACAAAATTACCAGTGTGTTGGCTCAAGGTCTTCTCACATTAGTAGTGCCGTAATAAACAGTGCTCACACTAATTGTGTTTCACAGAAACAAGACTGAGTCTGTAGCCTGGTAGTGGCCCCTAGAGGCTAGAATTGTTATTACACCACACTCTCGAAAAGAAGTGGAAAGATTAAACCACATACGGATAATGTTTTCCTTCTTTTTTGCTATGGGCAAGTATTGACTTCTAACAGATCTTGAGGCAATCTTGTCATAGGGCAACATCTTGCTCATTTTTTTTTTTGAAGTAACGTAAGGGGGGCATTCATATATCACATCATCTTTTGGGGAGCAAACTTGGACAGTCATGGCCCACACCAGGGACCCATCTCAGCCTGAAAGCTTGTGAAATTAATTTTTCTACCACAGAATCTGGACATCATGCAGTCATCAATCCTTCCATTTATCAATTCTCTAAAGTGCTTATTGTGTTCAGGGTAGTGGGGGGCTGGAGCCGATCCCAGCTCACATTGGGAAAGAGGTGGGGTACACCGTGGACAGGTCGACAGCCCCTCACAGTGCTCAATAAACGAACAAAAACGCATCAACTCATCCTACTGCATGTCTTTGAACTTTGGGAGGAACATACAAACTCTAAATGGGTTCAAACCCATTCAGACCCTCTCACTGTGAGGCAGCAGTGCTCAACACTGGGCCACCATGAATGTCATGACAGTATCAGAGTTCACTGTTTGTGAGCTAAAATGTAAAAGAGGTAGATTACACAGCATTACGGGGACCCTGAGTGTAGCAGTTATTCCACAAAAGAAGAGCTAAAATGGGTGAAAATTCACAGGTGGTATGACTTTTTTGTCATTTAACTTCTGCCACAACGTCATTTCACAAATTTACTTTCCTTTCCATTTTAATGTTTATTATACAGTATGTTTACTCAGATTGTGTTTATTTACTCGTTTTGAAGAAATTAATACACATGTCTAGGTGAGAAATAAAAGTGAAAGATGTGTTGCTGCACTGTATATGATGAAACAACAAATACCATCTTCATAGTTCCAATATTATTACTTCTAAAAGCCTACATCACCTTTTGACCCCACGGTAAAGGGTAAGGCATGTAGACACACAGTAAATAGCTGAAGTTGGCAGACCCGACACCATCATAGACTCCTACAATGGCATAGGCTAAGGCAGCTGCAGCTAAACACATTAGGCTTGGTGTTCAGTGCAGATTAAAATCATCACGTATTGGTCCGCCGATTGCTTGTGTGTGCGTTTGTGTGAAGCAGACAGAGACATCTCCCCGTCGGCTCATTGTTTTGTGTGTGACAGCACCTTTTGTACAGCTTGGCGTCGGACGCTACTCACTATATAAAAGGGTCAGGCAGGGAGCAGAAAAAAAGAGAAAGATTATAGTCAGAACAATTTCCACAGGATAATATGAAGACAATAGACTATGTTTGAAAAGAGTAAATTGCACTGAGTAAGACACACACATACACCAACACACAAAAGATAATCAGTGTGATGCGTTCTATCGATAGAGAATAAAGTGAGAGAGATGTTTATGTGAGTAGATGGTAATATGATCACAGTTATGATACAGTTTTTCTGTGCTCTTGAAAATATCAGCCTTTTAAATATACCCTTTATTTAGTCAGTCTAGCTCTAATACACAAATTACAAAAATGTATCTACACAATAGCATCCTTTTACTCACTTTCATTTGTCATATGTTTTTGGGTTGCAGCCTCAGGAAACTGTTGGAAATGGCCAGTGCAAACATGAAAGGTTCACACATGAGGGGCCTTCATGTAACGTGCTTAATTGACTCTTGATGGTGTTGTTTTAGTCTTTCTTGCTCATATTGTCTGAATGTCGACTTCCTAAACTGAAATGTCAAAGATCAATAAACCAAAACAGACAAGTGTAACAATAGTGCATATGCCCTTTCACACAGAGATTCTGCAGTAGCCCTGTAATGAAGGTCTGTCATTAGACCGGCTTTGTATATTCACACTGAACCAAGCAAAAGCGGCATAATGTAAACCCCCTTTACATAGCAGCCGGCATCCTGGAAACAAAAGTGGCGTTGGCTTCTAGTGTGTGTAGTGATGGGAATTGATACAATTTTGTTGATATCGGTACAATTCTTTATTGATTGCCTTATTGGTCCCTGATCAGTTTTTATATTTGGAAAAGTCAACCTACACAGGTTTACAGCATCAACACAACTGACGTATTATCATTCAGAACACAGTGTCCAAAAAATTAGATAATTTTTTTTTCATTGAGGTTTCTCAAATAAAAAATCTGCCAAGCCTACCTGTGTGGAGCTAATGTAATTACAAGACCACACTTTGGACCCTTTCTTCCTCTCTGCCATGACTCCTTGTTGTTATAATTTTCCAGCAGCATAGATGCATGAGCTTGATGCCATTGTTTTGTAGTGTGCAACTGTCAGAAAGGTATGCCAATTTGTTATTGGTTCTCAAGTGGAACTGTTTCTTGATTCCCATCCGAATTGTAAGCCAATCCGCACTGTTAATCAACAACTTCAACCCGACCCATAAACCACCAACTTCATATATCATAGTACATTTGTCGATAGAGACAAGGACAGAAATCGCAGTGCTGGGTGTGTTTGAGAGAGGGAGAGAGAGAAAAAGAGTGTGTTTCTGTAAGTGTAAAAAACTTAGACTACGCTGAACGCTGGTTTATCAAATTTTGACCCTCCCCTTGGTCACCCTGCGTATAACTATCAAATCAAGTTTATTCATATTGTACGTTTAAAAGCAACCGAAGTTGACCAAAGTGCTGTGCAAGTTGACATACATGTTACAACAGTAGTGAGTGGAGTTCCGCCTTGATGGCTGTCCGATTCACACAATCATCTATCCGCCATGTTACATCTCTGAGACCACTTCTGCTGTCGGCTTAAAGGAGCAACAACTCTGTCTCGCCATTCCTTCTCTGTACTCTTCACAGGGATGGTGGGGCATCATAAAGGCATCATTAAGGCATAATAAAGACCCCATAGAGTCATAATAAAGACATCATAAAGGCATAATAAAGACACCATAAAGGCATCATGAAGTCATAATAAAGACATCATAAAGGCATCATAAAGGCATGCTTAAGCCATAAAGGGCATAATAAAGGCATAAAAAGGTATAATAAAGGCATAAAAAGGCATAGTAAAGGTGCAACAGCCCCACAACAGACTGGCTGTGTGAAAGGGCCTAATGGTAATATCCAAAAATCGCTATTTAATCGTCAGTATTGCACTGTAGTCAAAGTAAACAAATATAATGTACATTTTCTGAACGAGTCAACATCCTTATATTTTAGGGAATTCATTACAAGCTTAAGAGGACGTTCCAACAGGTACTGCCTACACAGAGAAGTATCTTTCTGAGAGGAACTAGTTTTCTAATGGACACAGGCACAACAAAAAGACCACAGAAAATTCGGACGGCAAGATATACAAGTGTGCTGTCCCTCAGTGACACTTTTTTTTTACCTTAGCCACAGCAGTTTCCCCACAATGTAGGCTGACTAACCTGAGTGATACATTCCTGTTCAACTAGATATGTCTTTTTTCCTATTTATTTATTCTATTCACCTTTGTATGTGCACACTTTTACAAAGGCCTTCCTAAATTTTTCCTGTACACACAAAAAATATAATACCCAGGTTCTCTCTCTTCAAATAAGTGAATTGTTGAGCAATGTGAAAGTTATTTCTCAAGTCATCTCTCTGAGGCACACATGAGAAGCTTGTAATATTCTTCAAAGAGATGCAGCAAAAGAGTCATTTGACTACCATGTTGTGTATGTGTGTGTGTGTGTGGGGGGGCAGGAGAGAGGTGTCCTTGAAGGGCTGGATGGTGAGATACATAGAGGACATTTGTTTGAACAGCCAAGAAACAGAGGAAGTGACACCGAGGGGGGTCGGACACACCGGGGCTGGTAATAGGGGAGGTGATGTGTGTGTTGGAATGTAAGTTGGCTTGAAATGATGTGGCGTGGAGAGAATAGAAGAGTGAAAGATGGTGATGAAGAGAGAGATGAAAGCGGGAGTGAGGAGAGAGTGTGTGAAGGAAAAACATGGGGACAGAGAGAGATGGTAGCAGTGATGGAGGGCAGATGATGAGGCCCCTTCGATGACGATGCCATACCCAAACAGATGCCAGCTGTTGTGCTATGTGTGTGTGTGTGTGTGTTTGTCTGTGTGTGTGTGTGAGAGAGAGAGAGAGAGAGAGACAGAGAGGAAGAGAGTGTGTGTGAGTGTATGCAATCATCCTCATGCTGTTGTGAGCTCATTACAGGAACAGATCTGAAAAGATTGGTGATGATGATAGAGATGATGATAATGATGATGGTGATGATGGTGGTGATTATGATGATGATAACATGATCATCATAACAATCTTGGATTTATTCTGATGCAGTGGACTAGGTCAAAAGACGGCAGTAATGGAACAGTTTCATCGGTCTACTTTATCAATACACACATATTAAACATTTAGTCAATCAATTCATTAATTGGATTAATCAATCAGATCTGTTTTGAATTCTTGTTTGGATATCAGTTATGAGACTATGGTTTTGACAAAATCTAAAATAAAGTTTCAACAAATTAGAACCCATGTGACATGTGAGCATACCGTTTTCAAATACCTCACACGTGACATGTGGAAACATCATTTCACATCAATTTTACATGTTTAAAATTTGAAAACCATTATGTCTGAATGTCTGAAAGTTGCATGTGCCTATGTCTGAATGTATCACATGCAAATTGTAATTTCAAAAGTGTGCTTTTAGTGGAAATATTTGGTTATGACTCTTGAAGCATGTCAAACTGGCAGAGTCAGAGCTTTCATACTACTGCTGAGGGAAAGAAACAGAAATTCAGTCAGAATACAAACAGTGAAGCTGTTTTTTTTAGCTACCATATACTTGAACGAGTTTGTTAATTTAACCATAATGTGTATTTGCAAAAGGAATTAAAACAACTTCAAAACATTTTCTCCCTGTATGTATGTATATATCTTATTCCTCTCAACACATGACATATTTAGTGAATGTCAGGATTCAGGGTCTTTCAAGTCTTTGCTTTTAGATATAAACCACAGCCTCTAAGACTCATAGGCAAGGTATATTGCAGAAACCTGCTCTTTTATGTTACCATGTTTTCACAAACTTCAGTGTCAAAATTGGTTTTCTCTGTCATTATAACTGGCCTTAAAAAGTGTTGGAATCAACTTGCTGAAGCCCTGAAGCCAACAGGTGAGACTATTGACTCCTGAAAAGCTGCCAGTCGATATCAACAAACACCAGAGGCTCACAGGCTGGAGGGTCAAGATTAGATGGAAACCTAACAAGTGACTTTCTTGTAGCTGACATGTCTAACTCTGCCCATACTTGGGATTTTGACAAAGGGGAAGATGGGGAGGAGAGACACAAGATAGTGAAGATAACAACAGTCTCTCAAGTTCACCCATCTCCCAGGACACAGCAGGACAAACAGAAAGATGAGCAGACTGAGACTCTAACAATCACACCAACATGACAAGCTTCTGCTTGTCTTCTCTCACAGGTAGGCCTTGAGGAAAGCCTCATTGCAGCATCTGTTGGTGCATTTCATTTTATCATAACCTTTTAGAACATAAAAGGCCAGGAAACCTCACCCTGCTATGATTCGAAAAAGCTACTCTGTCCATTACTCATAAATGTGTTGAACAAATCATTTTTCAGAGACTTGCCAGTAGTGGAGAGACATATGTAAAGTTTTTCCCAAAGGAGCAAGAAAGGGTGTAGGGTACATTCCATTTGGAGTCTGAATATGATTTTAAGATACACTTTATTTTGTACAAGTGGGGACTTTGACCTTGGGGTGAAAGGATGGATCAACAAATGACTTTACTCCACTGCATGTGCAGCTCTACTCAACTCGGCACACTCAGTGTGTTTCCATGCAGTTTAACAACCAGATTATATTTGGGTTAAGGGTTATAACTCCCCCTCCCCACTCCACGGCAATGGTTTCTGAACTGGAAGTAGAATAAACCAGGAAGCAATGCCGCAGAAAACAATGTGAAAAAAATAACAAACAAAAGAGCGTTACCTTTAAATTGAGGGAGGACTCCGTCATGGCAACTAACATCACTACCAAGAAGACCCGTTTCTGTCATAATTCTGTCCAAAAATCAGCCATTTTCCTCACACTTGCGATTTTGACAAAGGTGAACCGGAAAATAAAGCTATATTCAGAGCAGCTGCATGTTGGCGGAGCGCCACCTACCTACTCATTTTCCCATTCAACCCCTGCTGATGTATAAGTGGGGGACTTCAATAAACACACTGACTGTGGATAGAACCTGGTACCTGGTACTTTTTTAGTAATACCTCAGTCAAGGTTCCAAGCAAAGTGAGCCGGTGCTAAGCGTGTTACAAGACTCAACTGATCTATGCAGGAAACCAGAGAGAAAGACATTTTAAAAGTCACAGCTGATGAAAAACCAGCATTTCCAGATTTTGCTACTTTATAATAAAAAAAAAACTTTTAAATAACTAAATAATGGGAGATGTCTAAATAGCAATAGCAGACGTGGCGACGTAAGAGCTGGAATGTATGTAGTAAAAGCCTACATATTTGTGATGTTAAAAAAGGTCATTGTCTACCAGCGGTCCCCAAGGACTTCTGCAGAACTAAAAACAATGACACATAGCCGACAGTATGATCGTTAAAAAAGACTCACTCTCAGTGGTTTCTGTGACGTTCAAAATATCAATGTTTAACAACTTAAAAATGCCCAACATGAATAGAGCTATCATCAGCCTGTCCTGAAAAGCCACACCACTGAAGAGGCACATTTAAACCAGTATTTCTGTTGTAATGGAAACACAAACCCCTGCCGTGCTGGACTGACACACAGTCAAATCCAGACTTGTGTGTATCGAGACATGGCAAAAGTGTTTGACTTTGACCTACTTTGAGGGTTTTGTAAAGGCAACACTGTTGTCATTTAATCATGGCTGCAGTCATTTCCTAACCGAACCAAGTAGGTACTGTAGCCCAAACACTGACCTGTTCCTAGGCTTAAAGAACATCTACAGCCAAGTTGTTATTGAGTTGTGACACATACACAACATAACTAGTCATCAAGAATGACTTTTTCTCTTCACAGCAGTCAGAGAGAAAACAGTGCATAGTGCCTCTCTCTTGGTTTTTAGCTAGTTTCTACAACTCAGGTTCCCACATAGTGACTCATTTTTATAGACGCATACATATCAGAATTTCAGAATTTATTCATTCAGCATAGCCCCTTGAGATTAATAATCTCATTTTCAAGGGGGTCCTTCATATAATGATACACATAATACAAAGAAATATAGTGAAACACAATACAGGACTTATACATGCACGTGCACACACACACACACACACACACACACACACACACACACACACACACACACACACACACACTCACAGAGAGACAGAGACACATACAAGACTCTCCTAACCCCAGTTTATCCCCAGACAGCCAAATCTCAAAATCTCAGTTTTGTAATCAGTGATATCCATGCTTACAAATAGGTAGAAAAAAAAAGTTACCCAAATAGAGGTTTATGAGATAAATATGTTAAATACAACAGTGATGTATATGATAAAAATGAATGAGAATTGAGAATAAAATATAAAATAATAATAAATAAATAAATGAAAGAAACAAGTTTGCTAAAATGATGCTTTGAAACAATGAAGAGAAGTAGTAGACCTAATCTGGCATGGGAGATTGTTCCGATCCGATGGAGCTTTGAATTGAAATGCACGATGACCAGATTCTTTAAATATTCTGGGAGTGCGGAAAAAGAGAAGATCAGTATGTCTTAGGTTGTAGTGTGTACTGTAAGGAATCAGAAATGAATTAAAAAGGGAAATGAAAGTGAATGCATTTAAAACATAAATGTGCTTTAGCTGAGCTAACAGACACAACTACTAACAACCGACTGTACATCCTTAGGGCATACTAAACCTGGACACTAGCAGGGAATATAAAGATAGTGAGATATTTAAAAAATCTCTTGATAAAGGGGGTACATTTGACAAATATAAGTCAATGGGGGTATTTGGATGCTGTTGCTTGAGGAAAGATCAAAGGGATCATCAGAATAGTCCACTATTGTCTTACTGTTTACACAGTTTAAAATACTTTGATGGATATTTATAACTGTACGTTGTAGTCAATGTTGTTGTTGTCGTTGAGTTTAACTGAATGTCTATTTCTGTGTTTGTACATTGAGATCAACAACACCAATTATTCAAATTCCTTATTTATTGACATACCTGGCCAGTAAAGCTGATTCTGATTCTGAAACATCATGACAATTGGAGAGAAGTTGTTAGGATATGATATTCTGGACTGCACTTTTCATTGGACATCATCATTTACACAAAAACAATATGTTTTGGATAGAGTTTATGTTTGAGAGAAATAAAACAAAAGAAGTATAGCTATCAGCCAGCATCCTCTACACACACTTGAGACATCAGCCCAACATTCATTAAATCACCAAACAAATTGGCTGTGAACTTGTGGTGGGTTAACAGCCTGACACACACACACACACACACACACACACACACACACACACACACACACCTGTCTTTCAGAGGAAAACTCAAATATTTGTGGTCATAAAACTGGGGTCGTCTGCAGTGCCAGGTTAATGGGACAACCACTGCGGGTTAATGTGAGCCATTTTACACAGATGCACAGTGTGATGCTACTCATATGCATGTCAGCAGAGAACTGTGAGTAAAAAAAATATCAGTTTTTTTTTTTTTAAATCCTCCAGCAAACAGGCAAGTGTTTAACTTCCACGTGATCAACATATTTAATTATTAATAAGTAGATACAAAATGAAGCCATATCAATATTTTCTTTCTAGTTTGTAGATAAATTCCAGAGTGGGAAATTATTTTACCACCCTTCATACAGTACGGGGCTTAAACTGTGCTGCTTTCTATTGTGAAGTCTCTATTGCTGTGTCTTTTCATCTATCTATTTGCCTGAAGTCAGGTTATTGATGGCTGTTTTGGTATCATGTGTACATCACATACTGGATAAGCACAGACACAAGGCAGTTGCACTGAGTCTAAATTGGGCAATTTGTCAAAGTACTAGAATAGATACACACGCACACACGCTCACAATGGAATGTCAGGTCACAAAAAACTAAAAGCTCCGTTATCTGGCGCATTAGTCTGGTATTTTCTACAAATGAAAAATAGAAACAGTGTTGAAATGGTACTCTCAAATTATAATTAAAATGCCAACAGGTAGCTTTTATGAAGTAAATGTGTCTATAGAATTATGACACCACCAGCGTTTAGAACGGTTCTATACAAGCAGCGCTTTCAATGTCTGCCACCGGGAACATGCTGCACAAACGACTTGCATTACAGCAAAAAGGAAGAGGTAAATGTTTGAGTTGTGTCTGAACTTTTGAAGGTAATAAAATAATAACACTAAGGCTCTGTATGCTGAAACCAGACAGCAAACTCTTTATTGCCTTCCACATTGTCAACAGCAGCACATTACAACTTCACTACTTTGTTATTACCTTTCACAATAAAAGTCCTAGACATATATCGTCTAACATAACATCTAACATGCTCTGTGTACTGCTGTTCATGTACTGTAAGTTGTCATTACTAGACTACTCATATGGTTTTCATGACCTAAAATTCAAGAAGACTACATTTCTTGTGAAAACAAACAATTCAAAAAGTGTACTGCTAGGGTCACCAAGTGTGTGTATGGACCCCCGGGCACATGCCCAGAATGCCCATTGGATAATCAGGCCTTGTGTCCATCTGCTAAACAGCAGATTTAAAAGCGACAAAGGCTCGGCTCAGATGACTCTTAAGGTCCATCTTCAAAGCCTGTTCCTTCAAGCACTCCCTGGGTTTCTACCCTGTGTTCCAACTACAGTAAAGATGTCTGTGGCTGTAGCATTTGTCAGGCAGGATCTCGCTTGTGGTGGGCCTTTAAAAAGACCCCCTGCAGTTTGCATACAAGGCTTGCAAGGGTGCACACATTGCTTCGACTAAAGTTTAACTCCTCAAGCTAATTGAAACACCAAGTGACACCATTTTACTTTTCTTTGCCTTCTGATGAATATCTTTAGCTGTCTGCATCATTAAGCGTGTTCCTCAGAAATGTTTTATGGGAGGAAAGATGCCTCATCAAAAGGTATCACATGCGTTTACACAAGTTTATACACACAAATGCCAAAGATTTTTCAACTTCAGAGGACGCTTGTGTTGTCAACTGAGTTCCCCTGCTCAGGCTTTAGTTAAATGAGCAGATGGTCAGAATCATAGAGATCAAAAAGGACTGATGTGTCTTTTATAACTAGAACTTATATATTGCAACTTCTTTTGATTAGATGACAATATTAATGCAACAAAGCAATAGTTAGTTCACACGTAAATATGTATGACATTAATAGAGAAAATTATAGTTAATATAGTAACCATGTCATGTGATCACATTGGAATCCGTCATGTACTCCACCTCTGCACACTCCCCTGTAACCCAGGCGCCACCTTCACCTCAGCTAGATGGAGTTATAAATGAAATCCCATCTGACACAGAGAATGCTTCTGTTCCTCCTGACATCTCCAGACACTGTCCGGGTTATATGAGAAAACATCTTTTTATGACATATTATAAATATTTTATCCTTGTTGTCTGCCAGTGAAAACCTTCTCCTCAATTCCCCCCACAGTCAGAAAAACAAAACTGTTCCCTACTCCAAACCCACCAGACCTCCATAAAACTCAAAGATGTCATCACAATTATCTTCTTTTACCCATTCAACCTCTGACTGTTGCAATGTACTACCATCCACATGTTTTATATAACCCCTAATAGCACCCTTGACTCAAAACTCACTGGAATGTTCTTCATCCCCCATAACTATTTGAAATGTGTCCTTGTTATGTCTACATCCCCCCTGTCACGGTTTGTTGGTCTGTGTCAAGTTGTTTCTGGATGAATGTATCTGTATCTAGCTGTGGAAAAATGAATTTCCTCTCTGACATTTAAGCTCTGGGAAACATTGTAAGATAGGAGGTTAATGCAGGATAGTGAAACTCTGGGATTTCAATAAAAGCTAAAATACACAAGAGATGCTGTTGTCTGATCCCCGTTGGGCATTAGTGTGTGGAAACATACACATTGAAGATGCAGAGTTTCACTGAGGTTTCTGTCATGTAATATTCATATTTTGTGGGGAATCTCTGTCTCTCCATCTTCTTCCATCTGTCTTTCTCTTCTCTCTGTGTAAGAAGTTTAGTTGTTGTTAATGACAAATCCTCCATGCACACTAAAGTTAGTCACGGAGTCCCACAGGGTTCTGTCCTTGGACCGATTCTTTTCACCTTATATATGCTTCCCTTAGGAAATATTATAAGGAAGCACTCCATAAATTTTCATTGTTATGCTGATGATACACAATTATATTTGTCGATCAAACCAGAAGAAACCCATCAGTTAGATAAACTTCAAATGTGCATTAAGGAAATAAAAAGCTGGATGACCTGCAATTTCCTGATGTTAAACTCAGACAAAACTAATATTATTTTACTTGGCCCCAAAGGCCTCCGAAATTCAATAGCTAAAGACATTGTTACTCTGGATGATGTTGTGTTGTCCTCCAGCACCACAGTAAGGAATCTGGGTGTTATTTTTGATCAGGATATGTCCTTCGATTCTCACATAAAACTAACAACAAGGACTGCATATTTTCACCTGCGAAATATTGCAAAAATTAGGAACATTGTGTCTCAGAAAGATGCAGAGAAACTTGTTCATGCATTTGTTACTTCTAGGCTGGACTATTGCAATTCCTTATTATCAGGCTGCTCCAATAAGTCTGTTAAGAGTCTCCAGTTGGTCCAAAATGCTGCAGCTCGTGTACTAACTAAAACAAATAGAAGAGAACATATTTCTCCTGTATTAGCTTCTCTGCACTGGCTACCTGTAAAATCTGGAATAGAATTTAAAATCCTTCTCCTTACGTACAAAGCTCTTATTGGTCAGGCTCCGTCGTATCTTAAAGAGCTGATAGTACCGTATACCCCAACTAGATCTCTGCGCTCTGAGAATGCAGGGCTACTCGTCGTTCCTAGAGTCTCCAAAAGTAGAATGGGAGGCAGAGCCTTCAGCTACCAAGCTCCTCTCCTGTGGAACAAACTCCCAAATGTTATTCGGGAGGCAGACACTGTCCCCTTATTTGAAAGTAAACTGAAAACTTTCCTTTTTGATAAAGCTTACAGCTAGGGCTTACGATGAGACTTTATTCTGCTTAATTATGCTGCTATAGGCCTAGTCTGCCGGGGGATAATACTTTTCCTGATACTCTGAGCTTCTCTCCTCTCTGTCTGAATCATTCATGTCCCATCAATGCATGTTACTGATTCAGCTTCTTCCCCGGAGCTGTTTGTGCTTTGTCGTCTCGCAGGTCTCTATTGATTGTGGTGGTGCTTGCTGCCGTGGTCCTACATGACGCTTCCTGCTGCTATTGTCACTGTTACTCATATATACTATCACTAGTTTAATAAACTATAAAATTTGTAGCTGTATCGTAGCTGCTATTGCCACTACTCATCATTGATCATGTTTGCCACCATAATTATTATCATTTTCATATTCTGTCACCTTAGCTGTGCTTGTTTCTACTATTCTGTTGTATTAACTGCCTTAACATATACGTCATATTCACATTACTATAAATATTATAGTTACTGTTGGGCTTTGCTTGCATCTCTGGAAGTGTGTCTGTCTGTCTCTCTCTGTCCATCTGTGTGTCTTTTCTCTCTTTCTCTCTCCTTTTCTTCCTCCCCAACCAGTCAAGACGGATGGCCGTCCTCCACAGAGCTGGGTCTGTCTGACGTTCCTGCCTGTTATAGGGAAGGTTTTCGTTGCCACTGTACTCTACAGAGGAATTGTTGGGTCTATGTAAATCATAAATAAGTCATTGAGTGTGGTCTTTACCTACTCTGTAAAGTGTCCTGAGATAACTTTTGTTATGATTTGACACTATAAATAAAATTGAATTGAATTGAATTGAAGAAGCTAAATTATGGAGGTGCTTTACTTGTCATATCCTCTAGGTAACTAATTATGTCACACTCACTACCACACATAAAAATAGACAAACACATTGACCAACACATGATGTAAGACATGGGTAACAATGCATCTTCGTTGCAATCCTCACAAATATTCATCCAGGTGAAAGCTAGCGGATGAAACATGCTGTTGGTTAGTACATATAGGGTCCAAATCAGTAGTATCATCAATGGGTCTTATGGAAACTTCACACAACTTCAACTTCACGCACATCAATTTGTATTATATTTAGATCTGTAACACTGTGAAATACACTCAACAAAAATATAAACGCAACACTTTTGTTTTTGCTCCCATTTTTCATGAGATGGACTTAAAGATCTAAAATTCATACCAGATACACAATATTACCATTTCTCTCAAACATTGTTCACAAATCTGTCTGAATGTGTGATAGTGAGGACTTCTGCTTTGCTGAGATAATCCATCCCACCTCACAGGTGTGCCACATCCAGATGCTGATCTAACATCATGATTAGTGCACAGGTGTGCCTTTCACGGTATCTCTGTGCATTCAGAATGCTATCAATAAAATGCACCTGTGTTCTTCGTCCATAACAGATGCCTGCCCATACCATAACCCCACCACCACCATGGGCCACTCGATCCACAACATTGACATCAGCAAAGCGTTCACCCACACGACGCCACACACGCTGTCTGCCATCTGCCCTGAACAATGTAAACCGAGATTCATCCGTGAAGAGAACACCTCTCCAACGTGCCAGACGCCATCGAATGTGAGCATTTGCCCACTCAAGTCTGTTACGGCGACGAGCTGGAGTCAGGTCAAGACCCCGATGAGGACGACGAGCATGCAGTTGAGCTTCCCTGAGACGGTTTCTGACAGTTTGTGCAGAAATTGTTTGGTTATGCAAACCAATTGTTTCAGCAGCTGTCTCAGTGGATGGTCTCAGACGATCTTGGAGGTGAACCTGCTGGATGTGGAGGTCCTGGGCGGGTGTGGTTACACGTGGTCTGCGGTTGTGAGGCCGGTTGGATGTACTGCCACATTCTCTGAAACGCCTTTGGAGACGGCTTATGGTGGAGAAATGAACATTCAATGCACGAGCAACAAATCTGGTTGACATTCCTGCTGTCAGCATGCCAATTGCACGCTCCCTCAATGCTTGTGGCATCTGTGGCATTTTGCTGTGAGACAAAACTGCACACTTCAGGGTGGCCTTTTATTGTGGACAGTCTAAGGCACACATGTGCACTAGTCATGATGTCAGATCAGCATCTGGATGTGGCACACCTGTGAGGTGGGATGGATTATCTCAGCAAAGCAGAAGTGCTCACTATCACACATTTAGACAGATTTGTGAACAATGTTTGAGAGAAATGGTAATATTGTGTATCTGGAATGAATTTAAGATCTTTAAGTCCATCTCATGAAAAATGGGAGCAAAAACAAAAGTGTTGCGTTTATATTTTTGTTGAGTGTAAATAAGTATGATATCTTACAAAATATGCAATGCTTAACTATTTAACACAGTGAAACAGGGACATGTATGTGACCTTAATGGTTAAGTATAGGTACAAAAACAGCTCGGTTAATGTTGTAATATAAGAATTGAGATACCTTGTTTCTAGTCGCCTCTTTGGCGGTAAGATGTAACCCGTTCTTTCAGAGCCTCCGTCCTGTCATGTTCAAGGTCACTACATGTGTTTACTTTTTATTTAAAACATTTATTGAAACATATTCACATCTCTACTTTCAGTCCGTCCCCTATATGTTCACCTGTTAAATCCACACAAACACACACACACACACACACACACACACACGCACACGTTCATATTAGACTTCTGCCCTTACTACAAGCCTTACTAAGTAGTAGTTGTTCCCAATTTCCGATTACAAGTGAACACAGCATAACCGTTGTGACGACAGAACAACCGCCGTCAGCAGCGTCACTAACATGGTGGCTTATTTAAATCTAGAAAGGGAATGTCTCCACAGACACAGATATTGGAGTAATCAGCAAACAAGTGCTTTCATTAATGGGTCATATGATCAATCATCATTGTTTTAACTCACTCTTTTATTGATATTAACTTAAAAGATAATTAAATAGATTGAAATCCTACGGAGTACAACTTTAAGGTTAAAAAAAAGGTTATGGTTTGTCTTAGTACTTCCTGGACATGAACTCCGCTAGGACATGAACATAGTGCCCCCAGGTGAAAATCCAGTGTTTATATCAATCTTATCACAATCTTATACCATGTCACCTGATTTAATTCTTTGTTATGAACTTAATTTATACAGTAATACAGTAATTTAATGTATAGGTTGTTCAGATTTTCTTAATTTCCTCGGTTTATCTTACTTTTCATTCTGATAAACTGCCCCCACCATTCTTGTGTTCCATTGCATATTTCGGACATGTAGCCGTAACTCAAAAAAAGTTTTTTTTTCTGTTCCTGTCCTCTAAAGTGTCTGACATTGACTATGGTGACTTGTATCTAAGCACGTTCTTCTCCTGAAGGAGGAGATGTCTGTGCCCTTCTCTGAAATCTGTCATTCAAACATATTTGGGAAGCTTTAGTTGGTACGTCACTAGTAACTAAGCCAATCACTGTCTGATTTACGGAATACTTTTCAACGGGGGAACAACACAATACCGGCAATGAAACCTGAAGCCTCCAACTCAGAGCGGAAGTCCTCATCTGAGTTTGGGTCTGAATGACACCAAGTTCAGGACGGTCAAACTATAACTTAGTTGTAGATCGCTAACTTTAGCTCCATTGGCAGACAGCTTGGGCTCTTTGTTTGTCCATCCACCTCTGTTTTGTTATGCTGTGAGCACACCGCCCACGATGGACGCGATAGAAGCAGTGCGATGACATACAAAGTCAATCTACAGACGCGATTTGAAGCGTTCTTTACCCGCAATGCAATAGACGTTAAAATTGATCGATATTCGCGTCCAAGGCCTTAAACACGCAAGATGAAAATATTGAACTTTTCAGCCAAATATTGTGACGCTGTGGTGCGTCAGCCAATCAGCGTTGAGATTGAGGTAAGTGTCATAACATCCGGGGGGTTACCAGGGGATCACCACTGCCACCATTGTTGCAGTTCTTGACTACATCAGGCAAACCAGACTGTTCCTATGGATATAATATAGTGGATATAACTATGAACTCTGGATGGCAACACCGTGTCTTAAGGCATCTAGTCTGCCGGAAATCCAGAAGAAGAAGATGATGAAAGCCATCAGTGCAGAGTGAAGCGAATCCCATGGGCGTATCCTGGTCTGATCTACAGGAGAGCCGTGGAGGCAGGTCAGCACCATCTACAGCTACCGAGGTTAAATCACTGAAAGCCTGATCTCACTGCAACACAGCAGCTCTTTATAGAGCCACACACTTAATCTGAGAACTTATTTCTGTTCTTTTGAGCATTCAGATCGCTGGTTAGCACTAGCATAACTTCCCATTTAGCACAACAATGCTCCAAATGTGATCCAAATATGATCAAGCAGCACATTGCTCACGCTTCTTGCGATTTCATCGTGTCTATCACATGTGGTGTGAACACACTTTAAGTCTCACACACAGGTATTACATGCACATGGACATTCACATGTATGCAGGTGATGCAAGGCACATTGCGGTAGTACGTTAAAAAAGACAGTAACGCCCTATCAACCTTAAGGCAACAGCTTACATTTGTTCCTTTTCCCGTTCAACATGACACTACCCTCGTGCACAAAGCCAGCTCCATCAAGAAATGGTTTTCCCAGTTTGGTTGGATAGAATTTGAATGATCTGCACAGAGCACTGATATTCAACCCAATCCAACACATTTGCAATGAAATGAAATGCAGACTAATAGTCTTGCGTTAATATCAATGTTGGACCTCACTGATGTTCTTGTGGATAAAAGGGAGAAAATACTTGCAGCCACGTTTCAAAGAGGCTGTATTAACAGCACATAAGTCCTGTACCATCAGAATAAGATATTCAGCAGTAACATAGGGGTATAATAGCATGGGGTTACTGGAGGTAGCATAAATTGGTTGCTCAATATTTGTGTTGTTTTGACTCCCCTTCAGGGATGTACAGAAAGTACAGGGAATGGTAGCATGCCCGCAGAAAGAACCTTCAGATTCAATATTTGAATGACTTGTTAATCTTGACATTTCTTCCATGTAGTCAAGCTAAGCAAAGTTGTTCCTTTCTGATTATGTGAGATTGCAGACGCATGAGTCAACCTGAAGCATGTTCTTATTTTATTTTAGTCTGGTAAGTAGACTGGAGACATAAAGTGTATCCTTTTGGCAAGCAGATCGTTATGCTGACAGTAAGCTCTGTAAAGCTTGTTCTCTCGCTCTACTTTTCTCTCTTACACATATTTATGGATGATGGTAAGCTTTGAAAAGCTGGTGAAACAGTTCTAAAAACAGTAGTCTCATAGGGTTACACCAATACACGAGGAGACACTTTTAAATAAACTTACCAAAAACATATTTTTATTTAATTGAAGCAAATTAAGTATTCTGCCAGAAGGGTGAGAGAATGCCACTTGCCTTGCAATTAAAATTGTCTGAAAAGAAGGTGGAATAAGGCAAAGCTGTGATTTTACGATCAATAACAGCATTACCCAGTATGGTATCATTTAAAAACTAGCGGTCCACTGTGTGAAATGCACACAAATCTCAGTAAATGCAGAAAAAGAACAAGAATTGTATTCTATATCTAACGGCATAAAGTTTCTTTCATTAAGTGGTTGTCAAAGTCAAAGTGGGGTATCTTGGCAGAGTTTGAGGAGATCATCAGTAAAGTAAGAATTACCTTCATTTTTACCATTATATTCCCCCCGAAATGACTCCCTGGTGATAGAATGTGTCCACTGGCGGCCTTGTCATATCTGTAAGGACAGCCGTATATATTCAAATAAAGGTAATTGAAGGTATTTGCCACAGGCAAGTAGGTTATATGACAGTAGAAATCACTGACAGAAAATAGGTGTGAGAAGCATTGATTGAAAGCAATCACAGTAATGCATGTCATTAGTCAAAAAAAAAATCCTTCTCCTTATGACTGTTCTGAACTCTAATAATAATCTATGTAAGCTATTGTGTGATGTGCAGTACAGTCCACCGAGAAATTCTCAGATGTTGTTACAAATGTGCAAATGAGACAGTGGCCGTGTGTGTGTGTGTGACTTTGTCTGTTGCAGGAAACATTTTTACATTCATAGAAACGTTTGGTCTCATTATGAACCGGAGCATCTGCAGATGAATTCCCTTCGCAATACGTCACCTGGGTCCGAGATTTATGATCCTACCTATATTCTACTATAATCTATCAAAAGGTGAGTAATATTTAATATAATAGTATAATAAAATTACATTTATAGGTAATATACACCACTGGAAGCAATTGGTAAATCAACTTGTTTGTTTGGTTGCTTGTGTGTGTGTGTGTGTGTGTGTGTGTGTGTGTGTGTGTGTGTGTGTGTGTGTGTGTGTGTGCGTGTGTATATGTTTGTGTGTGCCTGTGTGTGTGTGTCATAGATAACTCTACAAATGTCAGAGAATGGAGTGATTAGCACAACAAAGATTTCCCACCCTTCTCATCTCATCTCATCACTCACTCATGTGCATGTGCACACAGACACACACACACAGACACATACACACAGAGTAACCTATTTTCTCCTTGAGAACACAGCTCAGCTCAGATTCTATCTCCTGACAGGTGAGATGAGGAAGGCTAAAAAGTATGTAATGTATGTGTGCTGCATACATGTACGTAAGTGTGGTCGTGTGTGTGTGTGTGTGTGTGCGTGCGTGCATGTGTGTGTCTGTGTGTGTGTGTGTGCTGAAGCAGCAGCAGACACGCTCGCCACTGTCGCTCTCTGTTCAGAAACAATTAACTGACACGTGTGGAACAAGTACGTTATTTAAACAACAATCATCACACCAGCAGTGATACTGCTGGTTATTTTCTAAAGAAATTAATTTGACGGGCAGGTTTTGATCTATTTTCTCATGAAAGAATTGGGATATTTGAAACTCCAGCAGAAGCGGCAGAGAAAAAATGCTGGGCAAGCAGGGGATGCATATTGTCTCATTTATCAGAATCAGATCATTTTTATCTTCGATATAGTGTGTTTTGTTTACTAGATTCACTTGTGAGACGCACAAAAAATAGACCAGACACCAAAATGTTTGCTCCAGATCGCGAGCAACTGGCAGGGCTCTGCTGTGTCCTATGTTGCACTCCGCAGCCAATTTCGCCACTTTGGCGGAATTTGGAAACCTGGCTTTATATATTGCTTTGACACGAAAAACATTCAATTTCGCCAAAACCCATGAACTCTCGTCTCATTTATACCTCATTACCTGCAAAACACATTATATAAAGATAAAGAAAGATGGCGGCGCACACGGGTGCAGCGGCTCGTAGCTCTCCAACTTGGTGTTTTGTTTTATTACTTTTTTTGTATGTTCTGTTGGACTTTTGCACTGCAGCCATCACATATAGTCGCCTGAACCTAATCGACCTGGGCCTGAGGCACACTGTGTCTGTAACTGACGACTATCAGCAAAAACACAACTTCCTGGAGAACATCGTGAGACCACCGGGATCTCCGTGGATGGTCATCCCGCCCAGGAAGCGCAGGAGGCGGCGGAGAGAGAGGAAGCAGAAGCAAGGATGCCGGTCGGGCCCAGATGCTAGGCTACGTAAACAACCGCACAGGCCAGCATTACCAAGCCTCTTCATCTCCAACGCCAGATCCATCACCCATAAAATGGACGAACTGGAGCTACAGATGGCAACAACCAGTTTTGTGCGAAACTGCAGCGTTATAGTCATCACGGAGACGTGGCTTCACCCGCTGATTCCCGACGCTGCAGTTGAGCTAGCAGACCGCGCGCTACACCGACAGGACAGAAACGGAGACTCGGGTAAGAGCAGAGGAGGGGGGCTTTGCGTTTACGTACATAACGAGTGGTGCTGTGACAGCAGAATCATTGACACACACTGTTCTCCTGATCTAGAGGTTCTGGCAGTCTCGTGCAGACCTTTTTATCTACCGAGGGAGTTCACTGTAGCCATTGTGATAGCTGTTTACATTCCACCGGATGCTAACTTTAGCATGGCCCTCAGCCTCCTGCTTGCTACCATAAACAAACAGCAGCTCGCCCACCCGGATGGGGTCTTTACCGTTGCCGGTGACTTCAATCAATCGTGTTTAAGGACTGTGCTCCCAAAATTCGTACACTATACGAGTATACTTTGGACCATGTTTACTCTAACATCAAACATGCCTACAGAGCGACACCCCTCCCCCACCTTGCTGGATCTGACCATCTCAGCATGTCCCTCACCCCCACCTACACCACCCTGCTGAGGAATACAAAGCCACTAACAAAGACAATAAAAACGTGGCCTGAGGGAGCCCTCTCTCAGCTGCAGGACTGTTTCTCGCGGACAGTATGGGATTTATTCTTTAGCCATAACCTCCAGGAGCACACTGACACTGTGCTCTCCTACATCAAGAACTGTGTCGACAACGTCACCGTCAAAAAAAGGTTCAGGGTCTTTCCGAACCAGAAGCCCTGGATGAACAGTGAAGTCCAGTCCCTCCTAAAAAACCGCAACACCGCCTTCAAGTCAGGGGACAGGGCCCTGTACAGTGCGGCCAGGTCAGACCTGAAAAGAGGCATCAGGGAGGCCAAAGCGGCTTTTAAGAGGAAGATTGAAGACCACTTCGCTGTGAATGACCCCAGAAAGATGTGGCAGGGAATAAATCACATAACAAACTACAGAAGCAGGGGACTGCTAGGACTGACGCCTCGCTGGCAGAGGAGCTCAATCTCTTCTTTGCCCGCTTCGAGACAGACAGGTCCTCAGCAGCCACACCCCTCCCACCTCCCTCCAGCACCGCCACACTGTCATTTCAGGAACATGAAGTGGGACGAGTGCTGAGGACAGTGAACCCCAGGAAGGCGGCCGGCCCCGACGGAGTACCTGGCAAGGTGCTCAGAGCATGCGCTGACCAACTGACTGGAGTCTTCACAAGGATTTTTAACCAGTCCCTGGCACACCATACCACCCTGCCTCAAAGCCTCCACAATCATCCCCGTCCCCAAGAAGACAGCAGTGGACAGCCCCAATGACTACAGACCCATTGCACTCACGCCTGTAGTCATGAAGTGCTTTGAAAGACTGGTCTCTCAGCACATCAGGGCCTGTCTGCCTCCCACTCTGGATCCCTATCAGTTTGCCTACAGGGCAAACAGATCCACCGAGGACGCCATCACCACAGCACTCCACACCGCGCTGAGCCACCTGGAGCACAGGGGGAGCTACGTGAGGATGCTCTTCCTGGACTTCAGCTCAGCATTCAACCACATCATTCCAGAGATCCTGGTGCAGAAACTCTCTCACCTGGGCCTCTCCACCCCCATCTGCCACTGGATTAAAGACTTCCTGACAAACCGACTACAGTCTGTCAGACTTGGCCCTCACATCTCCACCGCGATCACCCTCAGCACAGGCTCTCCACAGGGATGTGTATTGAGTCCCCTTCTATTCACCCTATACACACACGACTGCTCCCCGACCCATCTCGCAAACACCTTCATCAAGTTTGCCGACGACACCACAGTGGTTGGGCTCATCTCAGGGGAGACGAGTCCGACTACAGGGACGAGGTAAACAGACTGACGACGTGGTGTTCAGTAAACAACCTCCAACTGAACACCACAAAAACAAAAGAACTGGTACTGGACTTCAGGAAGGGCAGAGCGGACCCAGCCCCCCTTTACATCCACGGGGACTGTGTGGAAAGGGTCCACTCCATCAGGTTCCTGGGTGTGCAGATGGCCGATGACCTCTCCTGGACTGCAAACACCACGGCGGTGGTTAAGAAAGCCCAGCAGTGTCACCACTTCCTGAGGGTGCTCAGGAGAAATAACCTGGAGGAGAAGCTGCTGGTGATGTTCTACAGAGCCGCCATAGAGAGCATCCTGACGTACTGCATTACAGCGTGGTATGCAGGGTGCTCAGCCGCAGACAGGAAGGCGCTGCAGAGGGTCATCAACACAGCCCAGAAAATCACTGGGTGCCCTCTGCCCAGCCTGGAGGACATTGCCAGCTCTCACTACATCAGCAGAGCTGAAAACATTATCAAGGACTCCTTTCACCCCAGCAACCACCTGTTTGACCTGTTACCCTCAGGCCGACGCTACAGGTCACAAAAGTCACGGACAAACAGACTCAGAGATAGCTTCTTTTCTAGAGCTATCACTGCAGTCAATAACAAAAAATAAAACAACGAAACAAACTACCTCAATGTTACAAATATTGATCACATTGATCAGATTTAAAATTTAGAATCTAAATAACTTAACAAAGCCACTTTAAACTGAAAAAGCCACTTCAAAAATCTTGTGCAATAACATGCTCCACCATAAATATACATATTTCATTTTAGTATAGTTTCTGTTCTCCAGCCATCTGTTTATACTGTTCCCAATCTGTTTATACTGTTCCCCATCTGTTATACTGTTCCCCATCTGTTTATACTGTTCCCCATCTGTCTATACCGTTCACATTATTACATTGTTTATACTATATTGTGAGTTTATTGCTTATATTATACTTTGCTTATTGTTTTATTATATATTATTTTTCTAAAAATGTACCAAGGGGGAGTAGCACTCCAATTTCGTTGTATGCAAATGCAATGACAATAAAGGCTATTCTATTCTATTCTATTCTATTCTATTCTCTATATTTAAATATATTTTTCAAACGCTAACACACTGTTAAAAGCAAAGCACATTCAAAATTGGCAAATTCTGTGAATTCCTGCAGCAACCATATTGAAATATAAAGGAAATCTCAGAATATTTACAATGAATTATACATAATAATTATTTCAAACACAGCTGATTGTAATTTCAACTGAAAAAGAGAAACTTGAGACTTGAACTTGAACTGAATACTCACAGTGATTAGACTATACAGCCCTGAAATTTGATGAATTTGTTTTTTCTTTCAACTTCTTATTTCTTTCAACTTTACTTATCTTTTTTATTTTATTTTTTATTTTTTTGCACTGCATATGCAGCCAGAATGTCTATCACAACAAACAACAGAGAAACTTGGATTCAAACACACACAGAGGGAGAGTGACCTAATTCTCTACTCAGAACGCTATTCTACTATATCTTTACATAGAACATAGTTGTTTGCTGCTTTATCAATGTTCTAAATACTGAGTACAGTGCCTTTAGCGCTGTAAGTCGGTGAAAGCAAAGCTACTGTTATGTGACCGGTTAGGTTTAGGTAACACACGGTGAATGTTAGGGTTGGGCATCAAAATTACTTGGAATATATTATAAAATATACTGTTTAAATAACTTTTTAAGGATGTCTAATATATTTTTAAATACCTTTTTTCAAATGTCTAAAATATGTTTTAGACATCTTAGCTGCTGCCTCCGTCCATACAAAGCAGTTTATGCTGAATTTAAGGCAAATTACTTTCACTGTTGATAGTTAGCCACCATGGTTGGCTACTGGGGCTAAATAGCTTATTGCTATCTCAGTTTCACCCATAATAATTTCTACAGTAACGTCCCCAAGAATCAGGTGGACATGTACGAACAGCGAATTGAGAACAAATGACAAAGTTAACTTGCTTAGTTTACTCAATTCCTGGATGCCTTGAGAGCATGAGTATGTTATTTAATCCCATAGACACTCAATAATTGAGCCAAGACTGCCTAATATTGCTGTTTGACATGAGGTCAGACTACACCAAATACATAAAGAAGGTCTGTCCTAAGGCATTTATTAGTTTCTCACTCTGGGAGAGTGGTAAAAATCTATCTATCTAAAGTATCTCTTTAACCAAATCACACATATTTAGGCTATTCTATGGGATCCATTGATACATTGTGTAATAACTAATGTAATATTTTTCACATCCATTCACTGAGCCTCCCCTGAAACAGTTTGGAGATCCCGCACATGGGAGACGTTTGTCATCATTCTGCCAGAAAGGGTTTATTTTAACCCAAACCACAATCTTTTCCTAGATCTTACCAAGACGTTTTCTTGCCTAAACCCCTCTTTGTCTTTCCATGGACACTTCTTCACTGAGATATGGAGCATTGTGTCAGCAATAAACCTTCACATGACTGAAAGGACCAACAGTACGTAGAGGCACGTCATCAACTCACTGCGTCAGGAAAAAAACAGCTTTGTTCATAGCACAAGCACTTTTTAAAAAAACGACTAAAATGTGGTGCTGATAGTATCAAGTGTATTCTGTGTCATCTCATGGCATTATTCCATTGGTTAGTTTGTAGCAGCACTTACGTTGTGAGAATTTGGTCACTGTCTGAATCCCAACAGTCTTTGATCACCAGAGCATAACAACAGCATGTCTTACAATGACATCCATGGTTTCACCATGTTCCTTATTATCTGATTATAGTCAACTTTGCCTGAGCCAGCCAAAAATCGCACCTTTGAGAGTCCTTTGGGGAAATGAAACTAAGAGAGGATGGGGGAGATGATAAAGAAGGAAGCCGTTGTCGAGAAAAACATGAGGGGGAGCTAAACATGAAAAAAAAATAAGGAAGGAGGAAACAAAGTTGAATTGGAGGAAAGTAATCAAAATAGAGAGGACAGACACAGAAGAGGATAAATGTGAGCAGGAACGACACTAGGCAAGTATTCTTTCCTCAAAGAAATAAGGAAAGGATGAGAAAGAAGGAGCGGGGAGGTGGACAGAACAGAAGGGCAGCAGAGAATTGTAGGAAAGGAGAATAGGAGGCGCAGAGGTGCAGGGCAGACGAAAGAGAAGCAATAGGGAGATGCCGTTAATTCGGAGTTCAGAAAGATTTTTTTAGTTTGACACACTCGGCAGGAGGCCTTTGACTGCTGCTGCCTTTGAACCGCAGTGCACACACAGACAGACAGAGACACACACACACACACACACACACACACACATAATCACGGTTAGCCAAGGATAATGTTTGCTTGGTGGTGAAACAAAACAGAGAAAAAGAGCATAAATGACGAGAGCAACAGTTCCTTATTTGTGTGATAATTTATGTTGATTCATTGCGTCTGTAAATGTCACATATGATCAAAGGCCCCACTGCTCTCTATACACAGACATCATTGGCATAGTGAATGTGAATGTGTGTCTGTCAAGTTTCCAGGAATATGAGTTGACATGGAACAAAGCTCCTTATGGTCAGGTCATGTAGAGAGGCTGAACACCTGCTGATGAAGATAATGCAGATAGAACGGGGACACCACAGAACTCCTGTGGACCACCTGCCCTATCACCCTTTCTCCCTTGGACCCTGTATTTTTTTCTTTGCCCCCTCTCTCCAGCAGTTCCCAATGTTTTCCCGCATTTGTACACCATGTGACGACATCCATTAGCATGAATACTAACTTCCCCATGAATGACTCTTTATAGATCAACATACACTCATGAACGGATTCGTATGATATCATACATAAAGTTCTGTTCAAAAATTTGAATGCTATCTTATGAAATGGCCAACAGAAGGTGCAAAACGGCGCCGGACCGAGTCGAACAAAGCATTGCATTTGGTATGGGTTGGGTTTAGGCATGAAAACTACTCTCACATGAGCAGTTTTAGTCTACAAAATATGGCCTTAGGGTAAGGCATCAAAACTACTTGATGGTTTCTCTCTTTCTCTCTCCTTTTCTTCCTCCCCAACCGGTCAAGACAGATGGCCGTCCTCTACAGAGCTGGGTCTGTCTGACGTTCCTGCCTGTTATAGGGAAGGTTTCCGTTGCCACCGTACTCTACAGAGGAATTGTTGGGTCTATGTAAATCATAAATAAGTCATTGAGTGTGGTCTTTACCTACTCTGTAAAGTGTCCTGAGATAACTTTTGTTATGATTCGACACTATAAATAAAATTGAATTGAATTGAATTGAATTTTAGTACGTCAGGGACATAAAAAGCAACGACAAGCCAAACCCCACACGCCCTGGTCTTGTGGGTGTTTTGGGACCCATCCACCACCACATCCTGCCTCTGTAAGTAGATATTTTATGGAGCTGGAACAGTGACAGTAAACTGAGCTGTTGAAAATGAAAAATTGGCATTGAAACAAGTTTTGCCACTGTGTTTTATTTTTCAGTTGAACGTTTTCTCAAACATTAAAAAAATAATCTCACAACATTTTTTCTTATTTTGATTATGATGGGGTTTTCAATTAATACGTTATTTTTCTTGATGTCTGTCTTTTTTCAGTTACAGTTTTTTACAATGTCAGGATTTTTACAGGCTGGCCTCGGTGAAGACCCAGGACTAGGTGGAGAGATTATATCTCCACACTGGCCTTGGAACGCCTCGGGATCCCCCAGTTAGAGCTGGTTAATGTGGCCCGAGAAAGGGAAGTTTGGGGTCCCCTGCTAGAGTTGCTGCTCCCGGCGACCCGACCCCGGATAAGCGGTTGAAGATGAGTGATGAGTGAGTGAGTGAGTGAGGATTTTTGCAATGTCACTGGTTTTCAGTTTCAACTTTCTGTCACTCTTTTGCCGTGGGGAGGAGGGGCTTAAGGGGAGGGACAAGGAGGGTGCCTTTTAATGATAATTTGCATATCATTTGCATACTATCTGCTATCCTCACATCCTGCACATCGCCTGATAAACGTGCTAACACTACCTTGTAAAAGTAGAGTAATTCAAAATCCTTGTCATCTCCTGCAGGGTTTGTTTTTGTGACTCGGCTGCTCTTGTGACTGCACGGAACTCTGCTGTGCTGGAGGACGATGCTGCTGAATATTTAGCGTTAGGACGTTTATGAGACTTTGTGTAGCAGCAATAGCCCTGGCCTTAAACTCCTAAAAGACAGAATAGGAATGACTGTAAATATTAGCTTATAGCGGACCCAGGGGTTGACATGTGGTATTAGCTAGCATTAACGTTAGCCCTTGTTCAGCTAACCTCTTTCAAAACAGCGCAGCGTCCATTAAAAGTTAATATTAAACCAGCCCGCTTCTATTTCGAAAAACAAGGAATAACAAGTGCGAAAAGCACTGGGATTTCAACTGTATACCCGTCCATGGTGATATTAGATGCTCAGAGCATTCTTCAGGGTTAAGAAACTCAAACTCGGGCCGGTGGAGACCAAAGCTGTTGTCCCGTTCATGACCCGTGCATCATTGTAGTTACAAATGCACATATTTTAACCCCGCCCACAATATTATCCTAACCCTAACCATGTGGTTTTCTTACTTAGACCTAACCACATAGTTTCATGTGAGTTTCCAACATAAACAATATGTTCCCCATGTTAAAAACAGCGACCGGGAGCATCATGCTTTTGACGTGCAAGGCTACCCACTGCATTGACAAGTGATTCCAAAGTGTCCTGATAAAACAGCAGTATGTAAAGAGTTGGGATGAGAATGGGTTGGTTAACCTACAAATGCTGCGCTGTGAGCCATCTGAGTATGGCTGGTGATGCTAGCTATTATTGAGTAATACGTAAGCAGTGGAAACCAGCTTCGCAAAAGCCCTTATCATTGACCATTAAAACTCAGGGGGGTTCAAACATTTTGATCTGAAGAGAAAAGAAAAAAGGTACAGCATATTTAAAGACCAACTACAACAAAGTAACATAAAAATCCATAATAAAATGATTCTACTATTAAACTGCTAATGAAGAAAATCCAGTTTAACACTAACTTGCATTAAATCACTTGTGTATCCCAAAAATTGAGTTTGTTCCAGAAAGATTTACAGTTTATTTCGCATTTTATTAAAGAATGAAGCCACAGCTGAGCCACAGTTTAATGTTTTAGACTGTTAGCAGTAAGGCAGAGTGGAACAGGACTTTGGAGTGAAGATGAAAGACGCAGCCTGTTTAAGTTATTGCAAACTTGGATCCCTCTTCCTCTCTCACTGACACACACCAAGAACACTGGTTATCTTGATCAGTCGCTTGATATCCTGTTTGTTGTACCTGGATCTGTTTTTAGCCCCAGATCCTCTGTCAGGAGGCTTAAATTTGTATCCTTTTCCTCTGATTTACCTGCTCCTCTTCCTCTGTCTGTCTCTTCTCCTGCCTACCTGTCTAGATTTGTACTCACTGCTAGACACTAAGGCACTAGCTGTGTGTGTGTGTGTGTGTGTGTGTGTGTGTGTGTTGGGGGGGGGGGGGGTTAAAAGAACGGATACTTTTCCTGTTGAAAAAGTTGACAAATTGTGACTGGGAAAGCTAAATTGAAGCAGTGGAACTTAAAACTGCAATAACTTGGGGGCAGTGGGCACAAGTTATGAACACAATATTTGCATATCATCACCCTTTAAGTTGATATGGTAAACCTATTAGCAAACAATTGCTTATTTACACACACCGGAGTTGTGTTTGTATCACCTGTTGAATGTAAGTCCAATATTCACTCTCTTTTCGCTCTGGTTTTATTAACTCCTGAGGGAAATATCTGTCTCTTTGGCGGCTAATTGCTCCACTATGTTTGCCAGCTAGTCTCTAACTGTATTTGTCTGCTGTTTGCTGCTGAACCAGCACGTTTTCTTTCCCAGGAGGTCGCTCAGAGCAAGAGCTCCACGATTAAGAGCGCCAAACTCCACATAAGGAGATAGGATGGAGTAGTGGATGGGTCAGACAAAAGGAGCCCACGGTCAGTGTCCTATTCATGTTGCGTGTGTCTTGTGCATCACTGTAATTTTGTTACAAATACACTAATTTTAACCTCACCCACTATCTTTTCCTAACCACTTAGTTTAATGTAAGTTCTTTCCCTGTTTTAGCGTCCTGACAAAATGGCGGTATGTGACAAGTTGGGATGGTAATGGGATTGTTGAGCCGGTAGTCTACAGTACTTTTTTTTACAGCTTTTTAGTTGAAAGCAGCTGCCTGATGTTGCTGAAAACAGCACTGTGAGAGCAGTGAGAGTGAACCAGAACAGGGAAGTTGTAGTAAGACAGCCGAGGGGAGCTTCAGCCACACTGTCAGTAAAACATTTTTATTATAATCCATTAAAGAAACATCAAATAGACAAAACACTGGCAAAAAAGAAACTTTGATTAAAACAATGTTAAGCGATGACCCAATGCGGGCAGTGTGTGCAGATAAAAAGTGTTTGGCTTCCTTCCGTGGCCAAGATACCTGCACAGCGTAGAAGCAGAGGTCCGCCGAAATCTGCCAAATGACATGGCAGACCATGATGATGCCTTTCACACCTTCTAGTGTAGCTCAGCAGACGGTGGACTGTCCGATGCTCCAAGCTCCATGCGCTGCAGCCACAGAGGGAAGCCAAACACCTTTCATTCTGCAAACACTGCTCGCATTGATACAGAGCAGGATTTACATCAGGAAAAAATGTCATTAGGTAAGCATGTCTGACTAACTAGTTACATGCAGTAGTAACCTCACCCTACTCCCAGGGCCAAGGTTTAGCATATAAATATCTATAAAGATTATTATGCCAGCCAGTGTGTGGGAGTCCTAATACTGTTCTCAGATGTCACTTAAACTGAATCTGCCAGATGGATTGATTCTCATTTGCTCAGCATATCCATCTGGGAACTTTCCTTTGGAGATCTTTTGGAAAGGGGTGAAAATACTTATTGCTGATTGGATAAACCATCTGTCTATCACCAAATCAACAAATCGGATAAACGAAGCATATGACGTACAGTGTTGAGGCAAAGCTCAGAAAGTAAACATGTCTGTAAAGGATATTTTCTGTTTGTGTAACATGAATTTACGTATAAAAGGCCCAAATTCAGGTGCCCGGTCAATATTCAACAGAAGGATCACAGAGAAACAAGAGTTAGCGAGCGGCTCTCATCTCATCTGTGAAAGCTGCCATGTTGTTTACACTGAACAGTCCCTTCCTGTTGCGTCACACTTCGAGCTGCCTCAAAACCAACGCTGATTTGTTCGGTCGCTTGGCAAACTTCTCCAAATTATCTTTGCCGCAACTTACCAGACTGATCTGCGAGTAAAATAAGGGTAGATGTCACTCATCTCAGTCGAGTTTTAAGGCTGGCCTTGTGCATGGAGCATTGCTTGATGCAGCGTATGGGTTGTCAAATCATTCACTGTATGCTTGCTTGTGTTTAATTTGTTTACGGCATTTTTTTTTAGGGTTATGTCACTGTCCTGTCTCCTGGTTTTCCGTGTTTTATTTCGAAAAGTAACTCTCCTCTCGTTTCAGGTCACTTGCCCTTCCTCTTCTGTCACCGGCCTGACGTTCCCCCCTGATCCATGATTGTTTCCACCTGTGTTCCCCTTCCTCATGGGTGTATAGTCTGTGTCTTCCCCTGTCTCGTTGCCGGAGTATTTTGTTTGTCTTGTCGAATACTTCCAGCCCCGATCCACAGCCTTGCCCCAGCCTTTGAGTCTGAGTATCGCCACGCTCTTGTTTTCTGCTTTTCTGTTTTTTCCTCTGATGAAGAGTGATTTTGATTTTGATTGCATTTTTGTCAGCCTTGTTTTTTGGAGAAGCTAATTTTATAGTCCCTTTGTTTTCCTCCTGTTCAGAGTGACTTTGTTTTGTGTTTTTACTAGCTCAGTGCAGCTTAAGTTTGGTTCTCAGCCTTTTTGTGAGCTGAAGTTTCAGAATAAAAGCCAGCATAACCTGTTCACCTTCACATCTGAGTCCTCATTCCTGCCCAACCCTGACAGGTTAATTTTAAGATGCTTACCCTCTCAGCTCTCATCTATCCACTGTCAAAAAAAAATAAAAAATTATAAAATGCTCTGTATGTGTTTGTGTTGTTGAGTGTGTGTATGAATGTGTATGTCTATGTGTGGACATACAGGGGCATGGAAAGAACAGACGGATCGAAAGAACACACCAGAGAATCAACTGATAAAAACCCTGTGGCAGGAAGAGGGGGGATGATGGGAAGGAGTTTCTTTTATTTATGTATTAGCAACTTTATAATGCAAGTGCATTGATCTTTGTTCATCTATATTCTACAGATCAGCCGAGGGCTGGGTGAAGCATAGGTAGCACAGCTGGATACACAAACACATTTGTGTAACTACACTTCTAAGGGTCCTCCATTGACTGCATGCCTCCCTAACACAGTTGGAGTTGGATTAGGGGGAATACATTATCAGTCGCTAAGGTTTTAGACGTAACCAATCAAATCACCTTGTTCCTTTCCCTTTAAAAGCACTGCACTCTCTGCCAGGGTGCTCTGATAATTTGGTGGCAGAATGGGAGCATTCTCTTGCACTACCAAAGCTACTCCCCTGAGGAAATTGATGCTCATATGCACAGAACAAGCACATATACAACACCTTCCATTAAATTAGCTCAGGAGGAGATAACACATTTGGTTAATTTGTTTTGCTCTGGTGCTAAGAGAACAGTTGCACAGTATAGGAAATGGCTTAATGATATTAGATAGTCCAATGATATTAGATGAAAAACCAAATAAGAGTTGGAGGCAAACTGCAGGGATATTTTGGCTCCAGGAGGGGGGGCTTCCAGCAGCCACTCCCTCACATCTGTGGAGAATGCAGCTGGCCTCAACAATCTGTACTCAGTGTGACATGGTGCTGACTGATGGTTGTATGTTCAATAACAACACTACTGCATCTGTGTAAGAAATACAAATGCAATACCTTACTTTTCCTGTTTCAGTTTGCTAATTTGGCCAAGCAATCAGTTAGAAAGGCTTGCAGGTGAGCACACACAAAGTCTTCTCATACTTGACAATTAGTTGCACTGAGGGTTGATCCATGTGATCTTTATTGAAACTCCAGTTTCTGAAAGCTCCACTCTAATTGGTTTGTCAATCACAAGAGTGTTGACACACTTCAGAATGATGTGGATGAGTTCTTTTCATCAGTCTGCCGGAAAACAAACAGTTTGAATCTCAACCAGAGCAGCAACAGAAACAGAACCTTGTTGAGCAGTACAAAGAGGAACAGCTGAGTTTGACAAGTTCATCATCATCCTCATCACTTACAGTCAAACAAGGTGTAAGTTATGTATACGTTATACCCAATTCAATCAGCCCCGGGACAATCTGAGATGGCCTCATTGGAAACTGGTTGAAAAAAGGCACACACTTTCAAAACACACCTGGCATGGTGATTTGATTAGTCATAGTCTATCAAACTCTCAGTCAATTAAAAAGAAAATATATTTTCCATCAAGAAAAGCCTTCAGTACCATTCTCTCCTCTCAATTAAGAAACACTTCTGATAAAACTGATGCTATTGCAGGATCTAGGCTAATCTCTTTAGGAGCTGCCATTGTTGTTTTGAACGATCAGTCACCTCTTGTATAGTGGTCAAACCCCACTTCCCGCTTCCCCCTTAGCTACCGGAAGCTCCTCACAGGACACTGATTACTTGAAAAGCATTAATTGGAGTCTGATGGATTTTCGTGTGATTGTGTGTTATTGCGAGAATTCGGCTACTGTGCTTGGCCATAAATGTTCTCTGGGCCTTGAATAGGAATTTTCATTTTGGGGGAGTTCAGCTGATGAAAATGTTTCGCCTATGCAGGAAAGATAACTTAACTACGACAGATGGTCTGCAGGACATGTACGGCTTAGTATCATCTGTCTGACAATGAAATTAAATATCATGCTGTTTGATAATATGGCTCAAAGGAAGTAAATAAATAGAAAATATAATATGTCCTGGAATGGAGCCCTGAGGCACCCAACACACAGATGGTGCTTCGGAGCAGGTAAAGCCATGTAGACAACACGTTGTCTTTTAGAAAAGTATGAAGACATCCAGTGGAATGCTATCTCTGACATCAACCAATGTCCTCATTCTTCCAATGCTATGATCCACCATGTCAACAGCGGTGCTCATATCCAGCAGAACCAGCTCTGAGCATTCACCATCAGCCTTCATCAAGAGAGCTCTGTTAACTCCTACAAAACCAGTCTCTATACACTGTTGCTTCCACAATATCATTTTTTAATTGATAACAATCTTCACCACCCTTGGCGCATTTCAAAAACGCAGATATTTTTGCTTTTCAGGTGGTTTTCCGACACTCTCTCTCTGTCTGCTGGTAGGAGTTTGCTCACCTGTGTGAGCGTGTGTGTATCTGCGCAATGTGTCTGTGTGTGTGCGCATAACTCTGTCATATGTGATACAGAGAACAGAGGAGAATTGTTAAAGCATCACCATGTAGAGACAAGCAAGTAAAATGCCGTTGTGTAAATACGATATAGGGGTGCACCGATTGCAATTATGTTGGCCGATCCTAATTGCCGATTTTGTCTAACCTGTTGATTCTACACCTATTCACAGCATACAGAAACATTTTTGGAGCTTTTCTATTGAAACAAACTATACAATATAATGGATAAAACTAATATCGATAAAAATATTTTAAAATGTAACAGGTGAGGTAGTCTAAAATTATTAACAGATTAACATTGCAGAATGACAGGCAACTCTTTTTCTCATCTACCTGTTTCTGTTTATCGTTGTTGTGGAACCCACTTGTCGCAGGTCAAAAGGTGCACCTGAATGCACTATGAAGTCCCATCTGCACTGCCGTTCGTTGTTTGTTTACATAACACACAAAGAACGCAAACATGTTTCCACACCAATTTTCAAGTTTTCAAGTGCAAGTTTCGCAAATTGCAAACGTTCTGTCTTCTTCGTTCAGAGTGTAGAAATCCAACACCGAAGACATGCTGGCTCACTGACCGTGACTATTGATCGGGACTGACACTACGGGACTGTAACACGCCACATTCCTGTGTCTGCTTCAAAATAAAAGTCAACTCACATGATGATGCCAATTAAAAGCTTTTACTGTGAAGCTGCAAATGTGGGAAAGGTTCAGTTTGCATTAGCAGCAGTAACTTAACTGCACAATTAATATAGTGTTTTATTCATATAAAAAGCTGTGACCCAGGGATTACCAGTGCAGCATCGCCCTGCCAAGCAACGTAATCGGTGCACCCCTGTCTAAATAACATATGGCTTTTTAGTTTTAGTGTAGTTTTTTTTTTTGGCAGTTTTTCAAGCCTTTTTCATATAGGACAAACAGGAAATGGGATGGGATAGTGGGAGCAGCAAAGGGCTGCAGGACGGAGTGGAACCTGCGGCCGCTGCCTCGAGGACCTTCAGTCTCTTTACATGGGGCGACTGCTTTAACCACTGTTCCACTGGCCACCCAACTATTTAGTTTGTTTTATAAAATGACAATGTGTAGACCAGTTCTATAGGAAATGTATCCTTAAATTACTTCTGATGTGATCTGGAGCTATGTAGAAGATACAATTAAATAACATTAACTTGACCTTGGAGAGCTGAGATATTTGATTTCTTCCACAATCTCTTGTTTCCTACACTCTCTTTTAATGCCACAAATTATTTCAGTGACCTAAGGATGAGATCATTTTGCTTTGAATATGCATTTGAGCAGGGTAACATTGTCTAAGGCAGTTGTGAACAAATCATTAAAGCGGTTACCTAGATCAATAGTTACAAAGAAATCAAAGGATTCACCAGACTTGATAAATGATGAGGAAAATGTCAGCAAATGTCCTACTGAATCGTGAAGATTCCTGTTTACATAAAACACAGTTAAAAATCTGACATAGATGATTAGAAATACAAATGTCCCTTCAAACCAAAGATGATAAATCCAGAACCAAATAAAAAAATAAATCCAGTGTACCCACCCTTATAGTTAGGGCTTGAAAACTCTAAAATAACAGCTTCAAATAAGTTTGATGCTAAACTAACTTGTAGGAACAATTAAGCATATGTCATGATAAAATTACATGAATACCTTGTATTATGATGATTATGATGTTATACATGATAAAGATAATTTATCGTCCATAATGGATTATTCACATTACTCTCTCTCTCTCCTTTTCTCACTCATACACACAATGGTTTTTGAGTGAGCAGGAGGAGCCAACTGTACTGTACCATAGATTAATCTTAAATACAGTGTAACATAGTATATACTGCAGTTTGAATATCAGGATTTGGGCGTGTGTGTATGTGTGTGTGTGTGTGAGAGAGAGAGAGAGAGAGAGAGAGAGAGAGAGAGAGAGAGAGAGAGAGAGAGAGAGAGAGAGAACAAAGAGAAAACGGTCAGAGCTATACACTCTTTTTATAAAACCCTTGTGTGATTGGCTGCCCTGTAAGGGGTGGGGGAGGGGTTTTCCCCGAAAAACAACCAATCGCTGCCCTTCATAGTGAAGTCAATCCCTTACAAGCAACTGACCAATTGAAGTGAACCTTGCCCAAATATGGATGTGTGGTAACCCGGTCACCATCAGATCACCATGGGATCTTCTTTGATCATTTGAACCTTTTGGCTGCACTGTTTTCACCTATTTTTTTTCTTTCTTAAAGGAAATCAAGGTAAAGTGTGCATAAGAGGGAACACAATATTATGCTGTGAACAGCACAGCATTCCATACATCAATATGGCAATTATCCAACTACTACAGAGAAACAGCAACCATAAATACTGATGCTGCTACTACCATTTAAAAGGTCAACCCAATTATTTCTCACTAGTATCAATGGTTTTCAGTCATCTGCTTGTAATAATGATAATTGAATTTGTTAAATATTGTGTGCATGTGTCAGTTTTCCAGGTTTTAGAGACTCATTTGTCATTCCTACATATCCTGTTAATGAGTAGAATAGAAGAAACATACTTTATTGATCCCAAAAAATGTTCATGAGTGACCTAGTGCAGTGTTAGCAAACCGATTCCAGTGTTAGCAAACCGATTCCGATGGCTGCTACAGCGCCTACCTATTGGACAAATGGCACAAATGCATATCTACTCATGTCTACCGAATATGGTTGCAATAGCAGAAAGTATTCAGGAGTAATGAGATGTTTTTTCTAATATACGCCGTGGCCACAAAATTGAGCAAACTTTGAGGGCCAGCAAAAAACAAAGAAAAAAATATCTAAAAAAGTCACCTTTGCCCGCTTGGTCCTCAGATGTTATGAACCGTATTTGGTGACGACTGGTAAACATGTAGAAGGAGCAGCCAATAAGTGGATTTGGACCCAATTCAAAATGGTGGAGAATCTATCTAGACTCAATAATTTTGTTTCTGACACCTAGAGGCCAAAGTCTAGAGTTCACCGTTATAGTGCCACCATCTGACCAAATTGCACCAAATTTGGCACTTCACTCCCTCCCCAGCCATAGGCCTGCCATGTGTGAAGTAGATCTGAAGTTTTTTTTTTTTTGGATTGAGATACAAAGAGGCAGATGGGAAATTTAGTGAGGAAGCCTTGAACTTCCTTCTTTCATCCTTTGAGCCTTGGAAGTAAAAAAAAAAGTGTGTTCCTTTTGTGCAGCAGTCATTGTTCCATTAGTGTTCTTGGTACATCAGAAAATTAAAGATAAGCAGTATGACCTATGTCATGTACACACAGAACAATAAAATGGTCAGTGTAGTAACGTGACAACCCCGCTGTCAAACAGCTTACACGATAAGATACATTTTCAGCCTGTGTGGCAGTTCTTTGATCTCAGGGACCTGTTAGTGAAGCTGCAACAGGACTATTTGTTGGCTGTGTAAAGACTGAAACTGAGGCCGACACCTCACAAGCAAGCAATGACACCGGAAAGTGAGCTGTTCCTGCCTCCAAAATAATGTTTACAGTTTTACTTCGGAAAAATAAGCATGTCAATAAATGACAAGATATTAATTTTTTTAATGACTTGGTTACAACGACCCTAAGATATATATGTTTAACTAATTGTTTGAAAATAAACGTAGTGGTTGTGTTAGGTCGCATAAATATGATGGCTTTGCCTAGAGCTGCACGGATATTGCCAAAATAATGATTTTGAACATGAGACCACAATAATAAGGATTATTCATTGATTTTTGGGACAAGATATCTTAATTGCACTTCCACATTTAAATAAAAATAGTTATTATTTCACTTCCATGTTGTGCTATTACTTTACAAATCTTTGCATCAGAAAAAGTAAGGTTGGATCCCTTTTGGATATTTGTTTGTTTTTCAATACTGTAGAATAACTATATATATATATATATATATATATATATATATATATATATATATATATATATATATATATTTCAAATTAATGCATTGGATTAAACCAAAAGACGTGGATTGTAGTACAGTGTTTCCATATCAGCTCAGTGTGAAAGTCTTTTTTTTCTGTGCATTTACGATTGCCACTGCCCAGATGAGTCCTTCACGAGTCACGTTGTTCATTTAGGAAGCCCTTGACTTGATGTGCAGCAGAGTTTTCTGTTAGCGGAGCACTCATTTTAAACATCAATATCACGGTCAATCATGATTATTTAATTGTGGGAAGCCAAAACTGACATTGTGATTAACATCCGATCAATTGTGCAGGCCTAGCTCTGGTACTTGTACAGATGTTTTTATTTTGGCTTCATTGAACCATGGCCTGCTGCATGCACTGGAGCATTAAATAGCTAAGTGTGATGCAGTTTGAAGTCTGACACATATGAATGTCTCTTAGAATGATTTGATTGCTCAATACACAGCAGGTTTTCTTTGTCATGAATTGTTAACTTGGAAGCAACTAAGCTGCATGTATGAAAATGACACTGGAAAAAAGGATAGAGTGCTCAAGAGTTGAGGTATATCAGAGTCGAAAAAGTGATTGTCAGAACAACTGCTGGTGAAAAGCACTGGTAGCAGTAATGGAGGCTTTTGTTGGACCATTGTGGTGATGAAAAGTAAGCTAAAAAAAGGAACTGTGTGAAAGAAAGAAAGTGTCTGATGCTGTCTTAAGGCTCAGGTGAAACACACAACACATATTGCAGAGGGTGATGTCATTTGTTGCACTTCATACAGACAGAATAAGAAGAAGCAAAGGTACAGTAGCCAGTGTGTCTATCTGGGTAGTAAATGCGCGAAAATTGCTGATTTTTGGATGCAAATAGATGCTGGGAAATAGGACAGTGAGATATTCTGAGGTTAGGAACGCAATATGTTTTGTCCCTCATATATTTTATTTAACACATTCTCGCTGTACATTTGGTTGTATATTCTACATATAAACCAACATTTGCACAAGATTTATCACCAAACACCAAAGTCGTAATGGCACTAAAAAAAAGTAAAATGAGCAGAATAGATGGCATAAAAAACTCCTAAGTAAAGGTTTAAAATTGCACCAAAATCCCTCCAAAGTCATTCCTATTCAGACTTATTTAGCATGAGAAAAGGAACTTGATAGCAGCATGATGTGGTTCCCTCATGCTAATCACCTGTGATGGTGTGAGGCAGCGTACTTTAGTCAGAGCGTAGGGGGCCGCGAGCTGAGGACTGGTGACAGCATTAATCAGTCAACCAGTAGATATGACAGTCTTAATCAAGGCAACGAGCGGATGGCAGGAGTTCTCGCTGGCTGAAAATCAACACCCAGACCATTCTGCGTCTCAATTGCTGACTGCGATGCATATAAATAACTTGCATGGCCCATTACACTCACCACACGCTGACAGAAACACACTGGGTTACACACGCGCACACACAAACATTCTGTGAGCGGCTCACTCCGACGGCTCTAAGAGTTGTCAGAGTGAATTACCTGCATGTCAGAATGGAACAGATAAATTGTCGGGGGAGCCAAGCAAATTGACTCGGTCAAGGCTGTTGATCTGTTGTTGTAGTGCAGAAAGGACTGACAGATACACTCACTCTTAAACGCACACACACGCGCACACAAACACACACACACACACACATGCACACACACACACACTCAGTCTCCACCCAGAATCCATCAACTCCAGCATTTAAACATAATAAAACACAGAGCTCTGAAGGGATAATTTGGTGAGTTTAAACATACGTTGATAATTGTATCTTTTAAAGAAAAACCCAATGATGAATGCCACTCAACTAACTTGTTTTGTAAGTTTTTCACTGTTCATGACTCATCCTAGAGGTTTGCCTTTAACAGCTGTTTTTTTTAAGTCAAAATATTTAAATTTTGGTTTTGGAATCTCTGAATGTTCTACACCTAGTAGCATATGGAGAAAAAAAACAATACAATATCAATAATAAAGATGGTACAGATTATATTTTTTTTAAATTGTACAAAACATATGCCTTTTTATAACCTTAAATATAAAGGTTACATATTAGACCAATTTAAAGCTACGCACTTACAACTGTATGAATAGAAATGACATTAAGGTCATTAAATGAAGAAGGCTGGTTAATGAAAAACAGATGAACGTACCATGTGTAAAGTGTATATATACTTTTTGTTGTACTACATTGCTGGTTTTACTTTAGTTTAATTTAGTGTCTTTTTAATTACTCAATGCAGAAAAAGTTAAAATAAAACATATTGAAGCCAATTGCTTTATTTCTGATTGGTTTTAGAAGTCATTAATGTTGCTTCATGCTAAAAAATAAATAAATAATCAAAGATACTTAGTATACATAGTACAATGATTAGATGCCATAGACTATATATAAAGATGGACGATGCAGCTTCACTACCTCCCACTGTACAAAAGTGAAGCCTAAATATCATGGGCACCGCCATGATGTCCGTTTGAGGGTCATGCCCAATAGAATATAGGATATAGGTTATCAAAATCAGTGGCGTTTCCAGGAGATTTTGGGTCAAAGTCCCGCCCATACACCTGCCTGACCAGTAGTGTGGTGTAGTGGTTAGCACTGTGGCCTCACAGTGAGAAGGTGGGTGTTCTCGGGTTTGCTCCCGCAGTCCAAAGATGTGCAGGTGTTAGGTTAATTGATGACTCGGAAATTACATGTAGGTGTGAATGTTTGTCTGTCTCTGTGCGTCTTTATGTGCCCCGCGATAGACTGGCGTCCTGTCCAGGGTGTACCCCGCCTCACGCCCGTTGTCAGCTGGGATCGACTTCAGCGACCCCGACAGGGACAAGCAGTTGAAGATGAATGAATGAATGAAAAATCAATCAGCATGATCAGAACTACCTAAAATGTTAGAATCTACAACCACTAACATGGAAGGGGCAGAGTTTAGGACATATACACTGAGGGATGATTAGACAGTATGAAAGATTTTGGTAAGGTTGGTAAAAAGAAACTTGTGAAGGCTCTTTTAAAAGGCATAGACTATATCTCTATTAGACTATATATCAATGCTTGCTTGTTAGTAACTAACACAACTTCGTGCACCAATGAACCCTAAAAATGGGCTATTTTGGAGCAATTACCTGAACTTTATCATTTGTTGTATTACAGTTTTCAGTGCTACAGTAAGACACACTATGAAACTGATCTCCATGATCTTCTGATCACAGCAAAAGTTTTCTCACTAAATGGGTTCATACATTTTCATTGGTTTCATAAATTTTTCGCACACTTTTTGAAAACATTTAACACATATTTCATAGAAAGACTCCAAATTGTATTAACCCAAAAATGTATTCCCAACAAATTACTTTCATAATTCTGAATCTCTAATTCACCTGTGTGAAACTCTTTCACGTAATTCTTCAGTCAGCTATCAGTCAGTATTTCAAGTCTTCATTTATTTTTTATTTCATATATTTCTACATGGAAGTTTAATTTGGCAGCTGCAATGTTTCATTTTTATTTACAGTATTCAAGAATTCAGAGTTTCCAAAGGACGGGAACAAGAGGGAAATGAGGTGCAACACAGAAGTATGGAGACTGTCTGTCTCTGTTTGTCTCTATGTGCCCTGTGATGGATGGTCTCACGAGAGTGCAACCATTCACACTCACATTCACACCTACAGGCAATTTAGAGTCACCAATTAACCTAACACCTGCATGTCTTTTAACTGGGGGAGGAAGCCGGAGAACCCGGAGAGAACCCACACAGACACGGGGAGAACATGTGAACCCCACACAGAAGGGCCCAGGAACCAGGAACTGTTCTCGTGAGACCAACCTGCAGAAATCTATCATCACAACTGTCAAGACCAATGAGGCAAATACCTTGCACAATATCATTTCCTCAATCTAAACTGCAGTTAGATTGTGATTAGAGGTTGACTAGTGTTGTTCCTCATTTCCCTCCCTCAGGGAATATTGGTTATATGTAAAACCTCCAGTTTCGTCTCAGTCCGTACATTTGGTACAACACAGAAGTTTGAGGATGCATCATCATGCCCCGACATACCCCTGCATCAAGTCTGAGTATATGCTGCCCCGACAGCAGTAACCATTAGAGCTGAGCCGTAACCCGCGCGCGTCGCTCTGCTCACTCACTCACAGAGCAGCTCTCTGTCTCTCCCTCAGTCACTTTGCAGGTCCTTCTATTAAGGTTTAGGGTTTCTTCAGCTTCAGGTTTGTTTTTACTTCGGTTTGTACTCACTTATTAACCAGTAGAGTTCTGGTAAATGTGGGTTCGTTCAGAAGTGCTGCTTTGTAGAATGGGACTCACGTTGCGTCTCTGACTGTGGGACATTTTTTTCTTTTTCTTTTTTGCAGATTCTAACCAGTTTTTTAACCAGTGTCTGACACTTTCTCATGTATTTCATAAAAAATAAAGGTAGTATGTGTACACACACACACACACACACACACAGACTCACTCATAAAAAAGAACCAAAAATTAAAAGTCACACTGATGGTAAAAAGATTAAAAGTTAAAAAAAAAGAAAGTTATGTTGAGTATGGAAACTCTTGTTCATTACATTCATGTGTTGTCTTCATTGTTGTAAACTTGTAAATGAATGAATGAATGAATGCATGAATGAATGAATGCTTTATTTCAAACATGTGAAAAATAAATTACACTTGAAGCACGTAAATTGTTTTCTAATCAGCAATAAAAATAACTATTTCTGATCAACCATATCAATTGCATGCTTAAAATAATATACTTGTTAAAGCGCCACCCATTTCAAGACAACCAGACCCACTTCCAGATTAGACCCCATCCACTTCCGGGTTAGCCCCCCCCCACTCCGAGTGCAAATACGGATACAGATAATTAATATCCTAAACAGATAGAGATACAGATAATACTGTACTCACTCATCCCTAATAACCATGATGAGGTTCCTGCAGCGAGTGAAGACTGAGTGACACCCTGAGCTGTTACATCCAGCCAATACAATTTCATGAATGTGTGAGAAGAAGCTCTGCTCGCAGCTGAACGGACTTCCTCGAATGAATCTTACTTAAAAAGGGACCAAGCCGCAGTCATGCCTCTAGTGGAGGGAGCATGCACCCAACCGGGCACCTCTCCGCCACTACATGTATAAGCACAGGAAATCACCTCCACAACCAAATGAGAAAGGCGCTGTTTGGAAAGTGCCTTTCCTTTAACAGGGCAAAACACCCGAAAAGCTGGTCTGTTGAGCATGCCTCCTGTGTTTGGTCAATATACAGGCATAATGCAAGCACCGGGCATTAATTATGTAGGTGCTGTTGATTGGCCGATATAAACGGAGGTGGAGAAAATGATGTCAGTACAAAAGATAGGTATGTATGCGGGATTAGATCACAACATAACTTTATAGTTGTCCAGCCTGAACTGCATATGAAGGATGAACAGAGAGTGAATGTATATCTCCCATGCATTTAATTGAACACAGGGCTAATAACAGCGCAGTCTAATAAGAGAGCACATCGATACCCACAGACAGAAGTGGCTCGAATTGTGCCCCACACAATGCGTCTAACACTAGAGCGAAGTCCCACTGGGGGATCAAACATTTGCACACTGGTCTTTTTCGCAGTACACCCTTCATAAAGCGCATCACCAGAGGATGGGAGCCAGGCGATTTACCATAAAACCCCACATGACAGGCAGAGATAGTTGACAGATAGACCGTTACTGGGGGAAATGACAGACCTTTCACCAGTAATTCCTGCAGAAATGTCAAGATATCCACGACAGAGCTCTGGAAGGGAGAAACTCATTTTTTCACACCAGGCATCAAATATACAGCGTTTCAGCACATACAGCCCCTGTGTGGATGCTGCTCTGACACTCTGTATCGTGCCAATAACACTGGCAGGCAACCCTGTAGCCATAAGTTTTCTCCCTTTCAGGGGCCAGGCCCAGTGATCCCAGATCCCAGGGAACGTGATGTTCTAGCAGCTCTAACCCGAGGAGCGCGCTCGCGACCAGTTGCAGGAAAAACATTAGAACAATCCGCTTTTCTTTTTTTACAGGCGAGAAGTTTGCCTACAGTGGCCCTGCGGAACCACTGCCATATCTGTTCCACTGCAACCCGTGGAATCTCCACTACCCCATGGAGTGAAGGTCTGCTCTGTTATTTAACAAGGATGTGTGTCTCTCCATTCCAGCAGACTGTGGGAAAGATAGAGCAGGGGAAGAGGATGTGTCCCTTCCTGTTTTTGTGCGCAATTACACATGCATTGTTGCTGCTCACCAGAGCCTGGTGTTCCGCCAGCAGACCACATTGTAAAAATGTCTCAGTGACAGTAACACCGATTTGTTGAAAGCTGTTATTCTCTGTGCCCGATTCTCTTGATAGTCAAAGGGATCGTATTCCCTGACCTCTGGCCAGTAACAGAAATGCCTCATGAGAGACAAGCCGTATGGCAGGATGCTGTGCCCTCATATGCAAAGTGAATAAACTGTCTGTATTCAGGCAGTGAAAATACGAGTCCTTGCACCGGATTTCCTCTCCCAATACTGGGAAAGATGATAGATGCACTTTTACTATCTATATATATATATATATATATATATGTATATATATATATATATATATATATATATATATATATATATATGACAAACATACAGCTCAAACTAAGGCTGAACCACTTCATATTGATAGTTGTATTTAGTATGTTGTTGTCAACTGTGTAATGATTGAAAGAAAACACTTATTTGACACAAGTTATGGTGTTTGATGGGAATATTTTCTTGTGTTGCATGTGTTAAATGTTTTGAGAGTGTTGGAGCATTTTGCAAACAAAATGTGTAATTTTGGCCAGAAACTGTCAGTCCAGGGGCCCGTTTCACAAAGCAGGTTTAGTGAAAACTCTGAGTCTGTTAACCCTGAAATGAGGGAAACTCTGAGTTTTCCGCTTCACAAAGGGAGGTAACTCAAACCAGAGACAGAGGGGTAACTCTAGACTGTTTCACAAAGAGAGGTAACTTAACCTCTCGGTCAGTTACCATGGTAACATGCTCTCTGAAACATTCTAACATTCTCTCTGTCTCCGCCCTCTTTCAGCCACACACGGTGTTTGATTTCCTCATTCATTCAGTCAGCGGGCGAGTTTTGGCGTAGTATAGTTCTGTCGTCTGTTTTTTCAGAAAATCATTGCAAAAATCAGTCAGTAGGCCTACATTAGAAGTTATATTAGGTGGCAACTGTTTCGGTAGATGATTATCAAACTATTGATTATAGATGTTCTTGCATTTCCAGGCAATTCTCTTTTTGAGCGGTACCGTTTCATATCACAGCAGATATTGTGTGTTGTGCTGTGTTTTTTTGCAAAAGGGAGTTTTTTATACAACGTATAAAAATCAGTCAGTAAGCCTACATTGGAAGTTATATTAGGTGGTGACTATTTCACTACCATGGCGTGTCCTTTTGATAACGATCCCATGGATGAAGGTGCAGCATTACTGCACAGAGAATTAAATATTCGTCGGGAGATGATTATCAGACCGCGCATAGACGTCCTTAATATACTGCAGCCATAATTGCAAAATGAATGAAATGGATCTTTTGAGCAAGTTGAATGTATTTGACTTAGCGTTAGAATCTCAGCTTTTCTTGCAATTCATAGGTTCAAAAGTGTGTGCTTTTAATTTGGTTACCTGTATATAAACTACTCCTATAGGTGGAAACAACAGCCTTCTGATCCAGAATATCACCTATAATGCGAGGGGGTGCATTTCACGGCAGGGGTGCTGAATACGGCACAACACTGTTTCATGTCACAGTCCATCATTTACATACACAGCCTCACCGTCCTTACATTTCCAACATTAACAACCAAAGTCATGCTCTCACATCCCAGCAGATATTGTGTGTTGCGCTGCGTTTTTTTGCAAATGGGAGTTTTTTATACAACATATGAAACAGCCACAGCCACTACGTTTAAACTTACGCACTGACCCGAGCAGCAATGTTCTCCCACACCGTCTCCCTGTCTTTTGCTGCTGCAGTGGTGTTACACTTTCGGCGAAAACATGCTCAAACTCTCCGTATGAGCGCATTAATATTTCCAATTCCAGTGGTTGCGTAGCGCTCCGCTTCCCCGTTGCTATGGTGACTCGTCGAATCAGGGCTCCATTGATGCTGTCTTTTTTTACTTGTGGTGCACGCGCTTAACTCCAGGTCAAACTACTCTGTACTCTCTCTACTGAGTTGATCAACCTAATGCAAATCTGCTGTTCTGGAACCGAAAACTCAGAGTTTCCTATCTCAGAGTAGATCAACTCAGAGTTCAGGGTTAGACTCAGAGTTTTTTTAACCTGCTTTGTGAAACAGACCCCTGGTCTGTGTGTGAACTCTTTTAAATTGTATCGTCTGAGTAGACCAATGTGTTCAAGCAAATGAGAAAAACTGTCACATGTCTTTTTGACTCTCGTATGACACACACCAATTAGAGTCACTTACAATGCAACAGTAATGTGTGATGGGTTACGTATCTTAAGTGAGCTTGAAGTTTCTCATTGAATTAAACTGAACTGAATAGCTTTTTGTTTGTCTTTGTATGTATATTGATCCATTTACATTGGCAGTCTTTACAGGCAACCGCATCATGCACACGAGCATATCCCATCATGCCCAGTGCATGATGGGATCTGCTCTTCCATCCACCATCTACAGCACTGGCAATGATTGACTGATGTCTGAGACCCAACAGAGATATCAAAAAACAAGAGGCCTGTGTTTAAGAAAGCAATTGATATTATGTATACCTTGTCAGGAAAAAATATATATCTACCAGCAATCACATACTTGAACCCACAATCTCACTCAGAAATGCTCTTTTTTTCTCAATGTGAATTTGAAAAGGCTTGAAAAATAAGTACAAGCTACAGTATATCAGTTGTCACCAGATTTCTTTTTCTTTTTTCTCCTTCTCATCTTTCCTTTTACTGCAGCCACAAAATATTGTGTCCAATGAAGCAGAAGTACCACCAACACAGGCTTCAAAAGACAGAAACATTTTTTGCTCGTGCTCCAGTTCTCCCGTCATAATGTCTCTTTGTTGGCCCCATCCCCTGGCATGAACTACAAGACGTTTTGAGACCCACTTTTCCAGTTTAATTTGAGCAACCTCTGAATCACCATGTTTAATTTCCACATTACTTGACTTAACTGCCAACATAACTGCCTGGCCGCTGTTAATGTGCTATTGTCTCTTTGAAATCTTCAGCTTCATTTTTCGGTCATAATTCAGCCAATAAACTAAGCTGCACCGTGCAAATTAACATAAAAGATGCAGAAGGAAAGTGAGTGGGGTTCCTTACTGCATGTGGCTCGCTGAGTTACCTGCAATTACCTTTATAATTACATCTAGAGTGGCTCCATCAATATGAATAGTGATGGGCAGGGGTGTAGCAAAAACTTTTGGACCCTGTACATCGCTAATTATTGTAGCACGTTTGCATCTCTCGTCTCAAAAGGGCCCTGTATACTCAATACCCTTTCATCCCCGGTCTGACGCTCCTGGTACTTACTTAATGAATAGTATGAAGTATTATCATTCCCACGGTGTCAAATACTGAAATTTTGTCAAAGCCCTGATTGTGCTCAAAACACACCCTTGAGAATCCAGTTGCCTTACATTACCACCATCATGAAAGAAAATGACAAAAGAAGAACTAAGAAGCATTGAGGATGAACTAAAGTTCACCTCTAAAGTTCAAGCACTGAGTCAAATGACTATAAGTAAAGTCAAAGGTGTTGCTACCCTGGCTCTACAGACATTTTACCCTTTTTCAGCTATGGGTTCAGCCTCACTGTTCTGCTCAACCTAAAAAAATTCGGTAAGATGTTTGCCACAAAAACCTTTAATCAGGTATATGCTAGTTTTTACAGCTTGTTCCGCTTCCCTCAAGTGGACAAAAAACTGAATTATTATTGCTACTGTAATTTGAATCATTATATAAACAGAGATTACCTGGTCCCTGACATCTCTATTACTTTTTGAGTTTCTGATTTATCAAAATAAGTCTGCTTAACATGCCAAATCAACTGAAAAACAGTCGGCGAGAGACGACTAGTGCCAATATGGACGGACTCACGGCTCAACTTTGTGTCCCTGCCTTTAAAATAGAAGAAATCAGTCATTGGTAGAATAAACTGTAATCTTGGCATCAAGTTATGTGCAGTTTTATATTGAAACAGCTTCCACTACATAAATTAATGAACATTGATGCAGCCTATAACAAGCTGGCATTAACAGAAAAAGTGTTGCTTTAGCAAAGCTCTTCTTCAAACTTAACAAAAGAAACAGAAGGTTAGCCTAGGGTTAGCACTATTGGTATATCAGCGAAACATACATACAACATTAATTACTAGCCTATGGGACCACGTACGAGATGAGACACTTTTTTATATTATTATATAAATTACCTAATGGTAACACTGTCATCGACTGTGTTTCATATGAGAGCAATGATGCAATTACAATTTATTTCAAGCATAAATAGGCGAACATTCAATATTTGGTATTCATGATGTCAATAGTTTCTAATTTCTTTACACGTCATACAGTACAGGCTTTAAAAAAATGCAGGGATTCAGTTCAGGGATGCAAAAAACTAACCTGACTCGCCAGATGAATTTGGTTCCTCCTTGCTTCACTCATCCATCTGGGATCTCTCCATAGGAAAGTGATTTCAGGAGGATGGGCCTTATCACAAATCGTTGCATATGATTGGATAAACCACTTGTCCGTCATCTTTATCGATGTGCTACTTCAACCACTCACATGAAAACCAACCTGTGACGCTGATGAGAGCGACGCAGGGAAAAGCCAAACAGAACAGCCAACATGGTTTCCACCAATCAAAGCCTTCAGAGCCGTTCTCTGATGTTCTTTTAAAGAAGAAATATTCACTAGACTGGACAACACGGATGAAATAACAGCATTCATGTTGACGCCTACTTCCTTGATGCGAGCCGCCATTGTTGTCTGAATCACAACAGTCGCTTCTCCGCTACGTCACATCTATGAAAACCCACCTGGCGGTCCTGATTGGCTCGACCACCTGAAATCCCCTCCCAAGGAGCGATCCCAGATGGTCCAGTAGAACTAGGCGGAGTCAAAGTGGAGTCAAGGCAGAAACAAGGCGGAGTCAAGGCAGAAGCCAGGCGGAACGAAAATCATCTGGCGATAGTCAGGTTAGCCAAAAAAATAGGGTGGGAGGAGAACCATGTAATAGGTTAAAGGTTGGGGTAGTATACCAGCAAGACCTCTGCTTTCACCCTGAATAATTTTAATAACTGAATAACAGTTTGTCATCAGGCTAATAAAGGATTATTTTGGCACGTTTGTCTGATATTATAAGCCTATGACTGATTATAGCTATGACTATGTGTTCTGTGGTTCTTTTTTAATGTCAATAGATACAAGATTTCAAATGATAAGAATTCAAACAGTGGAATTATTTCCCTCACACATTATATGAAAGTTAAACAGCGTGTGAATTGTTTTTGAAAGAATTCATCAACATTTATTGCATGTTATTTTTAAAAATAAATGAGGACTGTTAAATGTCTAATAGGGTATTGCTGTTGTATCAATTATTAAATCTAATGTACTGCATACATGCCTACACAGTTTTTCATCACAACTCACAGTCAGTAAAAAAAGGTACATGAGGTTTTTGACTAATAGCAATCTTTTATAGTGTGGGGCTCAATGTGATAGACAGGGAACTTCTAGCAGCACCCCTGCAAACAACTATCCCTCGGGTGACCATCCTGGGTGTCAGGACCCATCCACGGCACTAACCCTCCTGCCTGTGTGGATTTTAGCACTCTTATATAATGATGTCCACATGAAGCTTCATGAAGCTGAATAAGTTGTATTTGTTGAGCCCACTAGATGGAGCTCTTGGTTTAAAGAAAAAAGGCTCAATGAATGGTGATTCATAGAGCTCCATCTAGTGGACCCAGAAAATAAAGAAAAAGGGTTCATGAAGTCTTATACTACGTCACCTGATTTCCATCTTTGCTCCGGACGAGATTTCTACAGTAATAAATATGTGGATTACTGTTGAGCATGGGTGCGCAAACTTCACCTTTTTCTTTTCCATGCGTGTGAAGTCTAAGCAAGTCTTTCTTTCTCTCTGGCCTTCACCTAGGCAATATTTATTCTTGAAGGCGAACAAAGTTGAATTCATCATTCACATCTCCTCCGATAAAAATGAGGGTGGCAGCTATTAATACACACAGCATACATGAGTCCTTTCCCTACGCACACATACAACACAGTGCACGGTGTACTGTAGTACCTCTAACTGCATAACAGTAAACCTGCTACCATATTATAATGAGCAAGGTCGCCATCAGATAATAATACGTAATTAATTACATACAAATTATTCCATTACTTTACATAGGAATATGAACCAACATGAGGAGAGTCTACCCTGGTACAGGTCAGCATTTCATTTCCTGTTGAAGTAATGTAATCCTAACAGGCAGCTATTTGTTTCCACATGTAATTTGCTGTCCAGAGTTCAGGAGTTTCTGCTGCGTGAAGCAAACTTTGCTCATCTCTGGACTTTTCTCCACAAGCAGTGACTCTCAGCTTCAACAAGCCTCTCCTTGATGCTGGATGATGAATGCTGGCTAAGTTGTCCCTGTGCTCTACTGTATAACCAGCCTCTCTGCCTCTCCAGACACTTCTCTATAAATGCTGACCCACTGGGCTAATTTAATAAAAGCCTTTTCTATGTTACCACAGAGACACACCAGGTAATTACACCCACAGTCTGGCCCACATGCACATGTTATTATGGGATACAGAATTGATCTGAGAGTGCCCAGGGGTTGCCAAGGGAGACGGATGGCCACGGCCAAGTGTCTTGTCTCCTGTGGCCATGGAAACGCAAGGCAAAACGAGCACATTAACAAGGCGTCCTCTAACAACACCCTCCACACACACATAGACACACAAAAACACTATTGAAGAACAGTTTGGCTAATTTAGTCTTTAATCAAATGCCAGATTAACACGAGACAAGACTCTTCCCTGTCTGTGACACCTGTTCAAGCAGCAGCTGCTTCATTTCAATCCACGAGTCAACACTCAGTCAATTGTTTGGCCTTTTAAGCACAAGAGGAACAATGAAGTAATAGTAAAGAGCAGTTGAGAATAAGTAGGAGAGGAAGAAAGCAAGCTGCAACCCTTTAAAACCTTCATTTAAGACCCTGGTGTGTTTTTAAGTTGTTTCATTATTAAGACAAGGTGGAGAGAGAGGATATGTGTGTTATTTCATTATTAGTGGGGGAGGAGGGAGCAAGGGGAAGAGCAGGAATTGTCCAAAGACTTTTAATTGGATTGCTAAAGCGCTTTCTTAATTGAGTTCTGTATTCTTGCTAATATAAAAGTGTACATCTTTATGTTGTGTTGTTCTAACACACAGAGACATGCACACACATACTCACACCTAAATTGAACCCAGGGGGTCAGAGGTAGCAAGAGGAGATGAGATTTGATGAGTCGAACGCCGGACGCTTCAGCAAAAATTCAATTTAGACGCCCTTAGATTGACTGGTTAATTTCTAACAGCTTACCTATAATAGCTTTCCTTACTGTCGCCTTAATTAAGTTCTCACATTAATGCTTTAGCTGGGGATCAGCGCTCTTTAGAACCTGTTAACGCACATTTCCCTAGTGGTCAGACTGCGCGCGCACACACACACACACACACACACACACACACACACATATAAGAGGTGAAGGGGAGTGAAGAAATTAAAAACAGAAAATCTTTGTCTCTCAGCGACCACACACACAAATTAACAGGCTAAAGGGACCCTCAGGAGTTGCACCTGAAAATGGCCAAACTCATCTAATGTCATTCCTCTGGGGTTAGGGCCACACTCACGTGTGTTTTTCACCCATGACAAGAAACATAAATATGGCTGCTCAGAGGAGCAACCATACACTGTATTTTCTCTCAATTGTTTTTCATTTATGTTCAGCCTTGTTTTGTCCTGTTAGAAAGTGAATAAGAGAGAAAACGCTGACTTGACAGTTCATTTGCACTTCTCCCTCCTGTAGGCTTTACAAGGAACATCTGCCACTGCTCACTAAAACATGAATTTCAATTTTGTAACGTAGTTGGAAAGGTTTCCTGACTGCACTGTATAGATCCAAGTCTGGGAAGTGAAAAGGGAGTGTTTTCAGCCAGTTTTGGCAGGTTCAAGAAAAGTCTGAATGTAAAATAGACTCCACTGAATTCCAATTGGTTTCTCTGAAGGAGTTTGCACATTTCATTTGGAACCTGTTGGCAAGGCGTATTAACTTCGTATTACCACTTCACACTTAAGTCTATGAGTTGATCAAGAGGATTTAATCACTTAAGTTCTTTGCTTTCTCAGCTTAGAGACTCAGCTTAAACACAGTTTAGACAACATGTCTGGACACACTAGGCCCCTATTTCTAGAAGGATCTGATGATCTAGAGTCATCTTCCCTTTGCTGGATTTTCTAATGCTCATACTGTTGCTTTGCCATAAAACACTCTTGTTTGTATTTCTTTAAAACAATAAAAATCACTGAGCTCCGGACGCATCAACAGTGCCTATGCAAAATAGTCTCAGGAGAGAACTTGTTTTCGTCGGGATATTTGCACGTAGGGAGGTGAGCCCAGGCATTAAAATGGCTAATTTCCAGCAAAATACCACAAAAAATAGTAAAAGACATATGTCGACTGTGTGGTGAGGCTTACTAAAAGAAAAGACAAACATAATTTGATATTGGGGACCTAGAGGTGAAGCCTGTCTAAACTTTAGCTCTGGATGAGCTCACTGAACTCATTAAAACCACAGACCATAGCTGTATGTTGTTCTTGCAGAAACATATTAAAACGTTATCACAGAAGCTGCAGGGGCTGGTTTCACAAAGACGACTTTAACTTTGGCACATATATAACTTCTAGTTAGTCTTTAGATAGACATCTAAATTAATCGGTATAACATGGCTCCTAGTCTGAAGTTAGCCTGGGGGAAACTTTTTAGTCCCTTAATATCCAGACTAATGTAAGAGCAATGTTAACGTAAGCCTGGCCCAACACTAAAGACCAGTCTAAAATATCTCATGGAACAGATAATTTCACTGGCCAAGTCAATGTCACTGGCAACTGGCACATACCACTGCCAGAGTTAAAAAGACGTGTGATATCAACTCTGATTAACAATGGCCATGTCAGAAAATGATCAATATAATCTCCAAGTGTGTTCACAAGTTGTTTTAGTCCTGCAACTGCAAACTCAGAGCGTGATCACACTATCCTTTTGGCCGTGGCCAAAACCGGTTTTTCAGCTAAAGTCTAGTACCTTTAAGTAGTGTGAGCGCACCCGCTCCGCGCTCAACTGCGGCCAGCTGGCCCTCCACGGCCCGCTTGAAATAGGTGGGCTTTACCGGAGCCGTTTGCACATGTACGAGCACGAGCGTGCGCACGTGTACGAGCACGAGCCCTACGGCAGTAGCGTTATGTCCGCCTGTTCGGACATGTAAATAGAAGGACGGACCATGCGCGGACATTTAACAACAACAACAATGGTGGTGAAAGGTTCACGTTGGTGTGATGTGGAGGTGGAGTGTTTACTGCAGATTTGGTCGGATGAAAATATTCAAAAACCGTCGACAAGACGCACAAAAACTCTGAGGTCTATGGAAAGATTTGTAAACAAAGCCACACACACGCGATCAATGCGTGTGACGTGTTACGGCGTGATGACATATGGACAGCAAGAAGTATTGGCCGAGGCCCAGGTAGTGTGAGTACAAACGGGGCTGGGGCGCGGGGGGAGAGGGAGGGGGGACAAGTACCCTAAAGTCCGGGTCTCGGTCCGGGAGGACAGTGTGAGTCCGCCCTGAGACTCAATCCAGCCTTGATCAGTGTTTCTCAAATGGGGGTTCACGTACCCCTAGGGGTATTTGGGAGTACTGCAGGGGATACGTGAGATCTTTTTAAATGTTAATCAAACAATATCGGTTATAGGGATGGGAACTGATAATAAAACACCAATACCAATGCAGCAGTCATTAGGGTATACCTTATTAGCAGTCCTTTATAAATTACTTGAAAGCAATATTTGAGTAAAAGTATCTAACCCGAAAATGACTTTGGTAGAAGTTAAAGTCATCTTTTAGAATTTTACTTGAGCAAAACTCTTAAGTACAGTAAATATCTGATACTTTAAGTATGTAAATTGATTTTCTGACATTAAATGTACTGAAGGATTGGAAGCAAAAGTGCAAACACATTTTCATGTTATTTCTTATTTTACAGATTGCAGAGGGCTACAGCAGCCAAGGGCATGGTTATACAACTTAAAAGGAAAGTACTGAGGAAACAAGAGCAGACAAAGGCGAGTCCCTGATACACGTTTCAAACTTAAAAGAAGCTTTTTAAATATTTTATTGGGTAGAAAGTTGAGTCAATTTGCCTGTGATGCCTTTCACATAAACACAATGAATTACAGTTATCCCTGTCATGTTCCTCATAATGAAAGCCCTCCCTTCTCCCTTTATATGCATTCTCTGTCTGTATTATTCCCCCTGTGTCTCTCCGTGTTTGTTCTGTGTGTGTGCGTGTGGGCGTGGCCTCCTTCCACAGGCAGCACCAGGTGAATCCATTTCAAATAACCACCACTTGGTGCCAGATTGTTTTCATCAGTCTACGAGGTAGTTTGTATCTTGGCTCCTGTGTTCTGCCCTAGTGTCTTGTTATTAGCTTGTGTAGCTAATGCCTCAGATTGCCATGCATGCTCTCCCCAGCAGTACCAGTGGGCGCCTTTCATCCTTGTGAGGAAGCGGCAAGGATCAGCCCCTGTTTTCCCTTTTCTCCCCTGCCCTAGAAAAAGTCTGTGCACACCACCACCGATGGGTTCCGAGATTGCATATTGACTTACTCATGCCTGATTTTGATTGTACATTACAGTTTTTCTCATTTGCTTTAACATGTTGATCAACTAACAAGTTACGTTTGAACATCAGCTCACACTAAGACCTGAACTGAGAAACATTCGGAACACCTACAAAACATTTCACACATGCAGAGCAAATATTCACATCAAACAACACAACTTGTGTCAAATGAATACATTTTGTCAATCAACCGTTTCACAATTGACAACACAATACAAAATGCAGCTGTCAATATGAACCAGTAAAGATACTAAACCGTGCTCCTCTCTGTACATGCTCTCCTTTACAATGCCCTGTGGAAATACTGTATAATAAAATACAGACATTTTCTACGAGCAATTTGCCAATTCATTTTATACTTGTGTGCATATCTTTCTGTGTCCATGAACTGTGGTTAACACGTAAGACCTACAAGAAGCACATTGACGTGAAAATGCATTCATTATGGTCATTATTGTAACGCATGATTTCTTCACAAAAGAACCAAGAAACAATTTCACTAAAATTGTATTTACTTTTTATTGTAATGCATCAGATTCTTCATGTCATTATTTTTGGCTGGACCTCAACAGTCATTACCTAACTATTAAAACTCAGAAATGCTGAATACTATAAATGTAAATATAAATATGAGCAACCGAACAGAACATATGGGTATAAATAACCACAAAAAAAATAAAGAGGTGAAATACTCGAAAACTTCACATTTATTTAATTTTTTCTTGGCTTATTGTTGACTGAAGAATTTTGCAAAGGAGTTTCACACGGATTAATTAGAGATCCATCATAAAGAAAGTAATTTATATCTGTTGTGAATTGATCTTTTCATTTTGTTTAACACAGTTAATCCCATAGAATTATGGGCCTTTCTATAAGATCTGAGTTAACTGTTTTGAAAAAGGGTGTGAAAAGTGTTTGAAAGCAAATAAAAAGTTTCAATACATTAGCAAGAGAAGATATCAAGTTCAAGATTATTCCAGGTTCATTGAGTATTTTAACGATTGGGAAAAACTGTAATGACTTCAAAACACGGCCCCCATGTTGACCATGAAATGCATCAATTTGAAGCAGACAATATGGAGACTCAAATAGAGATCACCGATCAGTTCATGGCTGTGGCAGATAATAGGTGGTGTTATGAATATAAATATTAAAGAAACACCCAAACTAAGCAAGAACTCAAATGGAAACAGGTCTAATGAGTTTACACCTTCATAGTTTTAACCTTGTACTGTATCTGTTATGTCTTGGGCTCATACGCTGTATAGAATAATCAGTGTTCCTTTTTTTCTTGGAGCTAAAAGTCTTTCATGATGAAGGCATCCCTTGAGTATAATGTTGGGTCACCCACCGTGGCTGCAGGGAAGCTGTTATGATGGCCAGTTTTCAGTTTTGTAATTATCACTGTCACACCTTGTATGGCACTCTTTTTTGTTTCCTATGTCTTTGTTAGGTTAAAAGTTGATTTGAAATTAATGTTTGCCATTGGCACATATCCAATAAAAAAATTAGAAAATGATGAAGAGACTTTTGATATACATATCCGCAAGGTTCTTTCATCAGAAGTCAAAGTTTGCAGCTGCTTTTGATTTTATGTGTGTGTCTGAGAAAGAGGGGAGCTATAGTTGTCGTAGTTAACACTGCATCTTATTATCGTAACTAATATCCTACATTATGCAAAGTATCATTTGATCTTACATTCATATGGGGAGAAATTAATCAGAGCCCCAGGGCTCCATACAGCCAGGAGATGGGGATTTAGTTTCTCCTTTTTTAAAGAAATCTAAATTCCAAGCAGATATTCACGTAAAACTAGTTCACATCCCGTATCCCTGTGATCACACACAGTTCACTTTCATTTGTGGACATGAGCATGTGTCTTCACAGCACTGGTGCTGATTATTTTTCAGTTATTGATGAGGAAGTCATGAGAACAGGGCAGAGATCACTTCTGTTTCAGGATAATGGCCATGTGATTAGTAATGTGACCAATAATTTCAGCATACTGTTGCAAATAATAAGGGCTTATTTTGAGACATGTATGAAGTGTTTTGGTGGTTTGACTGAGTTTTGGAAGTCAGATTAACTGTTGACCCAGATGCATGTTGGTAATGCTGACAGTATGAAGAGTTCTGAAAAATGTCACTTCAGTACTGATCGATGAAGGTTAGCAATAAGAAAAAAAAACTTAAATGAAACACCAATAATACTAATAATAACAAATGTTTAACGTAAAATACACTGGTACTAATTTAATTAACTAATAAATTAAATCATTTCTATAATTATTATGGAAACAAAACAGAGTTCAATTTTGACAGGTGGCACAAGCAGTTGGTCCATCCATTATCTGTAACTGTTTATCATTTACAGCAGTACTATTCAATTGGCGGCCCCCGGGCCGGATCCGGCCCGCAAGGGAATATTTCCTGGTCCTTTGAGTAGAAGCCTGTGTGAAAAAGTAATTCATGACCCCTGTCCTTTCTTGTATCCATCTTAGGGTTACTGTCTCAGTGCGTCAAATACCAGTCCACTGGGAGACTTGCTCCATGCGCTCCCTGTAGGCGCGCGGCCACAACGCTACGCACGCTCCTGCTACGCTCTTCTTCGTGGGTTTCTGAATCCTCTTGGCAGCAGCTCGCTAAGCTCCGCTATGTTGTTGTTCTCAATCGTTTCAGTCTGGTTAAATTTGTGGTTAAATCACCACATCAATGTCTCTTTCTACTCTTTCTTTTCTACTAAGAAAGGTTGACACAAAAAACACCAGTTCAACAGAGAATGGACAGAGAAGTTTCAGAAAAATCATGCTACTCAGCATTTATGTTGTGTTAATTTTTGTCAGTCCAGTTTTTGACGAATAAACCAATGTGTCATATTTGCTTACTATAAGTCTGGTAAACTAACTAGTAACTGAAGTAATCAGATAAATGCAGTGTAGGAAAAAGTTAAATATTTCCACTGATTTGTAGTGGAGCAGAAGTATAAAGTAGCATGTAAATAAAATACTCAAGGACAAGAACATCAAACTTGTACTTTAGTCCTATTATTGAGTGTAAACCTCTGGTCAACAGGTATGCTAGATTCACAAGGATTGTTTTTTGACAAGCTTGTTGCACTTTGAGGCCTATTCCTACTGTTTACATTGATAAATTAAAGACCATATATGTACTCCTATGTTGCTGCATTGTTTTACAATATACATTAATGTGATGCTCATATTTATTTATTTTTTTTTCCGGCCTCTAATTTTGGATCATTTTCCTCAACCGGCCCCACTTCCAAATTAATTGAACAGCCCTGCTTTACAGGGTCACAGTGGGCTGGGGCTGAACCCAGCTGACACATACACATAAACAGAGAGAGACAGACACATTTTGTAATAAGGAGTGTAAATGTCAGGACTTCTCATCTTACACTACAAACACCATGACTGGAGGCTGTTAAAGATGTATCCAGACACTACTTAGAACATGGCAAAATGACACGACACTATCCTGTCTGAAGTTTGAACTTGTCACAGCTGCAGTTATTTAATCTTTCATTGTGACAGTCATGAGTTAACAGTAGAAATGCACAGTTCACATTACAAAGTAAGTAAGGAATGGGGTGTCCCAGACTAAAAATGTTCATATTGGAATCTGATGTGTCACACCTTGCCTGTAGTCGACTAATCGTTGAATCAGTTGTTTTTTATGCTCATGAAAAATCCTCTGATCCGGGGTGGTGATCCAATGACATGAAGCAGACAGCAGCAGGTGCACGAGTCCAGCGCTGCGCGGTCACGCATGTAAGGCAGAGGGTTACTGAGAGATGTGATTTCTGATTTCTGATAGGAGCATCTGATTAAAAGTGTTTGTTGTTATAACATACATGTGTTTTGTTTGTATCTTTCTTTGAAAATAGCTGACAGTATATTTAGAACTGTAGTTTCACTTTCACGGCGCTGTGTCAGACTGTGTCGGATTGAACGTCTATAATGAAAAACAACAAAGGGGCAAATTTCAAAGTAAATTATGCTGATGATTAAGCAGGAGCAGACAGTTGTATTTCTGACGCACAGATAGATATAAAGCCCAGCCAAGATGCACACTAAGGAGACAGATTTAAAGCACATGAGTTATTTTCATATTTTTAGCAACAGTATTTATTAATAGGCTTATATTCATACCCAAATAGGCTATTTATCATGTTTTAACCAAGCATCTATATGGAAAATCAGACATTCAGCACCCCCAGAGCCAGGATGGAATAATCCATTGTTTCAGAACCACATTTTGGGACGATTCGACTGTGAGATTGGCAGTTGGATTAAGCTCCTCAGATCGAATCGTCCAATAGTCGACTACTCGGGGTCACCCCTAGTGCACTCTCTCATTTGATTGGCTACAACAGTGCCATGCCAAATGATGTCAAATAAAGCCAATTTCATTTTTTGTGTCATCGATCCTTTGGTTTCACATCCACACTGTCACTGATTTTTTTCTACTACTGTTTGTGGCCTGACACAGAAATAATAGCAGGCCCTGGTTTGATTTGTAATCTTCAACGGTCGACCCAGTTTAAGCTGCATTTTGACTACAAATATTCCATTTTGTAGAAAATGCTATAGAAGGTTTTCCACCCAGAACACAACTAGATCTTTCAAAACCACACTGAACAGTTTCTATATAAAATGCAAGTTGGAAAATTCAAATTTGTTGGAATATAAACACGTTAGCTTTGGTTTTGACAGCTTCAGTATAAAACATTTTGAGTTTCAACCTGAAATCCATATTGTCTGCACTCTCAAACAAGAAGTGTAATATGTTTTTATTTATCAACTGCTTAATAAGTAATAATATTTCTTTACTTATTACTTGGTATCAGAAGTAAGTAGTTACATCACATGAGTTCTTCACCGTTCCGTGCTGTCTCTCACAGACCCCTCACTCTGCAGAGAGGCATGCAACTCACAAGCAGTGACAGCCGTAGGCAACTGGAAAGGACACTGCGACGCTGACAGGCAGGTAGCTTGGCCAATCATTTTATCAGACCGAATAAAATGATTGGTCAGACTTTTATCAGAAATATATGAGAATTATATATTGATGAATTTCAACACCTGATGGATTTCTTTTACATTTTAGTGTGCCATACCCTTATAAGAAACATTTTAAGATTACAAAAGAAAAGTGTTAAAATGCCAGAAACGTAAGAGTTGCTTTAAGTCAAGATAATACGTTTCATAGCAACCGTCAGCCAGGAGGACCTATTTCTTTGTAAGAGCAATGGTTTATGGAGGATTTTTATAATAGATATGGTTTCAATTGGTATCTGTCTATCAATTTAATATTGCCATATTTAGTAACCGTTTTAAAAAAGCAATAGGTCACTTCAGGCTGTGATATGTTGGGATCATATCACATATAAGGGGCCTTATTCGGATGCTATTGCTTACATGCATTACTGCCCAACACTGCTCCCTAAAGGCCTGCATGGTTTAAGACTGGCCTCCATTTTGCACTCCATGTTGTCACATCCCATTATGCCAACATTATGAGCCTGATAATCCATGTTTGTGTGTGTGTGTAAATGCACATGTAAATGTATGGTGTGTGTGTGTGTGTGTGTGTGTGTGTGTGTGTGTATGTGTGTGTGTGTGTGTTGTCAAGTACAGTTTTACAGGCCAGACCCTGACATAAAACCCATAGCTGCCTGTCATGGAGCTTTACGAGGTTAAACCAAACAAGGCCTAATCCACACACAGAGAACATGAGGTGTGTGTGTGTGTGTGTGTGTGTGTGTGTGTGTGTGTGTGTGTGTGTGTGTGTGTGTGTGTGTGTGTGTGTGTGTGTGTGTGTGTGTGTGTGTGTGTGTGTGTGTGTGTGTGTGTGTGTGTGTGAGTGAGTGAGACCATAGAGGGTGTTTTTTTCAAAATAAATAAAAGTTGCCTTATCCAAATTTGTACTTGAGCGCTATATAAAGGAGCTGTGTGAATTTCATCTCTAATTACAAAGAATTTTCTTTCTGCCTCCCTTTTCCTCAGAACGTGTAGACATTATAATAGAAAAAAACATGAAATCAAATGAAATATACTGCCTTGGAGCTAAAAGAAGTGCAGAAGGGAGAAAAAAAAAACAACCTCACAATCTTAAATTTTCTCTGATTGCTCCATTAGCTCAGTTAAAGGTGTAATTACAGAAACTCCTAATCTTTAATCATCTTTTAATTACCATATCGTAGTAGTCATTATAGCAGCTCCTGAAGGGAGGAAGTTAAACTTTTTACTTTGGTGTTTAAGGGTAATTATTCTGGCCCTGAATACTTGGCTGAGTGCAGACACGTTCTAAGGTGTGATGATACACATCTGCTGCGCCTTCATTCCATTAACCAGCTCTTTGATTTCACACCATCATTATCTGCTGCTAATATTTGGCTAATAATTTCCTCACAGTATCTTGGAAATTTTGAATATCTACATTAAGAAGCCGGAGTATGTTTACATAAACCATATTGTTATCTGTTTGTAGTTTGGTTCTAATCTTAATTTTGTAAGTATGTATTAGCCATCAAGTTGTTATTTTAATCTCTCTAATCTGCCTTTGAGTGAATAGCCTTTTACTGGGCTTACACAGATGTTTTGAGGACAGAGCTGATGCTGAATCTTACCGAATGAAAAAAAAAAATTAAAACCAGTTTTGACTTTAAATGACATCCAGGGTTCAGGTTCCGCTGAGCAACGTGGATTCTACTCAATGAGCCGACGTCTGTGAGACAGGAAGAACTGTAAGAGCCAAACTAGAAGACAGCCACACTAAAGCATAACTCATATATTAATTCCCTGATTCAGTTCTAAATTGGTCTATTTTGGGTTCATTTGAAAATGGAAAGACATTTGTCACTTTATAGTTAATCTGAATTGGATCAGAATAACCAGATTACTTGCTGACTTTGAAAACATGCATTTATTGAACTTAAAAAAATGTCTTTTTAACAGTTGATTTTCTTGAACTTTAAATATTATTCTTGGAAATTGTTTTGCAGTGCCTTCTACAGTAACCTGCCTGAGCATCTTGCTGGTCCGTTGATCCATCAGTTGGAAGAAAAAAATCAAAAGAAAAACACCAGGGGCCTCATGTATCAATGTTGCGTACGCACAAAAACGTGGCGTACGCCATTTTCCACGCCAACGTTCGGATGTATCAAAAGTGAAATGACCGTGGAAATGTGCGGTGCGCCACGCAAACTTCATGGCTGTCGTACGCACGTTTCTACAGCTATTGTTTCGTTGGCGACACTTAGAGGTGATGCTAGGAAACTGTTAGTTATGTGAAAACAATTCATCCTCAGTGTAATGTGCGCATCAGAGACACATTAATGGACAATTAACACACACGTGTTTGCAATCGTAAGGATATAAAATAAGGAGAAGGATATAAAGCATGCGCAATTTAATAAAAAATGGAATTAACAATGGCAGCCTTGGCCTTGTTAGAAGACATCGCAAATGGTTATGTCAGCCGTGAGAGGGTGTTTAGAGAGCGGGAAGATCTGTTTGCAAATGACGACAACTGGCTCATGAGTCGTTTCGGGTTGCCGAGGCCAGTGTTACTGGAGCTGTGCGCGGAGCCGCGGCCAGACTTAGAACGACACACGCCCAGGAGCCAGGGGTTGTCCATTCCCACACAGGTGCTGACCACTCTGGGATTTCTGGCAACGCATGACTCGTTCAATCTTAACAATAGCATGGTTGGTAATAGGTTGGAGGCGATGGGTGGCTTCTCGGTGAGTAAATCATTTATCCGTTTAATGCGCCCCGAATTTAAACCAGCACAATGCCCGTTTGGACACGCACATTCAAATATGTGTATTTGTTTTTTTCCCTGGTGAAAAAAGAATGTCTCCTTGTGTTCATTATTCGTCTCAATAAACGCGTGCGTAAAGTTGGAACCTCTGCAGTCATTAATATAAGTGTGATCAGTCTTGTCAATCCTTGTAATGCAGTTATTTTGTCCTGTTTGTTTTCCCGCGAACAGTAGTGTGATTTATATATATATATATATATATATATATATATATAGTTACCCCCTGAGAACGTTGCTGTTGACCCCTCTCACTAACCCCGGCACCGACCAAGAGGGGAGATACAACGACCGCCATTCCCGAACTCGGGCAGTGGTGGAGAGGGCAATTGACCTATTGAAGGGGCGCTGGCGCTGTCTAGACAGGTCGGGCGGGGTGCTGCTGTACACACCTGAGAAGGTGTGCCGCATCGTGCTGGCCTATGGTGTCCTGCACAACTTGGCACACCGCCATGGCATACCACTGCCAGAGCACACCCCCCCCCCCCCCCCCCCCCCCCCACCAGAGGAACCGGATGCCGGACCCGTCAACCTCGACCCACCCCGCAAAGCGATACGGGCCCGTCAGCGTCTGATTTCAATGATGTAAAGAGGCAAGGACACGATTTACTTTGTACGTGCATTTATTGCATGATAAATATCTCCCAGTGCATTGACAATTTGATCTAGACGATCACTGACGCCACGGATTGCTCTCACTATTTCCTCCTGTGATTCCAGCACAGCTTGTGAAAGGACACGGCCAGTCGGGCGGACGTCAGCTGGAGTGGAGTCGCCGGGGCGCGTGGTGCTGGAGGTGCCGGTGGAGACGCCAGGGCGCACGGTGCAGAGGGAGGAGCCCTCTCCTGTCTCATCGTCTATTGAGAAATAATAATAAAAAAAAAAGGAAGTAATTAAACATGAGTCAATGTGTTTATATCCTGGCAACTTAACGCACGAGCATGTGTAATGTGAGCAGCCTAGTATAATGACATTTCTGAGTTTAACACATTTACCTTGAGGATGATCTGTGTCGCCTTCATGGCCCCCCACATCTCCGCTTAGAGCTGTTCCCTCCACAATAGCCGCCACTCTCTGATCAACAGGGGGTCAGTTCCTCCCCTCCTGTCACCCCGCCCGTTGCGGTGATACTTCGGCGGTGGGCCGAAATCCTCCGCTTCACGTCGGACCATTTTTTTATTTATTTCAGTGGTTGTGCGCTGCTCCGACCCCACAGCGTTCACTGCCTCACACACACACTCCCCAGAAATGTCTTTTTCTTTGTGTTTATCCCTGAAAAGAGGCTACCAAATAAAACCGCTCTTCGGTCTCCACTTCATTTAATAAAATTTCGAGCTTAGACTCGTTGAAGTTGCGCTTCTTACCTTTACTCATCGTTTAAATCTGATAGTGCAGAGAGGGAATCCCCGGTGCAGGCCCTATTTACATTGATTTGCATATTTAAATGGGGGCGTGGACAGGGAGGAGTTTAGCACTTCTGCATGTGCGCTCAATTCCACGTTGATTGGGATGTACAAAGGAAAAGTGCTTGGATCCATGCGTACGCACACATTGATACATCTGAATTTTTTTGTGCTTACGCCAGTTTCTGGATTCTAGCGTACGCCATGTTTTAGTAAGAAAGCCACGCAATTCTTAGTACATGAGGCCCCTGCAGTCCCTTTTTTGAAGTTTTTGAAACTAAAACTAAAAACTTGGTTAAAGTCAGGCAAAGTTTGTATTCATTGTTAAAAAAAAACAAAAACAAAGGGGACTCAAGCTGTGTCTTCATCCATCCATCCTAACATCCTTCCAAGTAAGAAGAAGTGTAATTCTGGCGCAAAATCATCCCATGGTCTTTTTCGGCACTTACACTCATCAAATAAGCCATTGAGACAGTTTTTTTGTGTAACAACTATTAACGGAGAAATCACAGGTTCTAACAGCCGGACATGGAACATGGACATGGAACACTGATTAGCTCGGGGCAGTACGGTGAAGGCATTCAAACGTCTTTTTTAACCACTAATACTGTTCAAAATAACAGCAAACCTCTGCGGTAGCATGAGAAGAGTCCTTACAGTAAAGTCCATTCAAGTTGAATACCAAAGTCAATCCAAAATGAAAGTTCTTTTTTCTTTGGTTTTGTGTTATTTTGAGCAGAATTAGCTGAGCAGAAAGCTGTGGAATTGCCTTCAAGGTACGATACACGTCCGGTTGTTAGCGCTCTCCAGATTTCCGAAAGCAGTATAGTTCTTTTAAATTAAAAACTAACCAAAGTAGGTCTGTTTTATGTTTTGCTTTTTAAGATTATTTTTATTGGCTAGTACAGCTGAACAGAGAAGGAAAAATGGGGGAGAAAGAGGAGCAGCAAAGTGCTGGACAGAAGTAGCAGCTTTAACAGGTGAGCTAAATGACTATGGACAACGTATAAGGATGGGTGTTGTGTATATATATCATTATTATTAAGAATTATTATTATTATTTTAAAGGGCTGTCCTTAAAGTGGGGTCACATTTTACCTCCTACATCTTCAAGGTTTATTCTTTCTTTGTGCTGTAAAAGGGTATTTTCATCATTTGCTTTGATGATTATTTCAGGGAACGCCCGTCTACTTTCATTGCACAGTACAACTTAAATCAAACACAAATGTGTCTACAATCACATAACATATTTTTCTCGCTTAAATACGTATTTAAATTATCCAAAAGGTTCAAACCTGTCTTGTTCTTAATTGGAATTGGTCAATAATCTAATTGCTTGCTGTAATGATGCTACATTTAATCAGTTTTTCTCTATTTAGAAAATAAATGTAATACTGTTTCTGGAGCTGCTTTTCCACCTAAAGGTACAGTATATTATGCACAGTGTGTAACGTGACAGCATGATTCTGCATTGCAGCCATTAAATGACCTTATCCTATTCAAATCCATCATGGTGATTACTTCCCCTGAAATGTAATTACAGTCATTTTGAATGAGACTGGTCCAACACTGCAGTAATTTTGGCAGCCATTTTAAAAATGGCCATCAGGGAGACAGTATGCTAATTGTTTGAAAGTATTATTTCTAAAAGCACGTATAATTAGCACATGTGTAGGTTCCAAATGTCCCTCTCCCTTAAAACATCATGTGGCTGGTGCCATTAAAGGCAATGCAAAAAAAACAAAAAAACAGGGGTGCCTTTTTAACCTGCATTAAAGTATCCTCAACATGTTCTACCTGTTTTATGAAAGAGACAATTGTGTCAAAGATTCTGTTTGTGGCCTTAACATTGAGAACTGCAAAATCATCAAAATGAAAAGGGATGTAATGTAAATTGAGGCAGTGCTTTTGTTTCTGAAGCTGAAGTTTTAATTATTTTTTATTTAATTTGACAAACTAATAGATCATGTAGGGTAAATTAATGTAATTCAAGTATGAGCATCATCACCCAAACTTGCACTATTATTTTTGTTTTTTAACTATGACAGCATCAAATCGCCTCACTCCCTCGAGGCTCACTACTGCTGTCACATTAGCATTACATTTGCATTAGATTAGTGTATTAGTGTTAGTGCAAAAAAAGTTGACACATTGAATCCGCAGCTGTCCTGCAATCCTCTAGAACCAGTATTGATACAGTAAGACTGTTATTTAAAAAAATAAAACGCAGAGGAGGAACGTTGACAGGGGTGTAATGAAAACACAGACACGTGGGAATCCTGCATAGTCAATTAAACATGAGTCCCAGGTTTAGTGTTACATAAGGCTGAATCAGGAGAATGAAAACTTGAGCTGACGCTGACATTTGAATAATCCAATAAGAAGGAAGGACAGGAGGCAAGAGGCTAAGAATTGACTAAAAGGCAAAAGAAATTACCGTGGAAATCCAGAGCCTCTGCCAGTAAATTTCAGTTTGCTCTGCCATTGGCTCTGGGCACTCTCTATTGGAGCTCATTAACTATTCCAGACAATCCCAACTCACAAATCAAATTGTACTATCATGTTGTAGGCGGGCGTAACCGATGTTGAAAGTGATGCGCCATCTTAGTGGGTCCTTCAATAGCGAAGGACTATACAGTAAAAAGTAAAAAACAAAGATGGCTGCGGGTGATGAACAGCGGTTGTTTGAAGTGTTGAAGGATATATGTATACATGCTGATTGTTATAGTGGTTAAAGAGTAGTGGTTAAAAGTATCACATTAGCTGTAATACATTTATACTCTGTGTTTCATGTATTATGCAGACAATGGGTGTCTGTTTCTCAGCCTTGAAACCACGGGGAGAGTGTGCGCAGAAGAGGGATAAGGGGGTTTGTGTAGCAGTCAGTAGATAGGGCAACTGTGGGTGAAAGAGCACTGAGGCCTTCAAGGACACTGTCAGTGTGTGTGTGATATATGCTTATACCTATAAAGGAGAAGTGTACTCTGTATTAGTAGATCTCACCAGGCTTGCAGCCTGAACAGATGTGATTCTCTGTGGTGACATCTCCAAAGATCTTTGTATTAATAAATATCTTAAGCTTGTTTGTATGTGTCCAAACTGATCACTTCTCATCAACAGATCCGGAGAGGCTTGTTCACTGCCTCAACAGAAGCGGCTTTGGTCTCAGTTATAAACAACTTGGACTGTTTTGCAGACCGGATGTGGCAACTGTTTAATTTACCAGTTAGCTCTATTGGTCGCTAAACATAGACACGTCACCTTGATCATTGCTCTGCTTGGTCGTAGTTGGTCGTAGTGCTATCCAATTGCATGTATTTTGAACTTCATGCTAAGTGCCGTCCCTTGAGTTGGAAAGGTCTATAGATCATTCCTAGATTTCCAGGATAAAAATAGATAGGAAATCCATGCAAAAGACAACTGGTCAGAAAGGACAAACAAGACAAACATGAAAGTTAAGTGAGCAAGCTTTGTGTCCTGTTTAGTTCTGTCGCCAGCCATTGAGCCATTGTTCATGACAGAAAAAGATAGAACTGAAAGAGAGATGGGTAATTAACCAGGATTAACCACAGCAGTGTAACACAAGATAATGCAAGATTGTCAAAGTGGGCCCATTGCATATTGTTTGTAGCAAATGAAAGAAGTGAATGCATGAAGCTTTTAAATGACCAGCAACTATGAGATGCACTGCACAGTTGACCCCTAAATTAAATTGAGTTGGGTTTCATGCACGTCAAGTTAAGATGATACAAAGCAGGAAACAACAGGGCTGCCAACTTTTACGCACTGACCGTGAGACTCATGTATTCACTTTAATCACAGAGCTCTACCTCTTCATGATGCAGAGTTTTCCTCAGAGTTAACTTGGGTTGTCTGGGATTTGAACAATCTCTGTGACATCATGTTGCTCATCACAGCCACACATCTGCCTGTATTATAATTAAAAATGGAGAGCTCTAGGCAGCATTTTGGCAAGCCTCGTTAACAAAAAAAAAAAAAAAGAGTTGGAGACAGATGGAGCAGATAGCTGGTGCCTTCAGATGACTTTAAAGAAAGTCAAGTGTAAAAGAAAACCCTTCAGCAATGTAGTAAGCTCAGCGATGAAGGAAAGTCTGGCAGCATGAGTTAGCATTCTGGGATAAGAAAAAAAATGCTCTGACTTGTTTGAATTTCTTCCAACAAATCACAATCTTGGGCAGTGCTAAGCCCCGGATGCAGTGACGGTGCCCACGATAAATAGATGGCTGTAGGTTTGATCCCAACAGTCTACATCTGGCGTGTCAGAATATTAAAGCAATGACAACCAAAAACAGTCCAAACTCAGGTGGAGCACAAAAATATTCCTCAAAACATGAAGTCATGAGATGAAACTTGTATTTTTTTAAAAACTTCATAAAACATCTCATTATTCTTTTTTCTCTCCATTGTGAAAGAAGAGCAGGATCTACTGCCATCAGGCCAGAGTCTCTCACTACAACATCACAAAGCCAATCCAGAGCAGGGAGAAGACAGGGAGACAATTTGCTACAGCTGGAGCTCATCAGCCACCACACCTGATGTCAATCCCAGCTCATCAGGAGAAGCAGCCTCAATCACAGAGGTAGGTCAGTTAGCACATCTGCACGCATGCTTATCTCACCATGATTAAAGCAATGTGCCAACTACTGAAACTGTCATTTGAATGTCTTTGTTATCTTATTTCAATCACAGTTAGACACAATCAGAGTAATGAACAGAAATATAATGGCTACTGCTGCATCAAGACAAATACAACCTACTCTCAGCAAATCCATGTATGCATTTGTTTTTTTATTTAATGGCCCTTATTTCTATTTTTTACTAAGGTTGCACAATATTGGGGAAAAAAATTGCAATTATTTTTTTCTGCGATATGCATAAAACAATGCATCAATCTGATACAGTTTGAGAGCAACGTTTAGAGATAGATCTAGAAGAGATCTAGAGAAGAACTCTGTGCTCCAAAAAACAATTGAATCTAAAACACACTAGTTGTGTAGGTCCTGTAGTGCCATTATCCATCATGGACATATTTGTAAGCGAAAGGTGTATGATGACAAAAACAAATGCCACACCCACAAAGCATGTAAACCAGAGGCAAGACTTGTTTTGAGGCAGGACTGGTGGGTTGCCAATATTGCCTCAATCCCCTGACACACCAAGGAAGGTCAGTTGCTCTTCCAGGACGACAGCCCAAGGAAGCAGCAAGATGCAAGTGGGGGTCACTGTCGGCCACAAGCCACCTTCACCCTGAGCCTTTCGAAGTTAACCTAGAGCCACAGCACCACAGGGAGGCAGAGCTGGAGGAACGAAGGGATTCTCCCACACCAAAACGGCTGATAGCCAGGCTGTGATATAGCCCCCGGTGCTGACTGCGCCAAAGATGTAATGTCTCAAAGTATAATGACCATATAACGTGAAGTAGGACCATTGCAAATTACTGTATCAGCCCAAATTATATTGTAACACATTGAAAATGTCCTCATTGTATAACGTATGAATTAAATTGATGTTTTCCTTCAGAGGTATGCTGAGTGGCCACTTAGATCATCCAATGTAGACCAATAGGGCTACAGGAAACACAGACCTGTACCCTGGATGAAGACAAGACATGGCACAAGAGGAGAGAACTTCACAATAAAACAGGAAAAAAATAAAACAATGACAGATGTCAATGTAAAGCACTTTGTTAACTTTGTTAAAAAAGGTGCTTTATGAATGAAGTTTTATTTACATAAAGTTAATTATTTTCTGGATTTGTGGTATACGGGTAATCATGTGTGAAATTAGTTTTGATTGAGTTTAGGATAGCGCTCACCTGATGCATCAGCTATTCAGGTGCTGATGAGGAGTGCAGGACAAAATGGAAATAAATTGATAGAGATATACTGATGCCAGTTCTGGTGATAATGGGTTACCTTTTTAATGTACTCCTGAATTTTGAAAATACACCGCATTTAATGTTCAGTTAAATCCATGTTCCTTGCATCAATGTTTTTCTGGTGTTTCGGTCCGTTCTGTACTGTTGTGACAAAGTAAAAAAACAGCATAGAATAAAAAGGATGACTGAAGCTGTGAACGGTGTAAGAAAGTCAGGTTGCAGTTTCAAAAAGTCTGAAAAGTACAAGAATAAAGAAACAAAAGAAGGGAAGGAACTGAACTGAGATGCTGCTGAGTTGCCTGAATTTCAGTGATGTTGATATGATGAACAGCCACCTCTCTCCTCTACTGTAATCAGTCATTCTGCCCTGTCAGACTGGAATCAGCCATTTACTTCAAAAAGGGGACAAGAGAGCAGTGAATAGAGATATATTTAGGGATTGCAGAAAGAAAGACCGTCAGCGATAAAAGGAAGCATGGAGAGACGGAGTAGTATAGGAGAGAATGAGGAAGGAAAACAATTCTGATATAGAGAGGGGGTAATGTGTATGAGTCAGGTAGATAAAGAGAAAGAGAGGGGATGGAGTGAAAGAGATAAATTCCTTGTCTGAACTCATCCAGTCTGCTCTTCATTTTCTCCCAGGACGTGATGAAGTGATGATTAAGCTCTGATGAACATCCACCTGATTAACATATTGAAGTATGGAGGTCACCCGGATACAAAGTTTTAGAAGGTTCATTTTCGACAGCAGAACTTATCACACATTTGGGAAGACTCTCAGTGCTGACCGGCTGTATCTAGTACCTTCTGCCCAACCTCAAACGGGGATAAAAGACTGTTACCCGGGTGGTTTAAAGCTTTAATAATTTGCTTAGCCTTATTCTTGCAGTGCCTGGTGTAAATATCCTTTAGGCAGGGTATAGACAAATCCGGCTAGCCATTTGTGTGTTTCGCCATCTAGCGACGGCCATTGCTGTGGTGGCGCTTCCCTCCAGTATGCCAGGCTTGAATGGGAGCTGTCATAATGAGTGTTCCTTTTCAAATTTTACCTGTACTTTTTATGCAGCATTTGACAGTGATGTTGAGGAATAACCTGTGCAATTCTCTGCTGCTCCAACAAACTTCAACTTTGGCAAAAAACTGAATGCGAACTACATAAACCTTTACCTCATAAAGAGCACCCCTGTCTGAGGCTGTACGGTATACATGGATTCAAACCTTTACCCAATGAAGAGTGCCCCTGTCTGAGGTCGTACGGTCTACATGGATTCCCTCGGCGTGCAGATGTTCTCCAGAAGTTGGTGAGTTAATCAGTGATGGAGGTAAATAATCACAAGTGCTCTTCAGGAGGTAAAGGTTTGTGGAGGTTGTAGAAAAGGTTCACTCATAATGATAGCTCCCATTCAATCGCGTGCATGTATGTTTGCACTGTATGTTCAGAAGAACTAATAACTCTTTACAGGGCTTTGAGCTCATGTTCAGTGCAGTTTCCTTACCAGTTAGTGATTCCCCCTACCAGGACGGTCTCCATGATGAAGGAGTAGAAATTCCTTAGTTTTTGAGGGGATACCTGGACAGTGTTGGTAATGTTACTTTAAAAAAATAATTAGTTATAATTGCTCACTACTTGTTCTAAAAAGTAACTGAGTAAGTAACTGAATTACTCTATAATAAAAGTAACTATTTACCAGGGAAAGTGACTATTTGCGTTACTGTTGAAAAAACACTGCTATATGTCAAAGAATCTCGATTTTTCAGAGCAGTAATGGTGGAAACAGTAATTAGTTAGATTACCCCGTTACTGAAAAAAGAACGGACCAAATGTGGTCATTTGTGGACGTATTTTCCACATCAAATTTAGACTAATTTTAAACTACTTCTATTGTAATAATAAGAAAAGAAATGTCCCCAGTTCAAAGGTCAGGAACAACTTTTAAACAAAGGGACACAGATGGTTACTACAATAACATAGAAAATATGTTTTGTTCTCATTTGCTTCATTGTCACTATAGCTCAGATCTAAAAAGAACAGAACTACTTTTAAATTCATTGTTTGATCCATGATGGGTTTTGCTCAGATACTGCATGTAATATATTCATCAACTCTCAAGGGTAGAATGTGACAGAGATAGGTACGGATCAGACTTTTAATCAGTGTTACGTTTGAGAAATTAAAGACAAGTGAAAAGCTGTGAGGCGAATAGATTGCAGAAATAGCTGGGATTCAAGGTGAGCAGTTCTGTATCATGAAGCCATGTGGGACAATCTGACAACTGATCGAAGACTTCTTTTGATTTAAGAGCTGCTGCATAATGATGTGTTTAAACATCTTAGGCATGAAGAGATGGATTTTTGGATGTGTGCTTTTTACACAGCCTTTATTAACCACTCTGGCTTTTAAATGGTCTCCTTAAGTCATATACCGTCTAGTAACATTTAAGGAAAAGACCAGGCCCAAAGCCTGTGTCTGGCTGCGGCCGACAACAATGCAAATCCCTCCATCACACAGTTCTCACACCCAGGTGAAAATCTTTCCGAGGGACCTCAAACTGTCAGCCCATTGGCTGACCTGACCTTCAGGCTGATGACATCATCATGTCTATAAAACTGGAAGACAGCCATTTCCTCTCTCTCTTCTTTGAATCTTCACTTGACTCTCTTCTCTCGGATCTTCTGCTGTATCTCGTCTTCAGCCTCTTTTGGACCGGTCGCCCCAGCCTTCCTGAATCCCGGAGCCTCAGTGGCCTGCACAGAACAGAGCCGCCTGACGAAACAACAGACAAGCAGAGACGCAGGTGCCTGCCGTTTTACCTGCTGATAACTGGTCACAGAGACCACCTCTGCACAACACAGTGACCTGGTTTTCTCCTGTGTTTGAAGGCAGCACAGGAAAGACTTTCTGACAAACTTAAGAGCAACTACAACGTAACTTTGTCTTTCCAGGGACTGGTAACTAATCACCAACTGGGCGTTATTACACGTTATGAGACTTTGTGAACGGCTAAGCAGAGAACTGTGACTTTGTTTTATGACTGATGTTTAATGATGATTATGTGTGACTGTGTTGATTCAGTTAAGTTGAGGATGTTTTGTTAGCAATGCTCCACACAGTTATTGCACGCACTAACACTCTGTTAACTATAACTGTATTTGAACAGACCACACACGTAACTTTGACTTAGACCATTTTAGATGTTAGCAGCCTGCTTGCTTCTTGTGTGCCTGAAATGTCAAACTTTTTCTGCAGGGGTCCAAGCCCCACACCCCTCCTCCTTCTCACCTCTTTGTCCCTCTCTGATGAACACACACACACACACACACACACACACACACACACACACACACACACACGTGTTTTCTTTGGTATTTGTGTGCAAAATGCATGAGAGCAGCCTGTTCAATGTCAAGTAGTGATAGACCGATACATCAGCAGGCCGATATCATAGGCTGATATTTGCATTTTTTGGGTGTATCGGTATCGGCCGATGCAGGCTGCTGTGTTCAGCGATAGTTTTTTCATGGAATTATTTACAGACAGGCATCAAAAAGGCAGCTCCATGTTGCTGGAGAAGCCTTTTTTAAGTTCAATAAATGTTTTTTGTATTGAGACTCGTTACATTTGTTATCATCATTGTGTAATTTTTATGATGTAAATTGAGGGAGGTAAAGTAGTATCGGCTCTAGAAAATTGGCAGTCCATATCGGACAAAAAATTGGTATTTGCCCCTAAAAATCATATTGGTCGATCCCTAATGTCAAGCAAGCCTTGGTGGCTATAGACATTGTTTGTTTTGCAAAACGTTACAAACAGCTAAATGTTACAAAACTAAAACATACATAAAAAGAAATTGCTTAGCCATTGTACTGTAAATAAAATACAAAAGACGACCAGAATATACAGAGCTACGCCTCTGAAAACTCACCTGCCTTCAGGGAAAGGTGCTGGGTTGACGGGCACATCCAAACTCAGCCGAGCCAGTGTGTGTGTGTGAAAGCTGCATTGGTTGTAGAATAATTTTTCTCTCACGATGATCCCACCTGGGACAGACTTTATACTTGCACCACTATTAAGACATTTGCAGAATGCTGGTCAGTCAGTTCTGTTCAGTTCATTCAGTTGATGAACACGGTTATGAAAAATATAATACGTTTATGTTATTTAAAAAACTTTAATACCTTGTATTCATTTGCTTCTTTAATAAATGTAAGGTTACCTGGGTCACTGAGCATCCATGTAGTGTAATAATAGGCTATTTTAGTCACATTTATTCATTCACCAGGCAACTAATGTGTCATATATATGAAGAAAAAATGTCCTGGTCTTTTATAAAGCTTAAGATCATTCCAACAGTGCAAGGTTGTCAAAACAAGGAAATTAGATTGTTGTTTTCTGAATATATGTAAACTTTTTGTGTGGATTTGTGTGTGATATAAAGATGGGAGCTTAAAGTGTTTACACTGTATGCAAAACATCCGTAAATAAAAAGCCAACACACTGCATTAGGGTTGGCCTGTTCGTGGGGCACACTGATATGTCAGCACTTTTTCTCTTCCTCCTGTTTAACACGGCTGACCTTGAGGAAAAAAAACTTTCCGTCAAACCGTAGCCAGACTGTGTATTACAGTATCATCTGACACATTATAGGGTGATGATAATGATGATGATGATGATATGACAATAATTTCAGGTTATGTTGTCTTGCTTAATGTCAGGTTGTCATAACACCGACGTCTCAAACAATGTCAAATTTGCATTCAATGATCTTTGCAATCAAAAACTCGACTTGACTCAGCTTAATTTTGTTTTGGTAACAGACAGTACTTTCTCAACCTGGGCGTTGTCATAGCACGGCTCCAGTGTCGCCAACTTGGCAACTTTCCAAATCCTCTTTGCCGCTTTTTTGTCAAAAGCGACTAGCGACAAATCTAGCGACATTTTCCTGTGTTATTGTAGACTTTTGTGGTGTTTGGAGACTCTGACATGAAAGCACAAATCACTCTGCAGTCACTGTCCTCAACACGGAGCCTTGCTCTGAGCCCCTCCCCGCCCCAAAGCACTCACAGGCGGTCAGTCTCACCGTAGCCTTGCACAGCAGTCCCAGCTGCAGTCAGAGAGGTGACCCGCACCACTTTGCGTACAGACTGTAAATTAACCGTGCATGTGCAAAGCCACCACTGATCCCGTCCTGGCTTACAGAGATGTAAATAACATAATAATTAATTAATCAATTAATAATGATTCTAACATTTAACAATACAGGACAAAATATATTCATGTAATGTGGGTTTAGACGAAGCATTAAAGTAATGAAGTTATTTTAAGAGGATTACTTAGGAAATCATTCAACAGTATGAATCTGAAGACGAGAGGATGCGAGCCAAGAGTAGAGAATAGAATAGAATATAAATACTTTTGAAGATGACATATGAGGTAAGCTAATGGCTGCTAACAATAGATTGTTAGCTAGCTCGTACATAATGAGTCCAATTTACAACATTGTAATGATCACAAGCTATTGCTATTAAGTATTAAAAGATGTATGCCGTGTGTGTTTCATATGGTACTCTTGTCGCAAAGTCACCTGAGCCTGAAGGATGTAGAGGAGTTACCTGTTGTTCAATTAAATCATAATTTTATCTTTGTCATGTGTCTGAACATGTACACCTATTGTATATCATTTTAGTCCAAAATTTAACGTTTGTTCTTTTTTCAGATGTCTCCACTTTTGTTTTATTATAAATTGTATTTGTAAAGGTTACAAATATTTACTGACATATATTAAATGCTAAAAGATTGAAAAAGTGTTTCAGAATAATCCAGTAGTGTAATTTTAAAGAAAAAGTAAACTGCCAGTAGTCAGCAGTCTGTTGACGTCACCTTTTAGTATTGTCCCAGCTCGCTTTGATACAAAACATAGTACCAGCTACGGGTTCAACTATATGTTCCCTGCCATGTTTTTGTGATGGAGAAAAAGAAGAAAAACAAGGCGAGTAGATTTAAGGCCAGTTGAACTAATACGATTCAGTGGAAAAGCCCACTAAATTACTACAGTCATATACATGCATAAGGAATTATTTATATTCATGACAGATTATGTTCTTGTACCCCACAGAAGCTGAAGGTAGATGGCCCCCCGTAGTTCATGTCCTGCATGTGGCTAGCTTTAGAATACAAAATTACTTTGGTAAAGGGTTAGGGAGTAAACCTTTCTTGTCAAGGGGGTCCTGGGGAAAATGTGGACACCCTGTCTCTCCCAACCTCTATGCATTGTGTATTAGATAATTGATAATTGGTTTGGTGGCTACTTCATGATTTATTTATTTATTTATTTAGAAATGTTCAACATGTATACTCAATATGAACTGAAATCTTACAGCCCTCAGCAAGTCCAGATACAGGCCGTACTAGAAGAAAAGGTCTCAAGTTTTGGAATAATATAGGTGACACCATAAAGATAGAATCCCCCCAAATTGAATAAAATGAAACCATATTTTTAATACTATTTATAGTTGGCATTTTAATGAATATACGTTCAGCAGTTATGTATGGCAGTTTTTAATTTTAATGGTTTACTCTTGTGTCTATCAGAGCTGTGTATAGTTACTGCTATTACAAACCCAACATCCAACTGCTACTCCTTCACATTAAAAGCGCTTGACCGGCAAAACTCAGGATGGATTTCATTGTGAAGGAGGAACTGAAAATACAATGTTTGTTACATAGACTATATAAAAAATGAATGTGCCCAAAAAAGGGCATTAATGTGACGTTGGGGGGAGGGACATACGTCCATCTGGCTGACGTATACCTTAGAGGAGAAGTGAGGGCCAGAGGCTAGCTGTCACTCAAAAGACCACGCCCCTAATTATTCATAAACTTTAACCTCCAATAAAAAAATTTAAAACTAGCCTGGTCCAAAAAAATCCACCCCCCTCAGTGTTGTCACGGAGATATGACCTAAACATACAGACTAGATTTTTTTTTTGTTCCAGGCCTTAAATAGGTTTCATTTTGCTGTGAAAACGGCCTGTTTAACATGGGGGTCAATGAGAAACTGCTCTGTTGTGCAAACTACTCCTAGTGGACACTCAGAGAACTGCAGTTTTTGGCACTTCCTTATTAGATCAACCAGGAAGTTGCTGTGGTGGGGGCTTGGTTTGTTACCATGGTTAGAGCTGACAGCCATTGTTGATTGAAAACGCTTCTGAAAAACGATACATTTTTGACATTTTGTCCGTTGATGATTTTTCTATTTTGCAAAGGAGTAATGGGACAAGAAGGCACATGTTAGAGGAAGAGCTGCAGGCATCAGTCTGCGTTCTTACTTCTTTCCTACCAACAGTGTTCTGCTGTTGTGTGGAGAAAGGCTCATGCTGTGTGCAGCATGAAGTCTGATGGCAGTTGCTATCACTATTGACTGATGCCTTTATTAAAACAATATTAATTGGTTGTAAACACATACACCAGCTGCTCTTCTGTTGTATTTCTTACAACAGTGTTCAGAGATACAATACTCAGGGAGTGTTTACTGTAGTATTAAAGCACAGTTACTGTTTCCATGCAACCTGGAGCCCCTTAGTCTCCTGTACCCCAGGACATTTGTCCGCTTTGCCAGCAGCCTTAGTTGTGTCTTCGTAGTGTTGACCTTTTTTAAGTTAAACAAGTAAGAAAGTAAAATTAAACATGGCAATATTTCTGTTTCATTTGTTGATGAAAACATAATTAAGTTGTTTCTCTCAAAGTGTATTAGCTGTTGCAAACTATTGTAGATGTGGACTATTGGAGATGTGGTAGAAAACACGTCTGGAAGTGTAATGGGCCGTAAACATAACTTTATGAATTACTGGATCTTCCAATAGATTAACAAGTCCTCATATTCAAATAAAAAATGTTGTTCATTTGATCATTTTGTATTTTATTATAAGTACAAGTTAAGTACAAATTGTTACTTCCTTACCTTCTTACTTAATTTGCAATGATTTGTGTCAAAATATTTAGCCAAATATTTTCATACACTATGTATGTGTGTAGTTTTTATTTTTTATATTTATTTCATTGATACTTCATATAGTGGTGTATACAGTGAATGTCCATTGTGTACTGTGTATATTTATGTGATTTCAGTGGTACGTAGTAACTTAGAAATTAATATAATTCTGGATTGATGCATAACAGAACACCCCCCCCCCCCCCCCCATTCCACAATTTAGGGCCAGTGCCTTTAGTGAGTAGTGGGAAAGGAGCCATACACGTGCCCAACAACATTTTGTTATAAACCAGTCCTCTATGAAAAAATACTCAAGTTTAACATGAAGTGGCATGGTTTTGTTGGCTGCCATTTTGAAAAAAAATCTGGGTGGCGTGGAGTATTGATCGTATTACGGCTATTTAAAAGTTCATTACGTCCTGTGTTATGCTACTGACACCTAGGGACATTGATGGTTCTCTCTGACCAGTGGTCTGCACTGTTTTAACACCCTCATTTAGTATAGGCTCAGCTGGTTTGGAACCTCAAGGTGGTACCAAATGGAAAACCAAAAAAGAGTTGTTCCAATGGAAATGTTGCTTGAAATTTCCCATGTAAATTAAGATGATCTGATGGTTAAATATAACCATAGTATTCTGCCATGATGGTTAGGAAAAACAATCTCAAAGCCAAGTGAAGGGAAATCCACAAATAGCTCTCAAAATACAGTAGCCTGATTTTGACAGCCTCCACCAGACCATAGCACACACTGACATCTGCTTTACCATCTTTCATATTTGAGTAAAACTGTTGTACACAGTAACCGCATTGACAAAATGACATTAGATAATAAATAAATTAACAATAAAATGTGAAAAAATCTTGTTGAAGTTCTCTCATCCAAACTTTTCCAAGCTCAATAAAGACATGTCAGGACCATTTTGCTGAAATATATAATCAAATCAAAGTACAGTACTTGACTTCCAGTGTAATAGGCAAAAACAATAGATTCCTAGAAGATGTCAAACTCTCTGAGCTGATCCCAGTCTCACTGACATCTTTGTTATTCACTTTATCATATTCCAGTGGTGAGCCTCAAGAGTGTGTGCTGTCACTGGAAAACTGCAAAAATCACCAAACTTCTTTTTTCCCAAAAGCTTTCAAATAGCTGCAAGTGCAAGAATATGAAAGCTGACTTTCACAACTGTCAGGTGAAATTCATTCTTCTTTTTATGAGGTTTCTCTCAAGTCAGGCCTTCTCTTCTTTCTCCACACCCGACCTACATTAACGTCTGATATAACCACCAGCAGAGACTATTCAGAAATGAAGTCTGAGCTCAACCAGCAGAGGTTAACTACCACTTAAACATGCATTTTAATGCAGGAAAAAAGAAAACATTTGTACACTTTAACTCTTGTGGCATTATCATTATCATTCAAACACAGTTTAGCATGAACCTACTGGATAGGATAATGAGAAAACAAAATACAACTCAACAAATACAACTAATGCTTCTTGAAACTTAATTGGGACAACACTACTTGAAATCTGCTGACAGGATTGAAAGTACACCCTCCGACCACAAAGTGGGTTGTAATGACAGAGTGGCGCTGTCCGTATTTCTGCATGTTGACTCCACAGGAAATAAGCAGCTGAAGTAACGTGACAGCTACAGCTATAGTTAGCTGAAAACAATAACCGAAAACTGAGATAACCATGTCTTGCCATGTTTCTGGTGACTCAAACTCACACAGTTGATGTTGACTGGTCGACTGATATTCATCATATTTATTCAGATGATTCTCCACTGTGGAGCCGAATCAACGGTAAGATGAGACATGACCAGCCTGTTGTCTGTGGATTTCATCATTGTTTACATGTGTTTTAAATCAATCCACCAAAATGGGCTCTTTAGCTAGCGTTAATGTAGCACAGGGTATATTTATATGCATTTATTCAGCTGTTATTCTTTATACAATATACTAGTATATTTCCCGATACAAAAGTATATATATGTGCATTTGCTGATTATTCTATATACATATAGTATACATTTAATTTTCATTACAGATACCCCACATTTAATTTATTTTTAATTTGATAGATGGACGTGATCGTCTGTTGGTAGACTAACATTATATTAACTGTTGGTTTGCGCTGCGTTCTTCAGTAGGCCGTTGGTATCGAACAGCCTGATTAAAACTGGATATCGTTTTTAAAGTTGCCATCTTTCATGTTCTGTGAGTCATTGTTCTGCCATGCACATATTACAATTAAGTCACTGATCAGCTCAGAATATCACATCTGCATGTCCTTTTTTAAGTTTAAAACACCAGCCGAACGTGTAATCTCAGTTTATATAGCAAAACGTGAAATGACAAATGTTTTCTTTTTTTTTGTCTTGTGGGTACTTTAGGTTTAATTGGATCAATAGTGTGACTATCAAATTAAATATTTGATAAGTAAAATTAATAAAGAAGAATTACTAAAAATGAATAACTTTAATTTATTAAAACTTCACACGGAGAACCAATCAAATGTAGGGCCTTGACTCACGTTCAGATTATGAGATTGAGTATTCTCAATAAACTTAACGTTAATCATGTAAATATTAGTTATCACCAATAATTATCAAAGATAATAATAAAAATTACTCTAGTCAAACCAGAGTTCCTTGGGGCACCACCGTCATAGACAGAGTGACAACTAGTATTAAAGTCTCATTAAATATATTAAACTACTAATTAAGGGTTGAACACCGATAAATGTAATAGTTTAATCAGTTGAAGGATTTAGAAGTTCTTTTCTTAGTAGAGGCTGGCTCATTCATCTTTGTGTTATATTAAATTAACAGACATATGGTAAACACAAACATTTATTAACAAATTAATAAATGCAGCAAACAAAACACAATAAAGTAACTAAAGCTAACAGCAAATGGGTGTGTTTGTGTGTGTGTGTGTGTGTGTGTGTGTGTGTGTGTGTGTGTGTGTGTGTGTGTGTGTGTGTGTGTGTGTGTGTGTGTGTGTGTGTGTGTGTGTGTGTGTGTGTGTGTGTGTGTGTGTGTGTGTGTGTGTGTGTGTGTGTGTGTGTGTGTGTGTGTGTGTGTGTGTGAGACAAAGAGGAGAGGTGGGGGCTGAGAAGGTGTGAACATTTAAGTTACACGAAGGCCCGCAACCTGGAGATCTCAGTTCTTATTCAGGTTATGACAAACTTACAGTTCTATCTAGACGTTCATACAGGCTTATAACATGTAGTAATGCCCAGTTGGTGATTAGTTACCAGTCCATGAGATGGGAGATGCTTTGCGTTGCTTGATGCCAGTGGCTGGTTGAAGAAAGGAAGCTGGTTGAAGAACGGTTCTTGTCTTGTTGCTGCTCTTAGGCAAAAGAGGATCGCTCTTTGTTGTGCTCAGTTGAGTTGGATAACCGGTTGGTTAACCTTTTGCTGGTGATCCTACGCCATAGGCCAGGTCCAGGGTAGAGGGGACAGCGGGAAGCTGGTCTCCTGGATCCGCAGGATCGCGTCGAGTTGAGTGTGAGAGAAGAGTCTAAGGGCGTATTCACACTGTCCTTCTGGCCGGGGCCAAAACCGTTTTTTCAGCTAAAGCCATGACCTTTAAGCAGTGTGAGTGCACCCGTTCCGCGCGTAACTGCGGCCAGCGGGCCGTCCACGGCCCGCTTGAAAGAGGTGGGCTTTAGCGGAGCCGTTTGCACATGTACGAGCATGAGCGTGCGCACGTGTACGAGCACGAGCACGAGCCCTACGGCGGTAGCGTTATGTCCGCCTGTTCGGACATGTAAATAGAAGGACGGGCCATGCGCGGACATTTAACAACAACAACAATGGCGGTGAAAGGTTCACGTTGGTGTGATGCGGATGTGGAGTGTTTACTGCAGATTTGGTCGGATGAAAATATTCAAAAACAGTCGACAAGACGCACAAAAACTCCGACGTCTGTGGAAAGATTTGTAAACAAAGCCACACACACGCGATCAATGGGTGTGACGTGTTACGGCGTGATGGCGAATGGACAGCAAGAAGCATTGGCCGGCCCTGGCAGTGTGAGTACAAACGGGGCTGGGGCGCGGGGGGAGAGGGAGGGGGGACAAGTACCCTGAAGCCCGGGTCGCGGTGCGGAAGGACAGTGTGAGTACGTCCTGAGAGAGATCCGGGAGAGAGGGATCCAGGGGGAAAGAGCGGGAAGAAGAGGAAGTGCAGGTTGTGTGCTACACTTTATATAGGCCCTGGTGATGTCATCGCCAGAGGTCAAGTCAGCCAATGAACAGTTTGGGGGTCCCTTGGAGAATCACACCTGGGTGTGATTTGTGGGGGAGAAGGCATGGCAGCCCTTTGTTTGTGACCATGCCCTCAGACACAAAGGCTGCCAGGCTTTGGGCCTAGTCTTTTCTCCTTTGTCTGAGGCCTTCTCATAGTCAAACTGAAAGTTCGAGTTAATCCAGAAATGAACAATCATCTTCGGGGTGCCGGTTGCACCTACAGTCTTTTACGACTTAATACTGAAGACCCGTAATTGAACTTGTCTATCTTTCCTGATGAAGTGAAGCCCAGCCAGAGAACCGGTTCTCAAGTATAAGATAGTTTAAAACTGACATTTTTATTTTTCTCTTGTAAACCATGTTGTTGCTTAGCTTTGGAAATGACAATATATATAAAGATTATTGTCCTTATCCTTGTTGGTATTATTTCTAACACCACTTGTTTTTGTGAGCGTGAGCCTACTTTTATTATTGCAGCACTAAAGGTAAAGTGTTTATTATTAAACGAAAATAAAGCGTTTGAAAAAAACATTAACAGCGTTGCCAGATGTAACAATCTGAGGATTAAGTCCCAGAGCAGACGGCTGGTGCTACAGTAACTGACAGTGGCCTAGTGGTTAAAGTAGACGCCCCTGTACAGAGGCTAAAACTCCTCTCCTCAGCAGCACAGGTTTGATTCCAACCCGCGGACGGCTCTGTGCTGCATCTTGTTCTTGCTCCACTTGAAATATTCAACAATGAAGTCAAAATTTCCAAGTTCCAGGTTCAACTGAAACGCAGCATAAGTCAGTGTCATGGGGCCGTGGTACAGTGTGTTGAACGTTAATTCACTAAAGAGGGAAACTTTGTGCTCCGATTGCCGAATCCGTTCCCCTGCAGTCACACACAGCTGGTTGAAAATCTTAAAGAAGTTACCCCGTAATGCTAGTGCTAACTACCGTAGCTCGGTTAGCAAAGTGCAACTGAACGCTGTATTTCAATGAAGATGAAAATGAAGGTTTACAGCACACATACTTAGACCCGGAAGCACGTCTGTCCACCTATTTTATTATAACGTCTATGGTCATAACTTAATATCCACTATGAAATTAAGACTCTGTAATGTGTCGGTATACCGTAAAAGTCCGGCAGATTATTTGATGAAGTGCTGCTGAAATGTTTTCATCCCATTTCTCCCATTGCCGCCTGTACTCATCTGGGCTGCTCACATGTGCCACCTGGTGTGCACTGCAGCTACTGCAGTCAGTGAAACTAAAACAGGAATACATCAGTGGGCGGCTGTGGCTTGGTGGAAGAGTGGGTCGTCCTCTGTTCGAGAGATTGGTGGTTCGATCCCCATCTCCCCCTGGTCCACATGTCGAAGTGTCCTTGGGCAAGACACTGAACCCGGAATTGCTCCCCGTGCTGCGCATGGGTGTGTAAATGTGGTGTGAATGGTTAGATCAGATTAGATGGTATGTAGATGTCCACTGCCATCAGTGTGAATGTCTGTGTGAATGGGTGAATGTGACAGACACTGTGAAGCGCCTTGAGTAGTCAGATGACTAGAAAGGCGCTATAGAAGTACAAGTCCATTTACCATTTACCATCATGTTTGACCCCCTTAATGAGGCTAAAGCATTCACACAGTTCAGGTCAAATAAAAGGGGAAACATTTGTAGCCTTCTGTATGTCTGTAAAACAATAAAATTATGCACAGACATACAGTAGTGAAGTGAGACACAGATCTCTTGTCGACAGGACAATGGCATTGTAAACATGACTAGAATGCAAAGGGTGCTGCTCTTATGCACACATCTTCTATGTCTACTGGAGTTATGTGATAATATACAGCTGTTGTGCTGCCCACTGAAGTGTCCTCCCCTGTCAGACATGTTGAAAAATGTCATCTATTTTGCAGTTCATTCTTTGGCTCACTAGCTTCTTAAGATGCTCTTACAGCTTTCTGCTAGTGGGCAAGAGGAACCTGATAATCTGTGATCATTTCTCTCGTTAAGATGCTTTTCCAAAGCAAAAGTAAGAAGATGTCTAAGATGGGCTTTACAGTCATCCTAGCCTTAAGATGCTTTATGGACACAAGGCCCTGCTAGGATGATAACTGGCAGAAAATATACTCACATCTTTGATGATACAAGTAGAAGTGTTAAGGGTAGGCATTCTGACGGCGTTGGTGAGATTTAGTTAAACAGTTAAGAGTAGACGACTATGAAGTCCCCTCCCCATGTATTATTGAACATACAATATCCTGTGTTGCTTCACTGTAAATACTGTAGCATTCTGTTTTTTTCTTATAATATTTGCCTCTTTTTCAATCTGTAGTCTTTGTAAAACTATTGACAATTACTTAGAGTTACACCAATTAAGAAGCATGATTCTCACATTACTTCATTTCATGAACTATATCTATATCTATCATATTTAAATTTGCTCATATAGTAAGTAAGTAAGACAGTTAGTAAGTTGAGTTTATTGTAAAGCACATTTAGACACAGCTTAAGCTGACTATAGTGGTAAATGGACTAGTGCTCTTTTAGTCTTCTGACCACTCAAGGGACTTTTTTCATTAATAAACTACTGCTACTCATCTAATCTAATCTACTGACTGACTCTGGACCAGTAGAACTGCCGATGGCCCGCTCTGCCTCTAGCCACAGTATATATGTAATATAATAACACAAAGAACACTGGAGAGAGCAGAACATGTTTAATAGAGTAGTTTTGTGGAAAAAGACTTGCGCTTGAAGGAACCTTGTCTGTTCCTTAAAAGGAAGACTTCAGTACACAGTAAAAACAATAAAAAGAAGCCTCCAAGAGTCCAGAGTTGAAGACTACCATATGGGACTGCAGTAACAGCCAATGGTTTGACCCTGACATCATGCTACTGAACCAAGCCCCCACCAAAGCGACTTCCTGGTTGATCCAATAAGGAAGTGCCAACAACTGCAGTTCTCTGAGTGTCCACTAGGAGTAGTTTGCACAACAGGTTTGATAATAGAGCAGTTTCGCATTGACCCCCATGTTAAACAGGCCGTTTCATAGCATCATTAAACCTGTTTAAGACCTGGTACAAAAAAAACATTCTAGTCTGTATGTTGAGGTCATATCTCCATGACAACCCCAGGGGGGTGGATTTTTTTGTACCAGGCTAGTTTTTATTTTATTGTAGGTTAAAGTTTATGAATAATTAGGGGCGTGGCCTCTTGAGTGACAGCTAACCTCTGGCCCTCACTTCTCCTCGGAAGTAAACGTCGGCCAGATGGACGTATCTCCCTCCCCCCAACATCACATCAATGCTCTTTTTTGGTAAGAGGAAATGAGGCGGAGTCAAAGTCTGACAAGATGGTGACTCTCATA